>NC_091063.1:150932219-151250096 GCF_000393655.2 Nicotiana sylvestris
TTATTTCATTGGCAAAAAAACTTTTTTTCTTTTTGTTTTTTTTTTCTTCAAAAATTCGGCAGAGTTTCGATACTATTTGGACATTGGTTTTTTTTCCAGAACATGCGATTAACTCTCATACTGCTATTTCTCTTTCCTCAACTTTTTCCAATATTCATAAGCCGGTCAGCATGCAAGTTCGACCAAATAAATTCACAAATAGCAAGTAGGATGCATCAGGATGGTCTTTTCATTTCGGGTACACCTGTCCTAGACAGACCCAACCCGTGTGTTGAGTCTCAAAAGTCAAAATGCACATGATGCAAACAAACGTTCCTACTAGGGATCCGGCATGAGGTCTTGTTATACTAGGTTTAAATCCTGGGGTTTATTGTTCTAGACCTGGCTTATTCGAGCAGACAGCTCGAGCCGAAGGGGGGGCATCATACCGGGAATACAGAAGTTTTGCCGGCTTTGCAACTTGTCCGAACCTCGTTCTAAATTTGGAATATGACTCTAACAGAAAAGAAGTCACACGAAGTGCACACTTTTTCATGATTTAGAAGACTCAGAGAGAAGAGGGATTTCACAATAATTTATATACAGTTCACGGAATATCAAAGCGGCAAAAGTAATCAATTAGTACATTAGGCCCAAATCATGTAATAAAATTAGATAATGGATAAAGCCAACTATAACAATTATTCTAAGCTCGAATTCTTGAACCCTGAACCAGAGATTCTGGGTTCGATCCCCAGTAGAGTCGCCAGAGCTGTCACACCTCCTTTTTGCCTACACCCCCGGAAGGGATGTATAAGGGAGTTTTTTCCAATTTTAAGTGACTATCTAAACGGGATTAAAAATTCAGAGTAGCCACTTGGAAGATTTATGGTGTCCCAAGTCACCGGTTCAAATCCCGAATCGAGGAAAGGATTGACTCTGTTTAATAGTCCGCGAACCAGAAATCTGAGTAAGGAATTCTGTTAACTTAGGAGAAGGTGTTAGGCATTCCTGAGTTCCGTGGTTCTAGCACGGTCGCTCAACTGTTATACTCGGCTTAATTATCTGATTTTGGTTCAAGTTTTAAAACCTTTGTGCATTTTCTTTTTTCAAACCGCTTTTATTTAATTTTAGGAAGGTTGAACGTCATTTAAAATACGTATTTGGATCACGCCACATGAAATGCACCCGCCATCCTAAACATATTTTATTCAACGTTTTAAGGTTTGGATTTGGGTCACATGAAATGCACACCCGAGTTTAGGAAGGTAATATTATCAAAATACGCGCCTAAAGCAACTAACACGCTTTTAGCTTTTGCGAAAGCCATGAAAATTTGCTAAATGGCACGCCTCGTATTCTAGGGATTTCAAAATAATCAATTAAATGAGGGCCACGCATTTGAGATTTGCTTGGCGCGGCGCACCTCAATTCCATATTTAAACAAGGATTCAAGACTAATTAATTAAAGAACGTATGGATTCCTAATTTATTCTAGACCAAACTCATATTAATGATTCAATAAAATTAAAAAAAAAACTCACAAGAAACCGCCCTAAACTGATTGCCAAATGACCACTGTTGTGGACTTAATGCGTGCAAACACTATGCTCCAAGTGAAGCCCAGCCAGGCAGCTCTATCGTGGAAGAAGACTGCAATTCGCAGTTAGGCCCAGAATGATATCCCAAAAACAGAGGAAACAGAAGTGAACAAACAGTAGCTACAGCCGAGCAAAGACAAGAGAAATCAGTTGGGAAAAGCAATGGAACAATGATTCCCAGCAAAAAAACCAACTCAAATCCAGAAAATAGTGCACAATAACAACAAAATCAACCAGAACTTCAGGCCAACCTCTCGAACCAAACAAATCAAACCCTTTGAGCCCCCATATAGATTAGAAAAAGGTTTCAGGGCATGAAAACTCCAGAAATCACAAAGGGAAAAGGAAATTTCAATGGAACAGTCCAACTTTTTTTCGTTTGCTTTTTTTTTTCTATTTTTAGCCCTTCAAATCTCTTAGCTCTTGGGTCTGCCTTTCAGTGCAAGAAAAGATGCCTTTATAGGCAAGAAAGTAGGGCAGCCTCAGCTTGTATTTTGCCCCCTTCGAATTTTACTTTTTTGCTTAAGAGACCTTTATTTAAGTTTCAGAACTTCAAATCAGTCCCCCTCCCCAGCTTCCTAGAAGCTTTCTTCAGTTACAGAGAGATTCTTCACTTACAGTTCCCAAATTACCCTTAAACCCCCCTGTTATTTACCCCTGAGGCCAAGTAGAACCTGGGTTAAATTGACCCAATGGTTTGAACCCCAAATAAATGGTCAGAATTAAACCCAAGGCCCAGACAAAATCAGAAAAAATTCATTCAACTAAATCGATGAGAAGTAGAAAAGGGAAACAATTAAATGACTTCAAAATCAAAATCTACACTAAGCGACTGATTTATTTTTTAAGCTAAAATACTAAACCGGAACTGAATTACCAAATTAAAAAAAGTCTAACCTAAGCTGATTATCAGAAAATATCATAAAAAAAATAGAGAACATCAGTTGAGAACTTAAAAAAAGAAAACTAAAAATTGAACAGAACAAAAATGAACCCCAAATTAATCTAAAGGGAGAGACTAAGCTCGAAACTCAAACAGTCATAGAAAGAAAGAAGAAGAAGGAGAGATGAAATGAGCAATAACGGACAGAAAGGGAAAAAAGACTCACCAAGTAAAACTCGATGCCAACACTGGATAAACTCGAAGCCAACATTGGAACCTTCAATTTAACGAAATTGATGCTAATCACTTGTTCTTTGTTAAGAACAACTAAATAACATCGATTTTGCGTTGAATCGAGCTTCAAAACGTGAAAATCGGAAGCGTAGGCCGATGTATGCCGCATAAGCAATTTGGGGTTTTAGGGTTCATCCCTTTGAATTAAGATTTGATGGAATCTAGGGTGACTCGAAGGGAACAAAATAGAGATTGGGGAAGAGGGGGTGTGAGGGTTCCAGGGTGTTAGTTCGGAGTGATTTGGGAGAAGTCAAGTTTTAGTCTGATTTTCGATTGCAGATTCGAGAAACAGGGCTAGGGTTTGAGAGAAACGGTTTGGGGTTTTGGAATGGGGAGGTGGAGAGGAGTCATAGGTGTAAATTTGGTAAGGTTTGGATGCCGGCCGCCGCCGTGGGCGATTTTCGGCGGGCGGCAGGCGGTGGTTTAGGGCGGGGCTAAAGGGGGGTCTCTAAGATGGTGAGAGACAAAGAGGAGGGGGGTGCCATTCGGACACTGATATATCAAACGACCCTAGCTTCTGAGCTGTTAGATTAATTAACCTCGACGTCTCAGATCCATCCTAAGTGAAACAGGGTCATTTTGATTAAGTGGGGAGACTGGACCAGGTCGGGGTGGTTTTAGGCCGGGTAAGGGGTGATTTGGATGGGCATCTGGGGTGGATTTGGCCCAAAAATTGGGTCTTTTATTAAGACCTTTTGTTTCTTTTCATTTTCTTCTTTTTTTTTCTTTTAAATTTTCAGATTTTTATTAAATACAAATTAAAATAGAAAAACCTGATTTAATTCCAAAACTAAACTAATAGTTTCCTCAAAAATTAATTAAGTCTTAATTTAAAAGAAAACTATGACAAATTCGAAAAGTAAAGATTAAAAATGCAAAGTGAACTAATTTTTGTGATTTTCCTTTATTTTTTATAATATTAAATAACTAATTATCCTAAAAAAATATAAAATTGGGTCCTAAATGCAAATGCACTATTTTTTTTTGTATTTTTCATTAATTAAGAAAAATGAAATGCACAGACAAATGCAAATAATTAACAGAAAATGCCATAAAATCCACAAAAATTGAAAATAATGAAAAGAAATTATTTTGTTTTGAATTTATGGGAGTAATTAATATAGGGCAAAAATCACGTGCTCACATTATGAGCACCGCTAGACACAATAATTCAATATTTCTTCACAAGGCTAAAGATAAATCACAGTTGGTGAAGCCAAACTTTTACCTCTTTTTTCATAAATACATTCAGTAAATTCATTTCATATGGTTCTAATAGTGGTACTAATAGAATGTCCCTTTTTATCTTCTTGAGCCGATTGTCTTTCGGAAACATGCTCTATAACGACTCGACCGGTCATTTTGAACTCTAGCGCGTCGTTCAGCAGTTTGAGGTCATGATCAGCTTCACTTCAGGTATTATGACTTGTACGCATGGTTGGAATTAAATTTCGGGAAGTTCGGAGTTGATTTGGAAAGAGAATTCTCATTTCGGAAGCTTTAAGTTGAAAGAATTGACTAAGATTGGATTTTTGAGTAAACGACCTCAAAATTGGGATTCGAAGGTTCCAATATGTCCGTATGATGATTTGGACTTGGGAATATGTTCTGATCGAGTTTTGGAGGACTCGGGAACGTTTCAACACCTATTGTGGAAGTTAACATTTTGGAAGAATTTCATAAGTTTGGGTTAAAGTGCATTTCAGTGTTATCAATGTCCGTTTGGGATTCTAAGTCTGGGAATAGCTTTGTATGGTGATTCTGGTGTTGGGAGCGCGATCAGAAGTGAATTCGGAGGTCCGTGGGTCATTTTGGAGTCATTTGGCTAAAGATAGAAATTTGAAGGTTTTTGAGAAGTTTGATCGGAAGTGGACTTTTTGATATCGGGGTCGGATTCTGATTCCGGAAGTTGTGGTAGGTTTGTAATGTCAAATATGACTTGTGTGCAAAATCTGAGGTCAATCGGAGGTGATTTGATAGGTTTCAGCATTGAGGTTGAAGTTCTAAGTTCATTAAGCTTGAATCAGGTTGCGATTCGTGATTTCGATATTGTTTGAGGTGATTTCAAGGCTCGACTAAGTTCGAATGAGGTATTAGGAATGGTTGGTAGTTTGGTTGAGGTCCCGGGGGCCTCGGGTGTGTTTCGGATGCTCAACGGGTCGATTCTTGCCTTGTGAGGATTCCTGGTTTTCTGGTATGAGTGCAACAGGTTTTTAATCTATGTGATCGCGTGAGTGGGTCTGCGATCACATAGTGCAAGATTTGGAGGTAGCTGGTAATGGCTTATGCGATCGCAGGGGTGTATGTGTGATCGCGTAGAGGAAGAAATTGGAGGTTGCTGGGTTTGGCTTATGTGATTGCAGGGGTGTGGTTGCGATCACATTGTCCAAGAATTTGGAGGCCCTGAGATTGGCTTATGCAATCGCGGAGCATTGTTTGCGATCGCATAGAAAAGTCGTCTGGGCAGTGTTCTTTTAAAATCGGAGTTTTGGCTCATTTTCACTTCATTTCTTCCATGGGAGCCGATTTTGGAGCAACTTTGGAGTGTCATTTTCATCACCAAGCACGAGGTAAGTGATTTCTACTAGTTTGAGTAAATACAAGGTTTATATATGGATTTAGACAAGGAAATTTGGGGTTTTGAGGAAGATCTAGAAATTTGATACTCGTGAATTTTGACCACAATTTTGGGTATGAAATTAAGAGAAAATCATATATTTGAGTTCGTGAGTTCATGGGTAAACTTTATTTTCGAAAAATTTAGGAATCCGGGCACATGGTCCCGAGGGCAATTTTGTCAACTTTTCGATCGGTGTTAGGAATTGTTATAAATTGGATTGTAATGAGTAATTGAACATATATTAATGGATTTGCATAATTATTGGCTAGTTCTGGAGCATTGCGCATCGATCGAGTTTTCGGAAGGGCGTGGAATGCCGGTTATGGATCTTCCGAGCGAGGTGAGTCTCCTGTCTAACCTTGTAAGAGGGAATTATCCCCATAGGTGAGTTAATTGATTATGTGCTCCTATTTGTGGGGGCTACGTATGCACGAGGTGACGAGGGTCCGTGCATAGCTACTATTATGCTATTGGCGGGGTAGTCTAGGACCCAAAAGCATGTTGTATTTAGAAATATTTGTAATCCTATTGATGGTTTAAATTGCTTAAATTCTATCGAATTGCTAAATGAATTTCTAAAAGGATTAAACTTCATTTTTCTTAAATCGTTAAAAGGAGAATTTGGAGTTTCCTTGGATAGTTGCTCCCTAATGAAGTCTTGATTAACTGTTTGAATATGTGATTCTATGTGTACCTGCGTCGCATGTGGAGGATAGTTGCTCCCTAATGAAGTCTTGATTGAAGAGTTAAACTAAGTATGAAGATTGTGGTGATGACGTTAAATTGAGAATTGATGCCTGGAGGGCACTCGGTCTATTGGGTTGTGGACTGTGGAGGATTACTCTGGTTATGATGGTTGTTCCTGTGTGTTATGAGAAAAGGGGAGTTATTATGGACCTTTGAAAGGTTATTAGCTTAGTTCAGTGCGATCAAAATCAGCTTGAGGTCTGTGGATAGATTTAAATGTGAATATGGGCTCTATATCAGGCCAAATGTGTTCATTTCAGCAATGCGCTCCTTATGGAAGATTAGTCGGGGTGTTATTTTGCCGTTAGCTATTTCATGTAATGATGTATTGCGTCGTGTGAGTCGTGAAACTGCTTGGTGAATTTCTCATGTGTTGAGGTTCTGCGTAGAGATGATGTCATATGAGCAGAATGGCTCTTGAGATTCAGATTGTATATCGCACCTCAGTTGTGCTTGAGTTTGTAGCTTATAATTCTATATGTCTCCCCAGGCATGGTATTATGCACTTGACGTGCTGGTGACTGACATTTGGTATTTTGATGTAATGAGCAATCTAGCTCGGTGTGTATCTCCTTATGTGAATTTTATGTGTGGATCAGGTGGCATGCCGCCATGGGTATGTTATTTGGATCGGGTTGCATGCCGCAACAATGTGATGTTGAGCGCAGTTCCCTATATCTGTTTTATGTATTTTGTTTCCTATTTTTCTGAGGAAAACGCATATTAGCTGTGTGCCCGCGTTGCATGTATGATTCGCGAGCGGGGTGTCTGTTCAATTATGTTGACCGCGTTGCATGTATGATTCGCGAGCGGGGTAATTGGATTTACTTCTCAGAGTTCGTTTTCCTTTTGTATCGCATTCGAATTGGTAGCCTATTGGCACATTGTGGCATCATATGAGACTTTGGATCATGTTTGGGGTGGCTTATCGCCTGAGCAGTTCGTACTGGGTGAGATGAGGTCATTGGATTTAGGATCAGTTCCATCTAATTATATGGAGTATATTAAGGAGCTAAGACCATTATTTGGTTTAGAATGAGGTGATTGTTCTTGTCAGGAGTATAGACCCAATAATTTATTGGTTCGGCAGTTGGTTATGAATTTCTACACATCTTTTCCATCATGGTAGTATTGTAAGAGTTAGAGCAAGACCTATGTATGTCATGAGGTGCAATGGGAGCATCAAATTCGTGGAATTTCGACTAATTTGATCAGAGGATGTTATTGTGGTCCTGTGAGTAAAGTGGTGCAATGTATGAATTCAGCTAAGGTATGCAGTCATGTTTTAATGCTACGTGTAGTTATTGATACGGTGAGTATGTTAGAAACAGGCATGGCAGAGAATTCCGGATGTTGGAATTGGGCTGTAAGACTTATTTGCTTAAGTGAAAAAGGATATCTTCAGATTTATCGAGTTAGAGTGCCCAGTTGAGTGGTGGTAGCACAGGTAGGTGCTGGAGGTGTTAAACAGGTATTTCGGACAACTCCAACACAGTTCTTAGCACATTCAAGGACGAACGTGCGTTTAAGTGGGAGAGAATGTAATGACCCGACCGGTCATTTTGAACTCTAACATGTCGTTCAGCGGTTTGAGGCCATGAGCAGCTTCACTTCAGGTATTATGACTTGTACGCATGGTCGGAATTGAGTTTTGTAAAGTTCAGAGTTGATTTGGAAAGAGAATTCTCATTTCGGAAGCTTTAAGTTGAAAGAATTGACTAAGATTGGATTTTTGAGTAAACGACCTCGGAATCGGGATTCAAAGGTTCCAGCAGGTCCGTATGATGATTTCGGACTTGGGCGTATGTCCGGATCGGGTTTTGGAAGACCCTAGAACGTTTTAGCACCTATGTGGAAGTTAGCATTTTGGAAGAATTTCATAAGTTTGGGTTGAAGTGAATTTCAATGTTGTCGATGTCCGTTTGAGATTCCGAGTCTGAGAATAGCTCCCTATGGTGATTCTGGTGTTGGGAGCGTGATCAGAAGTGAATTCAGAGGTCCGTGGGTCATTTTGGAGTCATTTGGCTAAAGATAGAAATTTGAAGGTTTTTGAGAAGTTTGACTGGAAGTGGACTTTTTGATATCGGGGTTGGATTTTGATTCCGGAAGTTGTGGTAGGTCTGTAATGTCAATTATGACTTGTGTGCAAAATCTGAGGCCAATCAGACGTGATTTGATAGGTTTCGGCGTTGAGTATAGAAGTTTGAATTTCTAAGTTCATTAAGCTTGAATCAAGTTTTGATTCATGATTTCGACGTTGTTTGAGGTGATTTCAAGGCTCGACTAAGTTCGAATGAGGTATTATGACTGGTTGGTAGGTTTGGTTGAGGTCCTGGGGGCCTCGGACGTGTTTCAGATGCTCAACGGGTTGATTCTTGTCTTGTGAGGATTGCTGGTTTACTAGTATGAGTGCAGCAGGTTTTTACTCCATGTGATCGCGTGAGTGGGCCTGCGATCGCATAGTACAAGATTTGGAGGCAGCTGGTAATGGCTTATGCGATCGTAGGGGTGTATGTGCGATCACTTAGAGGAAGAAATTGGAGGTTGCTGGTTTTGGCTTATGCGATTGCAGGGGTGTGGTTGCGATCGCATTGTGCAGGAATTTGGAGGCCCTGGGATTGGCTTATGCGATCGTGGAGAATTGTTTGCGGTCGCATAGAAGGGTCTCCTGGGAAGTGTTCTTTTAAAATCAAAGTTGTGGCTCATTTTCACTTCATTTCTTCCATGAGAGCCGACTTTGGAGAAACTTTGGAATGCCATTTTCATCACCAAGCATGAGGTAAGTGATTTCTACTCGTTTGAGTAAATACAAGGTTTATATATGGATTTAGACAAGGAAATTTGGTGTTCTGAGGAAGACCTAGAAATTTGATACTCTTGAATTTTGACCACGATTTTGGGTATGAAATTAAGAGAAAATCATATAGTTGAGTTCGTGAGTTCATGGGTAAACTTTATCTTCGAAAAATTTAGGAATCCGGGCACATGGGTCGGAGGGCAATTTTGTCAACTTTTCGATCGGGGTTAGGAATTGTTATAAATTGGATTGTAATGAGTAATTGGACATATATTAATGAATTTGCATAATTATTGGCTAGTTCTGGAGCATTGCACATCGATCGAGTTTTCAGAAGGGCGTGGAATGCCGGTTATGGATCTTCCGCGTGAGGTGAGTCTCATGTCTAACCTTGTAAGAGGGAATTGTCCCCATAGGTGAGTTAATTGATTATGTGCTCCTATTTCTGGGGTCTACGTACGCACGAGGTGACGAGGGTCCGTGTGTAGCTACTATTGTGCTATTGTCCGGGTAGTCTAGGACCCAAAAGCATGTTGTACTTGGAAATATTTGTAATCCTATTGGCGGTTGATTGCTTAAATTCTATCGAATTGGTAAATGAATTACTAAAAGGATTAAACTTCATTTTTCTTAAATCGGTAAAAGGAGAATTTGGAGTTTCCTTGGATAGTTGTTCCCTAATGAAGTCTTAATTAACTGTTTGAATATGTGATTCTATGTGTACCTACGTTACATGTAGGATTCGCGAGTAGGGTGTCTGTTTATTTTATGTTGACCGCGTTGCATGGATGATTCACGAGCGGGGTAATAGATGCATCCATGGTTCGTACCGTTCGACCCTCGACAGTGCATATTTTACATTTATGTTGGATCGGGTCGTACGACCTCGGCATGATATGTGCATGTTTGTATTGTTGCTTGAGATTTATAAATGTTTACATTTGCCTTTCCTGTCTGGAGATAAATTGATAAAGATAATGAAACGTAAATCTTTGGAAATCTATTATTATTTGGGGAAGTTGTTTACCCGCTATATGGCTTTATGAATTATAATTGTTGTTTTAAATATAAAAAATCCCTGATCTCCTCACATTTTTACTATATTATCATTGGATCACTAGTAAGTGTCGAAGTCGACCTCTCGTCTCTACATCTTCGAGATTAGATGGGATACTCATTGGGTACACATTGTTTTCGTACTCATACTACACTTTCTGTGCATTTTTGTTGCATAAGTTCATATGTGGCTAGTGGCTTAGTGGCATAGCGGCATGGTTGATACGGAGACTTATGTGAGCTAGATTTATCGAGACGACCCGCAGCCAGTAGAGTCCCCTTCAGAGTATTATACTGTATTTTCATTTCTGTCCACTTGTATCTTGGACAGTTACTGTATTTGATTTCATTCCCTAGTAAATGCTCATGTACTTGTGACACCAGGTTCTGGAATGTCTATGGAAGTAGTCAGTATTTTGAAATTGTTAAAGATATCATTATTTATTCAGTGAAAATTTATTCCTTATTATTTAAATGTATAAAATAAGTAATTTTAGAAATATTTAAAACGAGAAATTACTAGTTATTTGTTGTTGGCTTGCCTGGCAATGGTGTCCGACGCCATCACGACCCTTAGAGGATTTTAGGTCGTGGCATTCTCCCTATATTCTTTGGAGTAGAGGTAAGATCTACATACACTCTACCCTCCCAGACCCCACTTGTGAGAACGCAATAGGTTGTGTTGTTGTTGTTGTATTCAGTAAATGCATTATGCTGACACGAGATTCTTTCTAATATGGGAAAAAATAAATTCCATTTCAAATACAACTTTGAAATCATTCTTTTCTTCTTTCTTCTATTCTCAGGTACAATATTAAAAGAGTAAGTATTTGGCAGAATACATCTTTAAGAAATCTACTTTATCAAAAAAAAGTTATCTCTAAAAGAGAAGAAATAACTTCCTTCACTCATGAATTGAAAAAGTATTTTGTTTTGTGAATAATTTGTATTCTCGCTTTATTTTGTTTGTCACAATTCTCAATTCGGAATAATGTTAGTGTTTTATTTTTCTTTTCTAACGTATGATATAATGTTTATGGATGAGACAAATTCCAAAACTTAAAACTTTCAGGCTCAACGTCACATTTTCATGTTCACTTATGTGTGCTTTATTTTTTATGCTTTAATTTCTATTATACTGTCACGACCCTAAACCCGGACCCAGTCGTGATGGCGCCTCTCGTGAAGACAAGGGCAACCAACTATCCCCAATTCGATGTTAAACAGTTAAACAATAGGAAAACAGTCTAAAACATGATAAAATAATCTAACGTAGCAGATAATGTCATAAATACGCGGAAGAACACCCCAACACAGCCCGAAACCGGGGTGCCACTAGTCATGAGCATCTATAAAACCTACTACAAGTCTGAAAGGTCTACAACTATTACAAATGTCTGATATGAGATAGAAATGATAAAGAGGGAGAAAGACGGGTCTGCAGACGTCAAGCAGCTACCTCGGGAATTCCGAATGTCCGCCGGGAGCTCTCAACTCGCACTGGCAGGATCAGCAACGCCTGAATCTGCACACAGGGGTGCAAGGAGTAAAGTGAGTACTCTAACTAAATGAATAACAAATGTAAATAAATACTGTAAGCAATAAATCACGTAAGGCACAAAGCATTCTATAATGAAGCAGTAAAACCAAGTAAAATCAGTAAATCGGTTAAAGATAGGTAAAATTCTTTATCTCAAATGTAATTTCATGAAAATCATTTTTCAATGATTAAGCAGGTAATTGACAGTCAATTATGAAAAGTAACCACATAAAGGTTCGTCTTTCGGGCACAGTATCAACAAATTCGCCCATCAGGCAACATCTCAGAACAGTACCAGCTCCTCGGGCAATCACATAGAACAATACCAGCACCTCGGGCTCAATCTCACATCACAATGGGTACCCGCGCTCGCTGGGGGTGTACAGACTCCTGGAGGGGCCCCTTACAGCCCAAGCGCAATATCAAGCCACCTCGTGGCATCATCACTAGACCCTCAACTTCATATCAATCAAGCCATCTCGTGGCGTACATATCTCAGGCCCTCGACCTCATAATCAGTATCTAATGTTTCCTCACAACATAGGCTCTCGGCCTTACTTAGTCAAAAATCCTCACAAGCCACTCGGGCAGTAGCGCAGGCCATCAAAAAATAAGAGAGAAGGAAGTCATAAACTTTATATGGGAACACGTCATATGCCGGTTCAGGATACCATCCGAAATAACATGCGACAACGAAAGGCAATTCATAGGGAGCAAGGTAACACAGTTCCTTGAGGACAACAAAATCAAAAGGATTCTTTCAACACCATATCATCCATATGCGAACGGTTAGGCCGAGCCCACAAATAAGACGATCATTCAAAACCTGAAGAAAAAATTAGAAAGCGCCAAGGGGAAATGGCGAGAAACGCTGCCCGAGGTACTATGGGCATATCGGACAACTCCAAAATCAAGCACAGGGGAGACACCTTTCTCTCTAGTGTATGGTACTGAAGCACTAATACTAGTAGAGGTCAGGGAACCAAGCGCCAGATTCCGGCATGCCAGCAAAGAGTCAAATCACGAGGCCATGGCAACGGCCCTCGAGATGCTCGATGAAAGACGGGAGGCCTCCCTAGTTGGGATGTCCACCCAAAAGCAGAAAATTGGAAGATACTACAATAAGAGGACGAGCCTCCGATATTTTGGAATCGGAGACTTGGTCCTAAGAAAGGTTACTCTCAACACCCGAAACCCCAATGAAGGGAAACTAGCCCAGAATTGGGAAGGGTCGTACCGTGTCCTCGGGATAGTTAGCAAAGGCTCCTATAAGCTTGGCACCATGGAAGGCGAGAAGTTCCCAAGCAACTGGAATGTGTCGATGCTCAAGCGGTATTAGTGTCAGGGTATCCGATCACGAAACCCCACGGGGACCCTCGAGCAAGCAACACACTCTTTTTCCCACAATCGGGCTTGTACCCCGAAATAAGTCCCTTGCCGACAGGATTTTCTAACAAGGCGCCACCAGCCTATCTCATTTCAAAATACATCCACTCCTTTTGTTTTATTTCGGATTAAGAACTAACCCTCGTGCAGGCACTCAACCCGAGATATCGGGACACTAACACTATCAGGAGGCCTCGAGATCCCCAAAGCACACCCGTTGTACTCTTTTCCTTTGATTGAGTTTTTCATCCCAAAAAAGAAGGGTTTTTACAGGCAAGGTTTTTAACGAGGCAACGACTCAAAGCTGGCTAAAGGGGAAAACTCCACAGAATTGATCGAAGCTACCCTTACGGCCAACTTGCAAGCGACGAGGGGCATTCCCCCTGGGAGCCACCCAATTCAAAGGAAGTGGAGAAATGCCAAAGCAAAAGTTCCTACGGGGAGACAACGTATAAGGCCAAACGGCCAATGTAACCAGATCCTACCAGAGCGGAAGCATGTATCATTGTATCGGGTAATCAAAAAAATATCCATTTTCTCCCCCATGAAAAAAGAGAAAGGCTCCTTCTCGGAGTAAGGCAACAGAAAATCGCCACACTCGACCAAAAATAGGTTGACTCAGCACAACAATACACGTATTGTGCCAATGGATTGGAAAATATCTCCCAAAAGGGGAAAGTCGCAGTATACTCTCGACAAAAACCTCTTCGCCAGATACATCCCGAGATACTCGGAGACTTGAACAGATCAGCGCCCATATGACCCCAGGGTCGGAACTCCGGGCTCACGAAGCTCTCACAATACAAACTCTAAGTTCATGAGAAGCGGTATTCAAGCTTAAAAAAACCCGATGACTCGGGAACTGTCGCCAATCGCCATGCACTGGAAAATCCGAAACTGTAAGACCCTAGTAGGAAACCTCGACATAACCAGATCTATTCTACGAGATGTAAGACCTCAATAGGCATGACAAACTGTAAGACCTCAATAGGCATGACAAACTGTAAAACCTCAACAAGCATGAAAAATCCCAAAGTTTGGGCTATACATCGCATTTGTAAGAATCCCTAAAGGGCATACCCTCGATGTAGATGCCTAAACTATCACTAGGGATAAAAAATGGCTACGGCCACACGCATATGACTACGGTCAAAACGGCTGATACAGCCAAAATAACGTAACTCGGGGACGCCCAACTGTCACAAAAAAATCACAGGCCACTGCTCCGAATGTACTTCGGAAAGAACCAGTTAAAACAGGCTTCCCTCCACAGGCAAAAAACGAGCTCCGACAACGTTGGCTCCAAAACGCAAGAGCGTTGATCTACTCGACCTACGAGATATGAACCTTACTAGGTGATCGAAATATCGCCAACAATGACTTGAAATCGAGGTTCCTCTAGAACCGACGACGGGTCAGGCAAAAATATTATAAAAAGACCTTAATGAGCGGAATCAAAGCCTACAAAAAGCCCAAGGGCAAAAACAGCGTAAGAGCCATTGTCGCTAGCTAAGCAAGCCTAGGGCCTCATATTGAAAGGTCTCTACGACCAAACAGCGTAAGAGCCACTGTCGCCAGCTAAAAAATGTTGATAAATTGAGGATTAAAATGAGATCGAACCGTAACCTGATTCGTAGACCAAATCCAAAATAGTTAACTATGCAAAGCCTCTAGGATACATACTAAAAGGTCTCAAACGACCAAACGACATAAATGTCTCTATCGCCGGCCAGAGAATCATGAAAATTTACTGGTTTATTACAGCTTGAATCGCAACGCGACTCAAAGACTGGACCCAAAAGCTGTAATATGCCTAAGGGCATGGCATAAATGCCACAATCGCCAACCAAAATCTCAAGGAAATATACGAGTCGATTACAACTTGAATCGCAACGTGACTCGAAGACTGAACCCAAAAGCTACAATATGCCTAAGGGCACGACATGAATGTCACTATCTCCAGCCGAGTAAACATCCGAACCAAGCGCCCATAAGGTCACTTCGACCCAAAAGCACAAAAGCCATCATCATTCGCCCACGAAGGCAGGAAAGAGCCCAAGGGTCGATTGAAGCGCGAGCCACCATGCAACTCGGGGACCATTCCTAGACAGCCGGACCAAGCATGGAGGCCCCGACACCTTCTCACATCAAAAATCATGCTTAAAAATCCTCGGTTTGCTCGATCAGTTTTAGACCTACGAGGATCCTGTCGAACATCAAAACCAGCCAGCCCGGTCGAAAGCAATAACAAAGAAAAAGGTACAGAAGAAACAAAACTTCAAAATTCCTTCTTATAAAATTGCATACGCCAAAAAGGCGCACTTTTCATCTACAGGCATATTCCACATATATCATAAACGAAGCGACAAAAAATAGCAAAATCTATACTCTACGCTAAAAAAGGGATATGGCTTGTCAAAAATCGCCCTCCGCAACTTCAGCAAGAAGTGACCAAGCGCCACCGTTATTCCCCTAGCTCAAGCCAATTCCTTCGGGAAAAAGGAGCCCTTTGCACCAACCTACTCAAGTACCTCTCCTCGGGACCTGCGACGAACAAATCTCTCAATCCTCTTCTCTCGACTGAGGGCTCGCTGGAGTTTGGTTTGGGCATCGATAGCACCTTTCATATGAATCGCCATCTCCTGACTCGCCTTGGTTCGGCTTAGTGTCACTTCAGCCCGAGCCTCAAATTATCTCGGCTCTAAAGATCAAATTCGAAGTTCCCAGTCATACCCGGCTAAACTTTGGCGCTGCCACAAAGGGTGTTGGACCTCGAAAGGCAAAGACCTTGTCCAAGATATTCGTCCCCTCAGAAGCTTGAGCCTACACTTGGGCCCTTAGCTCCCCACAAGCCGCTCTGACAAAGTTGACGTCGCCCTTAAGGTACTTCGAAACCTTTACTTTTTCTACAGTTGATATAAAGGGGGGGTTAGCTCTAAGGGCAGAATGTGGCGGAGCGCGTACTACAGGAAGCTACCTGCTCCACCTAATAGCCCCATAGTTTGGGCTCGTCGCCCAGGAATCAAGGGCTCCGGAAACACCCACCTCAATCGATGCATTCCCCTCGGAGGCGTAAAATGGACTCGCCTAGATAAAAGGCTCTGTCACATCACACATCTCCCTATCATCATTGCCCGCCTAAAAAACTACGACCCCCCGGAGGAGGGGCACGTCTACACTCCCAAAAGACCATCCGACACCAACAACACCCACGACGGAGAAAGGAAAGGACGGCTGCTGAATTTGCCATCATTATAGATAAAGCCCGCAAAGCGCAGGCCGTACCGCCTAAAAGACATCCTTTCACCCATTCAAACAACTGACAAAGGTTTTGAAGGTGTGGCACCAATACCTGGGAGGAACGATTCATACGAGCCCAGTCTCTACCTTCCCCAAATAAAGTAGCTATTAAAGGTAGATTCCGATGACCCCCAAGGAAGTGAAAGCAGCATCACATCGCATGTAAGAAGAACGACGACAAATTCAAAAACTACCAAAGGCACTAACCATCAGCATCGCACCCGGCACTGGTGTGACAGCCAATCCCCGAAGCCTCCATCATGTTAATATAAAGCCCCAAAAGTCCAACAACGCCTTCGCCAACACAAGATCAACACACAAAGGCCTCCGCCAAAGGAAGCCTGCCAGCAAATACAGTTGTATCTTAAACTTACGCTCATACGGAATAATCCCCCGATATCAATCTAGATGATCCTAATGCAGGCAGATCTCTACTCGAAAACTGCGTTCGAGAAGCAACCATCGACACCCCTAAAAATCCGCCAGCCCTCGGTCAAGCCTCGCCTCAAAAACCACTATGAAGAACAAAAACACCACCCACGTCTTCACGATAAAGGTCCGGCGGCCCAATGTTACTGGTCTTATTTTGGGTCGGGACATGAGAAACCCTACGTGGAGCCAGTTTATCAATCAAAAGCTCCACAAAGCACCCAAATACAAGCAAACTCAGTCAATCCTGTACATTCTAAAAAGGGTTATTATTCGCGGCAAACTCAACCTTACGCAACGGTAGGAAGAGCGGGCGCTAAGACTTTTACCTGAATAGTGGTATCGGGGTCAATTTCCACAGGGAGCTTGGAATGGAGTTGCGTATTTTGTTCAGACTAGGAATGCGTGTTTGCTCCTAATTGTACTTCTATCATTTTTTGGGTCGATTCCTAATTGTATCAACTACAAGTTTAAGCCAATTTATGCTAAAGGGAGATGTTCTAAGTTATGATTAATATAGAAAAAGGTACTAGGGTCGTGGCATCACCTAGGTGGTTAACTAACGGGTAGAGACTACTAATAATAGATTGACATATTTGGGATCAATGTTATAACCGTTGCACAATTATACCCACTCTCACACCTCTCGGTAGAGAGAGCGATTTTGCCTAATTGACTCTTTCGAGACCAATTGGGTAGGCCAATTAGACCAAGCAACTAGGGTTCAAGTAGGGTGATTACTCTCTCGAAGTTTAACTCGTTAATTAGAACTACCATTTCTCATGGGTCCACCCCAATTCCTTGTTTGGTCAATTTTGGGGTCATAGACTCTCTTTCTCAAGAAGAGTCAAGACTCACTAAGCTAGAATCAATGTTTGCAACCAACAATCCTTAATTAAACCATAAAATTAACCCAAATAACAAACACCCAATATCAATCTATCATTAAGAAGCTACACCCATTAATTACCCACACTAGGGTTGAGCCATAACCCTAGCTAATGGGTTTAGCTAGACATAGCTAAAGAAGAAAATGAAGAAATAGAAGATTAAACAACCATATCAATTAATTGCTAATGTTAAACTACAATAATCTATGATGAAACTAAGCTAAAAATGCCCAAGATAGGCCAAAACATAAGTCTCACGAGTGCAGCAGCTATCAGATGTACCCAGCTTAACCTAAAAATGGTAAAATATTCTATATATAGTGGACTGGAAAAACTGGACAAAACTGCCCCTGCGGGGGTAGTGCGGACCGCACAAAGTTGGAATGCGATCGCATGAAAACTGGTGATCATGAATAGTTTTGGCAGCTTCTCTGAACTTCACTGATGCGGGCCGTATGACCATAGAGTGCGGCCGCATGGAGAGGGCCGCGGGCCGCATGAAGTCGGACGCGACTGCGTGGTTTGCTTCTGGAGTATGACACTCTCTGAACTTCTTGGACGCGACCGCATAGCAAGATTGTGCGGCCGCATGAGTGAGATGCGGGCCGCATAAAGTGGGACGCGGCCGCATGAGCTTGACTTGTAGTTTCACAGTCTCTGAACTCCTATGGTGCGGCTGCATGACATGATGGTGCGGTCCGCACCACGTTCTGAATGTCCTTACTTTAATGATCTTTGACACTTGAGCAGGTTTCACTCCGATTTGAGCCGATCTTTGACGATTTGTCACGTTATAGCTCAAACCTGCAATCAAGCACAATTTGTAAGCATTTTGGGACTATTTTGTAGCAAATTACACTCAAAGCGCAAGCAAGTATGGGTATAAAACATGTTAAAATCCTACTTATCAACTCCCCCAAACTTTAACCTTTGCTTGTCCTCAAGCAAACAAAACAAGACCCACCCCTCAAAGGCAACATCCAAGCAGTTTCAGCTTATCCTAAACTAACCTCAACAAGCATAAATTGGAACTAACAATTGCCCTCAATGAGAATGCATCATTAACACATTTAAACTTTGAAAATTTGTGGATCAAGTGTGACACAAAAGCATCAAGAGTTGACACATTTCATCAAAGAACTTTTCTCAATTACTTTGGCCATTGTGGAACCCAAACTCACACATCTTCAACTCTTCCTAAGTGAACCTCACCTTTTAAAGTATTGACACACAACCAAGTTTGATGGATTTTCACTCATCTCTCTCAAGGAAGAGGCCACAAGTCCGGCTCTAAGTACCATATGTTTGCCCCTTATGTAAGTATCCACTAATGTAGGTTCCCTTCAACTCAAAATCATGTAGGGCTTTTGTGGAGTCATTGTGAAGGCTTTTGGATAAGGGTAGGACATATATTTGTTCAAGTGGGTTCAATTTTCCCTTAAACACTTCTTTTGATTCATTTTGGCACACTTTCTTGACTCATTTGAGTATTCACTTCTTTTTCAAGGGGTTAGAGAGACACATTGTCACTCTTTCTTATGCAATTCAACACATTTCTCCTTTTTCTACTTTTTCCACACCCTTTTTCACTTTTGTTTTCTTTGAATCCCCCTTTTGGCCTTATTCAATTAGGTCTTTCTTTTTGTCTTATCTTTTTTTTTCATTACCTTTCTTTTCTTTTTTGCTTTTGTACCTTTTACCACATTGTTTCCTTTCTTGTCTCCCCCCAAACTTAGATATTTGCCATCTACTCAAGGGAAGATTAGGGTGACAAGAGAGGGTATCATTAAGAACAGGTATAGGTTTGTAGCTTTGGTTCTTGAAAGAAGAAGGTTCAAGGCTCAAAAGGGTTAACTAGGGATCATTTCATTGGTAGGTCATGGAATTGTTCAATCTTAGCATTTTGGATCAAGGAGAGCCTACAATCACTTCTCAAGCCAAATTTCACCTAACATTTCGCCTCAACAAACATTCGGGGCAAGTTCTAGACCATCGGCTCGGGACTTGGACTCGCAAATCGAATTCTGACCACACACACTCAAGGATTGCTAAAGATATCGAGTCGAGGGCCCACAACGACCTTAGTTATGATTCAAGCGCACAATGGTCCAATACGACCACATGATGACTGTTTGGTCAACACAAGAGTCTCAAGGCCATGACTTTCACCATCCTAAGCACAACATTATGTCTTTGACCATGGGATCAAAGGCAAATGTGTTAGGCCCAAGTGAAGCTTTGCCTGAGGTACCTTTGACTGCAAAACTTGAAAATAAAAAAAAAAGAAAAATCAAAATCGGACTCAAACCCTTAAAAAGGTTGTCATGCTATCTCTCATTGGGAAGAGCCACCCGATTCGCACAACACTCTACCCTTAGAAAGAACCGTGGAATTAAGAAAACCAAGGGCTTATTGCAAACGCCAACACAAAACAAAAAGGTTACGAGCCTGCTATGAAACTAAAAACGAATTTTTTTAACGAAAATAGAAAAACCGAATGAATATGTACAATAGGGGAGTAGAATATACAATGGAGGGGAATGAATATGTACATAAAGTAGAAAAGTAACTAGAATGAAAAGTTATGTACAGGCCAACTATCAACTAGCAACATAAGCTAAGAGTCAAATAAATATGTACAGTCATCTCAAATGTATCAACCATCAAAATACAAATAATAGGGCGCACCCCCATGAATAAAAGTTGGCATTGTCCCCAATGCCAACTACCAAAATAAGCATATAAATAGAGAAAGGATATAGAGTGGCTCCTCAAGCCTGATCCGTCGTCATGGGCTGATCAGTGGTCCCCTGGTCCTCTGTACTGGTGGGAACCTCAGACTGGTTCCCGTCCTGCTGCTGCTCTGCTGCTGGGACAGGGGCCGGGTCATGGACCGGCTGAACATCTGGTGGAGTACTGAAAGTATCCTCCTGAACCTGTGCTACCTCTATCATAATACCCTCAGTGCTAGGAAGCTTCCTCTTCTTCCTTGGGTGCTTAGGCTCCTCCTCCTATTGTGGCTCCGATACAACTACTGCTGGTAGAGGTGCTGACTCATCAAAGAACAAGTCTAAAGGCAGCTGGTCTGCCTTTAGCTTATCAACCTCAGCTCGGAGCTCTTTCACCTCTTCCTTAGATGCCCGGGATTTTCTCATCTTCTTGTGTTCTCTGAGAAGCTCCTTTAGAGCTTTGCCCTGTGCATCAACTGCCTTTGTCAAGGCAGCCTGAGTAGCCAAAATCTTCTCCTGGTTGGCCAGGAGTGTCTTCAATGTCTCCTCAATAGACTGAGGAATCTTAACAGTGGCTGGAACAGACTAGGCTGCAACTGTGGTAGCCAAAGTGGACAACTTGGATGTCGAGACTGACATCCAGTTGTTCAAACTGGCCAATGTCTTTGCTAACTGTTGGGCCGTGAGGGGGTTGGATTTGGATGTGGGAACCACTGGGCCAGTTGAAGAACTGGGACCTGCAGAGGAGGATGGGATGTCCGGAACAGTTGTGGCAGTAGGAGTAGGTGGCTCAATAGAGGCCTCTACCGCAACTGGCTCTTCAGACTGGCCAGTCGGGGCAGAGGTGGATGTTTTTCCCTTCTTATCCCCCTTCGGGTTGTCTGACCCCTGAATATTAAACCATGAGAACAGGGACACCGGCCGGACTCCAACATCGAAGGGGTATTTTTTCACCTTTGCATCTTCAAAGTACATTGTTAGGGTGTTTGGGTAGGGGTAGTTTCTGTATCAATTCCAATGGATATGATCACACTGTACATAACATTCCCCACATTGATGGGGAAACCTGCCATGATGGATGCAATGAGAACCGCTCGGGCAATTGGAATGGTCTGGTCATGGGACGAAGGGTCCAACCTGTTGCATACAAAAGTTAACCATCCTCTCGCCTCAAAATTGAGGTCCTTTCGCAGTATTTTCTTCCCCACCTGAATCCACTCCGGAACAGTACCCGGCTGAGCTAAGAACTGTGACACCCAAGGACGAGCTTCCTCTTTCAACGCTAACGTCTCTCTGTACAAAGAGTCATCCTCCTCATTGAAACCCAAATATTCGTTCAATGCCTCTCCCGAGAACACTATCTTCTTATCTTGCACTTTGGTTGCAATTGACCCTTCTTTTGTGTGGGCCACATTGCTGTATAATTCCTTCACCATATGTTCATTTGCATCGACCAGCTCATCTTTAAAGAAATCTCACCCCACTCTAGTAAGAAATTGTTCATGGACTCGGAGAAGGTAGGGTAATAAATCCCGGGTGACTACTCTTCTTTCTGGAATCACCTTCTTCTTGGGCCACACTTCTCGGAATTTATGAAAGGCCACTTCGCTGACAAATCTGTCCTACCATACAATTGGGTTTCTAGTTCTTTCAATCCCCAACTCTAAGTACCCCATTGTCCGGGACCTCCTCATCACTTTTGTTTTTATCTTCTGCACCCTCCCTGGATTCTGAAGATGTGGGGGAGGTGGAGTATTTGGCACTGCCTACTTCTAAGCCCTCAGACGACTCAAGTTGTATAACAGTTGAAGCTTTAGCTGGGCCAGCGAAGGCTTTCCCCGAATCAGTTTAACATCCTGGGAGGGGAGGTACTCACTCCCCGGCTGCTCTTCATCACTCATCACCTGCTTTCTTGTTTTTAGCTTTGGTTGGGGAGTGAGTTTCTTCAAATTTACTTTACCTCCCCGGGAAGGGTCAGCTCATCGTCCGGGTTGTTTAGATCCACGCCCTCATTGTTTCACCATTTCCTACACACAAATAATTCTAACATTGTTAGTTCAGGCAATTGCAGAGTTTAAGTACAGAACAGAAACACAAACAGAGAACAGGTGATAGCAGTGCGGACCGCACAAACAAGGCATGCGGACCGCACTGACCAAATTGGGAAATGAACACCTCTCTGATTAGGAACCATGCAGACCGCATGAACAAGGGGTGCGGCCGCGTGGGGGCCAACGCGGTCCGCACAAACTGGTCATGCGGCCGCATTGGCCATACTATTAAAAATTGGTGCCCTATGAACCTCACCCACGCGGACCACGCAAATATGGGATGCGGCCGCCTGGGGCAGGGAGCAAACCGCACAAACAAGGCGTGCAGCCGCGCTGGGAAGTATCAACCTTGAGGCTCAAGGCTTACGCAGACCGCGTAACAAAATGATGCGGCCGCGTAAAAGGCATGCGGACCGGACCGCATAATCAGGGAGTGCGACTGCGCTGGGCTTTCATTACAGGGGCAATTAGGGTTTTACAAAAAACTCAAGTCTTTTACGTTTTAGCATCCTACTTTGTCCCTACTCATTTATAACATGCCCATCATTTCAAAGAACAACAAGAACAATATAAAACTATCCTAATCATGAAACGACGAAGAACAAAAAAGAAAAACGAAGAAGTTATGACTAGGGAAACATGTATAAAGTTTAAATTAATACTAAGTAAAGACTAATGTGAGAGATATGTTACTAGGAAAGCGAAGAAATGCTCTTGATATTAACACTAAAAGGGGTCTCTGAATGTGAACAGTAACTTTTAGGGCTCAGGGGTTAATTTTGGCGAAAAGTTCTAATGAAGATCCTAATGGTCTATTTATAGGAAACTCAGTGGGGCCCATCACTTACCGTCTAGTGCGGCTGCGTGAACACGACTGCGGGCAGCACTGGGACTTTACCATTTACCTAGTGCTGAAACGAAGGCATGCGGACCGCATAAGACGGGTTGCAGCCGCCTGAGAACCACGCGGGCCGCTCAAAGTGGGATGCGGCTGCATGAACGCAGTTCAGAGACTGATCATTCTTGGCCTTCACCGGTGCGGACCGCACAAGCAAGGACGCGGCCGCACTAGCCATCTTCAGAAACTTGGCAATATTTTCTTTGGTCAGTGCGGACCGCACAAAGTGTGATTGCGGCCGCACGGTCACTGTTCAGAGACTGTGCACTTTTTGCACAGTTGTTTTGCACTGGTTCAATCACAATTCCTGCAACATCTCACAAACCATTAGCTCAAAAATCCTAATCTACAACAGAAATCAAAAAAGAAAGAAAAAGACATGGGTTGGCTCCCAAGAAGCGCCTGATTTAACGTTGCGGCACGACGCATGTTACCATCAAAGTCACTTCAAATGAATGAGTGCCACCACATGGGGTGTCATCAAACTTTCCCAAGTAATGCTTAACACGATGTCCATTGACCCGGAAAACTTCACCATTTTTGTTTTTGAGATCAATAGCTCCAAATGGGGTTACACCAACAACTTCAAATGGACCACTCCACTTAGACTTAAGCTTTCCCGGGAATAACCTCAACCGGGAGTTGAAAAGAAGAATCATGTCACCAACTTTGAATTCCTTCCCTCGAGCATACTTATCGTGAAGGTACTTCATCTTGTCCTTGTACAAGGACGCGCTGGAGTAGGCATGAAATATAAACTCGTCTAGCTCATTAAGTTGCTCAACCTGGAGATTCGCAGTGACATCCCATTCTAAGTTCAATTTTCTCAAGGCCCACATAGACTTATGCTCCAATTCCACCGGAAGATGACAAGCTTTCCCAAACACCAACCGGTATGGAGACATACCAACCGGGGTCTTGTAAGCTGTAAGATAGGCCCAAAGAGCATCATCTAGTTTCTTCGACCAATCGGTCCTATTGGCATTGACAGTTTTGGACAAAATACTCTTGATCTCTCGGTTAGAAACCTCAACTTGGCCACTCGCTTGAGGATGATAAAGAGTGGTCACCTTGTGATTTACACCATACTTGGCAAGCAATGGATCAAAAGCCCGGTTGCAAAAATGAGAACCACCATCACTAATGATAGCACGTGGAGTGCCAAACCTTGTGAAGATACTCTTTTTCAAGAACACCACCACACTTCGAGCTTCATTGTTGGGAAAAGCGACGGCTTCGACCCATTTCGACACATAATCAACTGCTACCACGATATAGGTGTTCCCACAAGAACTCACGAACGGCTAATGCTGCTCGGTGGGCCGGGCCTGAACCAGACCGGACCGGGCCCGCGGTCCTAACGGGCCTGGTGGGCCTGGTGAGCCGGTCCTGGGTGGGCCGGTCTTGGTGGGCCTCCTGAGCCCGTCACGGGCTGGTCTCCATGGTTGAGCCCACAAGCCCGGGACCGTTTAGCCCGGGACCGGCAGGCGGGCCTGGGCCGGTCCTGGCGGGCCCAACGGCTATTTTTTTTAAAAAAAAAAATCTCCAACGGCCATATTTAAAATCTAGCCATTTGGGCTGAAAATATGACCATTTTTTAAGTTTAAAAAATGACCATTTGGCCCCCAAACTTTATTTTAACCCCAAACTTTATATAATTACACTTTTCCCCATTTCTCAACTATAAATACCTCCTCATTCTTTCATTTTTATTCACCAATTCATCAATATCTATCAATATATCTCAATCTCTCTCAATCTCTCTACTACAATTACTTAATTTATTGTTGAAATTTCGTGAAAAATTGTGAAGTTGTTGAATTGAAGTTTTCAAGTGTTCAACGATTTTCAATTTTCAAGAAGTTGTTCGGCAATCCGGTAAACTCGTTTCAACTCTTACGTTTTTAGAATATATTTTTGTGTGGTTTAGTTTGCATAATTATAATTAATATGGCATTTACTTTGAAAAAAATGTTTGGTAAAGGAAAAGATAAAACCGGTGAAAGTAGTGGCCAACCAACTACCCTTCCCCCGGCTCCCCGACCTAGAAAAGATAAGCAAGTTGAAAGTAGTCGCCAACCTAGACGTCCTCCTCCTTCCGTAATTCTTGATAGTGATCACCCTTGTTTTCAATTTACCGATAGTGAATTTTATCATAATGTTGCACCAGGTGATAGATTAGATGATGAAATTATGAATGCTCTTTATCCTAATGAAACCATCTTAGAAAATAATGAGGAAAATGAGGATGATGATGAAACTCAAGCACCGGATTTAGATGATACACCTACTAGTCCTCTTAATAACCCAAGTGATGCACCGGTCGACCCACCTGTAGAAACTCCTACTTTTAATAGAGAACCTGCTAAACGCTTAGAAACATCATTAGTTTGGAATTTTTTTACTCAAGTAAGAGAAAAAAATAAGGCTAAGTGTAAAACTTGTGGGAAATTAATGTCGCATAAATATGTAGGAGACCGTAGCGGCACAGGTAGTTTGACTAGGCACATAAAAACACACCCTAGAGATAAGGCTAGATTTTTTCAAATGAAAGCGCATCTAGAGGGGACAAGTGTAGATTCTGCGGTTAACCCTAGTACAGGTTCAAATCTAGTTCAACCAGGAATTAACACTGTCACTGGAGGTATTTTATATTACGATCCAAATAGAGATCGTGAAGAATTAGCAAAGATGATTACTGTTATGTGCTTACCTTATACTTTTGCTTCTAATCCTAATTGGGTTCATTATATTAGAAGAGTGTTTAATCCTACTTATAAAGGTTGGCCTCGCGCAACAGTTAAGAGTGATATTTATAAATTCAAACATGAATATGAACAATATTTGCGTTATTTATTTACTCATATACCTAATCGGATTTCTATTACTACTGATATTGGTAGAAGTGGTAATGATTGTGATTACCTAACTGTTACAAGTCATTGGATAGATGAGGAATGGATAATGCAAAAACGCATAATTGCATATAGAATAATTAATTCGCGTCACACAGGTAAGTTTATAGCTAACACTGTTGCAGATATTTGTAGATATTTTTGCTTTAGCGATAAAATAATGGCAATTTCAATGGATAATGCTTCTAGTAACACCAGTGCTATAGGCATGCTTACAACAACACTAAATCCTGCATTTACTAATATTTTCCATGTTAGATGTATTTGTCATATTTATCATTTAATTGTCGGTGATGGTATGCGAATATTAAACATAGAAATTGAAAAGGTTAGAATGGCTCTTAATTGGCTTTTTTATTCAAACCGTAGAAGTAGACTTAGAGAGTATTTTAAAAAATGTGATGAATATGGCCTTAGAGAAAGAAAGGTTCCTAAACCTTGCCCGACTAGATGGAATTGTATGTACGAAAGTTTAGTAGTAGCATATGAATATAGAAACCCAATTAATGCAACGTTTAATTCTCGGGTAGGTGGTGAAGATGATGATGAAATGCTTACCACTCAAGATTGGACTAATGTTAAAATTCTTTTAGATTTTTTAGAACATTTTCAAATTGCAACAAATGCATTTTCTGGGCAATATTATCCTACTATTTCAAACTGTTTAGTTTATATTGCAGCACTATCTGATTTGTTTGTTGAATTTAGTGAGGGTGGGGATATTTATGAACTTGCTATAAATGAAATGAAACAAAAGTTTAAAAAATATTTTTTTCCTATCCCTCCTATTTATGGTCTTGCTGCAATGCTAAATCCTACAATGAAATTGGGAGGTCCTCATTTTTGGTATTCAAATATTTATAAGGCTTTAGATCTTTCAAATGAGGAAATTGCGACACTTGCAGATGCAAAAGCTTCAATTAAGATTAACGCTCAAACAGTTTATAATGCTTATCAACTTGCCTTAGAGCATGCTAGGCCAACTATTCCAACCCCTACTTCGTCTAGCTCACAATCCTCTAAAAGAGTTGCGGGCTTAAAAGCTCTTAAATCTTGGACGGAGTTCAGGGGGTCTCAAGGTGAAAATTATGATGAAACTTCACATCTAAATGAGCTTCAAGTTTATTTGTCTCAGGGACTTGAAAAGGAGAATCCAGACGGCTCTTTTGATCTTTTGGAATGGTGGAAGGCAAGGGAAAAACATTTTCCTGTTCTTGCAAGGATGGCTCGGGATATTTTATCAATTCAAGCTTCAACTATTGCATCAGAGAGCGCTTTCAGTCAAGCAAGACTGCAAATAGGTGATCATAGAGCGTCTATGAGGGATAGCTTGGAAAAATCAGTATTGTTTAGAGATTGGATCCGCTCGGAAAGAAGAAACTTTGGAATTGCAGAAGCACAACCGGCGATAGATGAAGCTTATGAAGAAATGATAGCGGAACTTACGGAGGATTCGGCTTCGCCCGGAAGTGGTGATGAACAAGCTTCTTTTCCACCACCACCAACGCAACCTCCTCCGAACCTTGAAGGATTTATGAGATTTGTTAGAGATAATACATAGAATAATATGTAACTTGTATTTTGGCACATCTTCCTTAGTTTTTTTCCTTCTAATGGTGGTATTAGTACCTTGTTGTGCTCATTCCATTGGGGGAAGGATGACTAAGAAAGATATGTCATTTTTTGGTAATAAAATTTATTGCTTCTACCCATGAGCTTCTTTTCGCAATATTTCTTTGTCTATACTTAGAATTATTTATAAGCTACAATATATACATAATATACAATATATATACTACAAGAAAATATATTTATAAGCTACAATATATACATAAGATACAATATATATACTACAAGAAAATATATAAGAGAATATATATACTAGGCCCGCGAAGCCCACGAGCCCGGCCCGTTAAGCACAGGACCATGTGGGCTTAGGCCCGTCACGGGCCGGTTCCACCCATTAGGCCCACGAAGACCGGGACCGCCAGGCCCGGGACCGCCAGAGCCCGGGACCACCAGAGCCCGGGACCACGAAGCCCGGGACCGCGAGGCCCGGCCCGTTAGGCCCACTAAGTCCCGGGACAAAATACAGCATTACGAACGGCCCCATAAAGTCGATACCCCACACATCAAAAATGTCCACCTCTAGAATTGTGTTGAGAGGCATCTCATCCTTTTTAGAAATCCCACCGGCTCGTTGGCATTCATCACATCTCTTGACAAAATCACCGGTATCTTTAAACAAGGAGGGCCAATAGAAACCGAAACTAAGCACCTTAGAAGCCGTCCTCACCCCGCCATGATGTCCACCATAGGGAGAGGAATGACAAGCCTCCAAAATACTCAATTGTTCTTCTTCCGGGACACATCGGCGAATCACACCATCGGTGCATGCTTGAACAAATATGGCTCATCCTAATAATAATCCAAACTATCCCGCTTGAGCTTCTTCCTTTGGTTAGAAGAGAGCTCATACGGGATTATACCAGTCACAAGATAATTTGCCACATCGGCAAACCACGGCATATCATGCATAGATACCGCAAGGAGTTGTTCATTCGGGAACGCATCATTGATTTCAAGGCCGTTAGAAGGCCTCCCCACTTCTTCCAAGCAGGACAAGTGGTCTGCCACTTGATTTTCACTTCCTTTTCGGTCCACAATTTCTAAATCAAACTCTTGAAGAAGTAGCACCCATCTCATCAACCTTGCTTTTGAATCTTTCTTGGTCATCAAATACCTAAGGACGGCATGATCGGTATGGATAATCACTTTGGCCCCCATAAGGTATGGTCGGAACTTTTCCATAGCAAACGCAATAGCTAGCAACTCCTTCTCGGTGACTGTATAGTTTCTTTGAGCTTCATTCATCATCTTTCTTGAGTAGTACACCGGATGGAACATCTTGTTGATTCTTTAGCCCAAGACTAGCCCTACCGCAACATTACTAGCGTCACACATGAGCTCAAATGGCAAGCTCTAATTGGGTGCGATAATGATAGGGGTTGTTGTCAACTTGTGTTTTAGAAGCTCAAAAGCTTCCATGCATTTCTCATCAAAAACAAACTTGGACTCCTTCTCTAACAACTTGCACAACAGATTAACTACCTTAGAGAAATCTTTGATGAACCTTCGGTAGAAACCCGCGTGCCCCAAAAAGCTCCTCACCCCTTTGACAGAAGTAGGGGAGGTAACCTTGAAATGACTTCAATCTTGGCTTTGTCAACTTCAATACCTCTCTTCGAAATCTTATGACCCAATACAATACCCTCTTCTACCATAAAATGGCATTTTTCCCAATTGAGAACTAGGTTTGTATCCTCACATCGGGCCAACACACTGTCCAAATTTGTCAAACATTCCTCAAAGGAGTTTCCCACCACGCTAAAATCATCCATAAAGACCTCCAATATATCTTCCACCATGTCGGTGAAAATTGCCATCATACATCGTTGAAAGGTCGTTGGGGCATTACACAATCCAAACGGCATCCTCGAAAATGCGAATGTGCCGTAGGGACAAGTAAAGGTCGTCTTTTCCTAATCTTCCAGGGCGATGAGAATCTGATTGTACCCCGAATACCCATCTAAAAAGCAATAGAACGACCGACCCGCAAGGCGATCAAGCATTTGGTCGAGGAACGGCAATGGAAAATGATCCTTTCGAGTCACCTTGTTAAGCTTTCTATAGTCCATACAAACTCTCCATCCTGTCACCATCGGAGTAGGAATCAACTCATTGTTAGCATTGGTTACCACAGTCATCCCACCCTTCTTCGGTACGCATTGCACCAGAGAAGTCCATGAGCTGTCAGAAATAGGATACACCACACCGGCGTCAAGCCACTTGATAACTTCCTTCTTGACCACTTCTTGCATAGCTTCATTAAGTCTCCTTTGGTGTTCAAGTGAGGGATTCGCATCCTCCTCCAATATGATCTTATGCATGCAAAAGGCGGGGCTTATACCCCATATATCCACCAATGTCCATCTGATTGCCCTCTTGCGCTTTTGTAGAACCGCCAAAGTGGCATCAACCTGCATGTTAGTCAAGCAAGATGAAAGAATAACAAACAAAGTGAAATTAGGGCCCAAGTATTCATACCTGAGGTGAGGAGGAAGTGGTTTCAACTCCAACACCGGTGGCTCCTTAATAGATGGCTTGGTTGGGGGAGTTTTGCGATTCTCAAGATCCAAGGATAACTTCCTAGGCTCATAAGAATACGAGCCCATACCATGCAAAGCGTTTACACATTCAACTCTCCCAGCATCATCATCAACATCCATGTTCAAGAGCACGGCTTCAAGTGAGTCCTCAACATTCACCACTTCGCTTGTGTCATCCACTATCACCGCCGTGACAATGTCAACAAACGAGCACACCTCGGTGCTATTTGGTTGCCTCATAGATTTGCACACATGGAACACCACCTTTTCATCACTAACACAGAAGGTCAACTCTCCCACCTCGACATCTACCAAATCCTTCCCAGTAGCTAGGAAAGGTCTTCCAAGGATAATTGGCACCTCACAATCCAAAATAACGAAATAGGCCGGCAATATGAACTTATCAACACGAACAAGGACATCATCAATAATCCCCAAAGGCCGCTTCATTGACCGTTCTTCCATTTGAATCCTCATAGAAGTTGGACGAGGTTGTCCGATTCCCAAGGTCTTGAAGACCGAATATGGCATTAAATTGATACTTGCCCCCAAGTCACAAAGGGCTTTTGCAAAGTTGGCACTTTCAATGGTACATGGGATAGTGAATGCACGGGGGTCCTCAAGTTTCGGAGCCATAGAATGTACAATTGTGCTCACTTGATGGGTCATCTTGATTGTCTCACACTCCATTGATCTCTTTTTTGTAACCAAATTTTTCATGAACTTTGCATACCCTGGCATTTGCTCGAGTGACTCCACCAAAAGCACATTGATAGTTAAACTCTTCATCATCTCAATGAATTTCTTAAATTGGTTGTCACCCTTTTGCTTGGCCAACCATTGAGGATAGGGCGGAGGAGGTCGAGGTAAGGGTGCTTGGGCTTTGGGCACCACCGGCTCGGGCATATCAATCACGTGTTCCCTAGACGGGTTCACGGCCTCTTGTGTTTCCTCCTCAACCTCATGAACATCAATCCTCACATCATCTCTCACACTTGGTTCAACTACATCTTCAACCACCAAAGGCATTTCATTATCTCGTAACTCATCTTCATCCACCATAACTTGGTTTCCTCTTGAGGTATGCACATCACCGCCTTTTCCACTTCGTGTTGTCACCACCATCACATGATTATTGTGCCCACCCTTGGGGTTTACTACCGTATCACTTGGTAGAGCACCCTTTGGGCGAGTATTTAAAGACTGAGGGATTTGGCCTAATTGCACTTTCAAGTTCCGGATAGATGTGTTATGCGAAGCTAATTGGGCCTCGGAATCTTGGTTATTTTTCATCATTTGCTCGAACGTGCTTTCAATTCTCCCCATCTCGCTTCCGGACGAACTCGGACCTTAAGAAGGAAAGGTGGGTGGATTGTTCGGTTGTTGGTACATGGGAGGCCTTTGAAAACCTTGCCCCCGGTTGCCTTGGTTCCCGCTATTGTTCCACCCTCCTTGATTGTTGTTGTTGCCCCAATTATTGTTACTACCATGCCAATTTCCTTGGTTGCCTTGATTACCCCAATTGTTGTTTTGGTTGTTGTTATTCCAATTACCTCCGCCTTGTTGTTGATTGCCCCAATTACCTTGAAGATGCCATTGTTGATTTGAAGAGTTACCTTTATTCCCTTGATAGTTGTTGACATGTTGTACTTCTTCGCTTTGATCATCATAGCACTCATTTGAATAACCACCACCATCATTGATGTTGTCATATTGTTCACAATTACCTTGAGGTTGTTGTCCTCTTTGCCTCCTTTTCAACATAGAAACACCTTCCATTGCGTTGACTTGGCGCGGGTTTTGGACTTGTTGCAATTGCACCTTTGCCAATTGATACATAGTTGTTTTAAGCTCGGCAATTGCTTGGCCATGATAGTGCAATTCCTTGTGCAAATGGATGACCGTGGGGTCACCTTGGGGCACGTTTGCTCGGCTTTGCCATGCCGAAGAGGTGTCGGCCATTTCATCCAGTACATCACATGCCTCTTGGTAAGAAAGTTTCATAAAGTTCCCTCCGGTCAATTGGTTCACGATGCATTGATTTGTGGTGTTGATTGTTACAACCCATATCCACATGTGTTAGTTCATGCCATATATTAGTTAACATAAATCCAAGAAGGAATTATCTTTGAGATGATAAGAAGTCAATCCTATTGGTCTTAAGTGATACAAGAGTGTATAAGGGTGATTAACAAGTATTAGAAGTTAAATGAATCAAGGATGTTGTAACTCGTATTTTCAGGTAAATCTAGCGGTGCTTAATACACTCAAGAGGTCATGTATTAAGGTATTTTAATCATATAATATCCGTATCATAAGTCTTGAAGTCAAACGAGTTATGAAACAAAAGTCGACAAAAGTTGTCGCAACTTAGGTTCATAATTTTACTTAAACATTAGGTCAAATGTTTCTAATCTTTTATCCTAATTTACAAGGAATTACGGGGTGATATACCAACCAAATTAAAGATCTATGATCTAGTTTCCAGCTCATTAAACCGTTTATCGATACGATCTCGGAGTAGAGAGCTATTCGCATTTTCGCGAGACAGCGCCAAGCACCTCTCTATGGGGCCCACTAAGGCGGTTTAAGATATTTGGACCTATATAGGATGCCTCCAACCCGTTTTAAGTCATTTATTCTCACTATTTTCAGACCTTAGAACCCTAGGAACATCCTCTCAAGGTTCTCTCAAGATTCAAGACCCAAAAAAGGGCAAACAACACAAATCAAGTGTCGGGAATTCCGTGGCGCTAGTAAGTCTCTTGTTCTTCTTGTTGTTGCTCATTTTTGTGTCGTTCCAGCTCATGTGGGAGGTTGTTTTAAAGGGTTTATGTTCTGTAAATACTCCCTCATGTTCTTAATATCAATCCTAGGTGATTTCAAGCCTTCTAAAGTGATTCTAGTGCCGAAAAACACTAATTGATCGCTAGTTTCGCTTTTTTGTTGTTGTGGCAGCATTGGAGGGATATTTCATGGAAATTTAAGGTCAAATTGGAGTTGTTCTTTCTGTATAAAGGTAAGTAACCTCTTACTCTATATGTATTTAAGATTATCCAAGTTGCGGCTAAGCCATTGAAGCTAGAACTTGTGAAATATATATCGAAAGGCTTGGTAGTAATGTTATTGTTTTGTGGACTGTTTTGCGTTGTTGTTGGGCTGCGTATTTTACTACTATCTTGTGGAGTTTTGGAGGAGGAAGGGTGTGGAGAAACACCATATATATGTAGGGTTATGGGCTGATAGTTATTCGTAACATTTCCAGGTTGTTTGACACGACTACGGTGGTCGTCGTATGTATGGAGTGATTAGGCTGTGTGTGGACTATTTTGGGAGGCTCAATATGTTTATTATTGATGTTGTTTGGGCTGTTTGGTGATTGTTTTGAATGGTGTGAGGTCATATATATAGGGGAGGTGCTGTCCGTTTCATCGTAAAATAGGTTGTGGTCGATACATAATAGTTATGACGCTTAAATGATAACGATAGTATCGTTTCTCTTATTGTAGACTAAGGAGTTTTGACAATTGCATAGCTTGAGATTGGGGAAGTATATACAAGGTATGTGAGGCTATCCCTTTCCTTCTTTTGCACGACTCCGATTGTACATAATGTAATGAACGAGCTTCCAAAGATACTCTACTCTTAGAAGCTAGCAGTACTTACATTGTTTTCCCTCTTATGGAACGATTGATGTTAATGTTGCTTCTCTTATTCTTATGTTATCAATGTTGTTGGTACTTCCTGATTCTTATAAGGTTCATAGTGAAGAGTTAGTCCTAATAACGTGTACAGAGGATACCGACCTTACGTCACTCCGAAAGGTTTAGAATGTGATTCCATGAGTCGAGCATGCATTATATATATGTATCTATTTTACTCTACCGAGCCACGCTATAGTTGGCCGGGTACGGCACCTATTGTGCAACCACTGATCAGTTGGGTTTTACCGAGCTCCACGTGGCCGGGTACGATTCTACCGAGCCTATTATGGCCGGGTACGATATGATGATGATGATGCCCACAGAGGCGAATGCTTTAAAGGTTTATGTATTTATACATATGTATCATGCATTTCATGTAAGTAGCCCTCAGAGGTACTAAGATGTTACAGGTTGTATATTCTCTATCCTTGCTTACATTACTGATCGTATTTATGGTTCCTTGCCTTACATACTCAGTACTTTATTCGTACTGACGTCCTTTTATTTGTGGACGCTGCATGTCGTGCTGCAGGTCCTGATAGACAGGCAGGTGCAGCTCCCCCACCACAGTAGACTGTCCAGTTCAGCGGTGATTGGCGAGATCCCTTCTCCGGACTTGCCTTGGTCTTGGTATGCAATTTTTGTTATAGACATTATGGGTATGTCGGGGCCCTGTTCCGGCTATGTTGCAACACTTATGTTCTTTTAGAGGCTCATAGACAGGTGTCGGCTCATGTATAGTTTGGTATGCCTTGTCGGCTAGTTTTTGTTGTATAGTCTTTCATAGTAGCGTGGTAGCTCATACCTTATATGTAGTTTCTTGATTGTCTGGTCATCCCCTGCTATGTATATGCATGCCATCATATTTTATTGCTGGTTGTCCATGATCTAGGTCTACCATTTATATTGATCTCGTCAGCCTTAAAAGATAATAATGAAGGTTAGATGAAATGTACGTTGGTGCTCGGCAAGTGTGGTCGGGTGCTAGTCATGGCCCTTCAGTTTGGGTCGTGACAAACTTGGTATCAGAGCAAGTCTGTCCTAGGGGTTGTCTATGAGCCGTGTCTAGTAGATAATTGTTATGAAGTAATTAATATTTTTGTGTAAGGTTAAAAATTGTTTTATAATTTTTATTAGGATTTTTTATAATTTAAATAAAATTAGAAAATATATATAAATTGTGAAAGGAAATTGGACCTGGATTAAAATCCAGGCCCAAGTGAATTAATCCCCCCAGCCCAATCCAAAATAGCCTGTCCGGTCCAATTCAATGCAGCTACGCCAAACGACGTCGTTTGGTGATCATTCATCAAGGGCCGTTGGATTAAGTCCATCCAACGGCCAAGATTTCATCACCCTAACCCGTGATCATTACCCGACCCACTGCCCCGGTTCAACCCGTCCCCCAACTTAAACCAAACGATGTCGTTTGGTTAAGTGGATTGATCCTAGCCATCCATTCTACTTGATCCAACGGACGATACCAATCCACCCCACCCCTATATAAATCCCAAGCCTTACCCCGGCCCCTAACTGAACACCCCCCCTCCTACACTATTCATCATCGTCCCCCAAACGCCCACTCCTAACCCTAGCCGCCCTAGGATTCCACCGCCTGAAACCCGGCGGCATCAACGTCGTCGGTCACCATCTTGACACCTCAGAACCCTCTAAACGTCCCCTACACGAATATGACCTTAGATTCCTTCGAATCAGGCCCCAACCCTTCGAATCTTAAATCGAAGGTTGGCCTGAAAACCTGATCTAAACCAATCAGCACCTAGTTAACACCATAGCTTCCCCTAGTCATCCTGAGTATGGATCTGTTGTTTGTTTGGCTCGAATCAGTTCCGAGCTTCTCGAATCTTCTTTTGAAGATTCGGACCAAACAAGAACAAGCTCAGATTTGTTTTAAGCTGACACCAAATGACCCCTAGGCTACCCTCACCCTTGTGTCATGTTTGGTTCTTCTCGAATCTGACCAGAAATGGTTAAATCCCAAATCGAATTTTTAAGAACCCTAAAAATACCAAACTTTCGGATTCTGTTCAGATTAAGTAAAGATTGAGGTTCAATCGACCTTAGTCGAAGTATTTTCAGTGGAAAATACTTCGACTAAGGTCTGTTTGATTTCAAACAAAAATCCAAATCCAAGCTGAGTTCGAGTCGGATTAAAATTGAAGATTCAAAGGTATTTTTTCTATTATTTTGTGTATTCTACGTGTGTTGTTGTTTGTCTTAATAGCTTGTTAATTTTTCACGATTTTATTTGATTAATTCTGTCACTTTTGTCTCATGCTCGTCTATATGGTCAAATATGAAACTGTTTCAATTGGTTATGATTGTTCATAATGTAAGTAATCGACTCGATTAAGTTCGTCGATTAGTTATATTACGAATTTTCATTTCTGAAAATGCTGACTAAAACAGTCTGCTTCTATTGTTTTAGACTAATTATTGACAAATGTTGTAAATAGTCAACTGATTAATACTCGTCAATTAAATCATGTTTGTTTGTGAATCAGTGAATTCAAATGTATGCTGTATATGTTGTTTTCTGAACAGGGCATTGTCAGTATATTGACAATGCTCCTGTGTATGTTTGATCTTAGTTCAATTATAAGTTCAGTTTGCATTATTATGCTGAACCCAGTGTAATATTGTCAAGTTTGAGTTCAAGTTTACAAATGATGATTAGATGTAATTGTGATAGAATGTTTACATTCTTAGGATTCAGTCCAGAACCTAAGAGAATTGGTATTAGCTGTGTTAAATCAGGTTGATAATTAAGTTTGAACAGATTTTTAAATCTGTTTTGTAAATTCTGTTATGATTTTTACATTTAAGGCAGTAATAATAGTGATCACAGTAGGTATTTCTGGGTTAGAAACAGTAGGGTAATGTGATAATAGTAGTGGGCTGAAAGTGGAATGTAATGGCTATAATTTAAGTAATAAAGGGGAACAAGGGATAATGGGGCTGCTGAAAATCATGTTAGGATCACATAAAGTATTAAAAAGTAGTTTTAATGGAAACTTTTTAATTTTTAAAGGAAAAAAGGGTCCAGCCACCATGAAAAAGGTGAAACCAGCCCTGTATAAATACAGGGGCTGGACAGACCTTAAGGCGGACTGGAAGAGATTTTGGAAGGGAGAAAAATCAGTTTCCAGAGAGAGAGAAATCAGCTTTTCATAATAGAGGGCAGTCAGTTTTTTTAGACTTTAAAGGAGTTTTAAGAGAAAAAGAGAGTATGAAATTGGGGAAGCAAACAGATTTTTAGGATCAGTTTTCAGACAGAGAGATAGAGCTTAAGGCAGATTTTAGGAAACCGAAAGAAAACTGAAATCTGATATTATTTCTTTTCAGTAAGTCTGTTCGGATTTGTTCAATAACATTATTCAGTTAAAAATTCTGAAAATTCTTAAAGAGTGCTGTCACTGTGCATATGGGTTCTTTGGGTCTTATTATTGTTTAAATCTGTGGGAATACTGGTATTTTGCTAATTTAGTTACTGCTGCAACTGCTGAAACTTACTTCTTCTACCTCCATTTCCAGGTACATATCCTTTTAAATTCTATGTTGGAAAGAGATTCAGTATGACGGATAAAATGAAGATTGAATTGTAATACTATCTTTATTCATATGAGTTCTTTAATTAAAAACTCAGTTTTATTTTCTGGATCAAATAAGTAGTATATGTTGATAGAATGACTGTAAATTAAATATCTTTTATTGAAGACTGCATAAGTGTTGTAACAAGGTTAATTTTTCTAAATTTTCATTAAAGTATGGTTGTGATTAAGATTGTCAAGATAGGAAACAATGGCATAAAGTGGGCCATTATTTAAATTTTATGGTGTTGTTAGTTAAGTAAAGAGTAATGTAGAAATATCAAGAAAACTACACTACTAATTCTTATTGTTAAATAAGGTTTAGATGGTCTTGATGGTATATGTTTATAAAGATAATAGATGTGTGTATAAGCGTTGGTGAAAGGTGATATGATATAGCTTGTTACGATATTAAAACATTATGAATGTTTACGAAATACAGTTAGGTTGTATGTAAGGTAATTTTATTGAAGTAACTTGTATAATAACTCCTTTCCTATAAACTCGATGCCTATTTGCCTTCATAAAACAAAGTGACCAAATAATTAGGCCTATTAGATTAAAAGTGAGTATATGAGAATGAAAAGAGATGTACAAGCATAAATTGCCACACTTTACATCAATGATAATTAGAAATAGAATTTGCATTAAGTAAATAATAAAAATTCTCGGAAAATATTTCCTTCCTTTATGAATCATTTATTTTCAGTTTCATATGCAATTTATTCTTTGGCATATATATATATATATATATATATATATATATATATATATATATATATATATATATATATATGACATATTTGTTTAAAAAAAATCATATTTTTATTCTGTTCTTTGAATTTGAATAGTTGGAATAAATATAACTTATATTCGGAAATCATAATCGACGAACAACCTTTAATAGATTGCGAATTCTTTTCAAAGAATTTATAGGCCTCTAAATAGGAGTTTCTCATGATTTTCACATAAAAGAAATACATGAATATAATAAACAATTTGTGGAAAATCCCTAAACCATTACAAATATTTTGCGCAATTAGGGATACGTTCGCGTACCCTGATTATATTTTTAAAAAATAAAAATTCGGATTATGCGTACGCGCAATTTCGAACGAATATTTAATAAAAGGATTTTTCCAAAGGCGTTAAATCAATTTCATAAAAACCCGAGATGTACGGTTCACTATTCAAGAAAAACAGATATTCTTGATTCGACACAATTTTGAAAAAGGATTGCTTAATAAATATATTATCAAAAGTTATTGTGTACACGTACGCGTGACACAATTCCGCATTTTTAAATTTATAACACGAATATACGTACGCGTAATTCGATTCAAAGAAGGGTCCTCAATCACAATAAGTATAAGCGGTAGTAAAATCATGTAACATCAATATATTTAATAAAATCAAGATAATTAAGCCAATAATAAAAACAGTTAAGCGACCGTGCTAGAACCACGGAATTCGGAAATGCCTAACACCTTCTTCCGGATTAACAGAATTCCTTACTCAGGATTTCTGGTTCGCAGAATAATAAACAGAGTCATATTCTCCTCGATTCAGGGATTGAAATTGGTGACTTGGGACGCCTTAAAATTCCCAGGTGGCGACTCTGAAATAACTAAATAAATCCCGTTTCGACTGTCCTTTAATTGGAGAAAACTCCCCACGCGCCCCGCGGGCGCGGCAAAAAGGAGGTGCCACAGCTATGGCGACTCTGCTGGGGAAAAAAGTCAAACTGTAACCCAGAATCTCTGGTTCAGGGTTTAAAGAATTCGAGCTTAAAATATCTGTGTTAATTGGTTTTATTTACTATGAGATTTTCAACTGTTTATATGCTAATATGCTAAATGTTGCTGTTTACCGCTTTAATATTATTTGAATTGTGAATATATACAACTGCTACGAAACCCCCTTCTTTCTGAGTCTTCTGAATTTATGGTGTACACGTGCGCGTGACCCACCTTTCTGTTAGAGTCGTACCAAATAAGACGGAGTTGGGACAAGTAACTAGGCCGGGCAGACTTTCGTGCTCCCGGTACGTTGCCCCCGCTTCGGCTCAAACTGTCCGTTTGGGTAAGCCAGGTTTAGAACAATCAACCTAAGGTTTTACACTTAGAATAACTCAGCCATGTACCGGATCCCTAGTAGGAACGAATATTTGCATCATATGCATTTGGCCTTGCAGACTCAACACAGGGGTTGGGTCTGTCTAGGACAGGTGAACCCAAAATAAAAAGACCATCATGATGCATCCTACTTGTTACTTGTGCATTCATTTCCCTCGAACATGCTTGTTGACCAGCTTAAATAAAATCATGGTAAGAAGAAAGGAATAAAATGGGTTGTTTTAAATTTCGAAAAAAAAAGAGAAAAGGTTTTAAATCTTGAAATAAAGGTATTTAATAAATAATAATAAATAAATAAATAATTCGAAAATTACTTTTTTAGTATAAATTTTCAAAAATGAATTTTGACTTTATCAAAATTAAATTTCAGATACAAAATGAGCATCACACAAAGCCCCTCATCCACAAGTACGGAAGAATTTCTATGTCAGCTTCAAATGTGGTGGTATGATTTAGGCGAAAACGGTCAAAAATGGGTCGTCAAGCATTTGGGAAATCTCACGGACATTATGAAAGTTAAACCCCGTGATGATCTGATTGCGGCGTTAGTAACTTTCTGGGATCCTGTTCACAATGTTTTTCGTTTCTCTGACTTCGAGCTTACTCCTACATTAGAGGAGATAGCTGGATATACTGGTTTTGAAGGAAGTTTAAGAAATCAAAGCTTGATATTCACAAAGGCTCCTTCCGGTACATCGATTCTTCGGTCTTTTGAACATCAGCAGTCAAATCAGGAAAAGCAATGTCATCAATGGATGTTGTTCCTTCAACTTTTTGTATTCAAGGTTCGGAAAATCAGATGGGTTTGAAATTCATGAAAAAGGCCTTACTAATAAGCAAAACAAAGACACTTGGCAGATTCACCGTCGATTTGCTTTCATGGTGGCTTTTCTAGGAGTCATGGTCTTCCCAAATAAAGAGCGAACAATTGATATTCGCACCGCAAAAGTTGTGCAAATCCTTACCACCAAAGAAAATCACACCCTTGTCCCCATCATTCTATCAGATATTTATCGGGCTCTGACTTTATGTAAATCAGGAGCAACGGTCTTCGAAGGATGCAAAATTTTGTTGCAAATGTGGGTGATGGAGCATCTCCAACAACAGCCCAAGATCATACAATATGGGTCAAAAAATGATAATTGCATCGAGAGCTATGAGGAAAGAACAAAAAATTATCAAGCTCCAGAAGGGATAGAAGCATGGGTATCTCATCTAAAGGCTTTAACGGCAAATCAAATTGAATGGACTCTGGGATGGCTCCCGATGAGGGAAGTAATACATATGTCAACCTCAAATAGTTATCTACTACTATTGGGATTAAGAAGCATTCAGCCGTATGCACCACTAAGAGTCTTAAGGCAACTAGGGAGATATCAAATAGTTCCTGATGATGAAGATTTGAGTATGCAAGTAATCGAATTACACCCAGAAGCCACTATTCCCGAAGCTCTACTTCAGCAGATGTGGAATGGATGTCGATACTTGAAAAGTGATACTCAAGTCCCAGACACTACAAAAGGTGAGATGAATCCTGGATATGCAAGGTGGTTTGAAAAACGGTCTCGCGTGGATGATGTACCAGAACCTGAGCTGAAAAGGCCAACAAAAAGACCCCATGTTCAAAACTTCAATGATAAAATCCAAGAGCGGTTGATCTGGGGAGAAAAAGAAAAAGGGTACAAAGCAACTATCCATGCCCTAAAAGAAAATCTAAGAAGCCTCAGTTTGGAGAAAGATTTGCAAGAACAAGAAGCCGAAGGCGAGAAAAAGAGTCTAGCTTGTGAGAATGAAAATCTTCATGCTCGATTCCAAAAAATGAAAAGAGTTTCTGAAACGCCAAAGAAGGAGCTGGAAGGATCAAAAAACCATCGCCAATCTCTTTGAAAGAATGCAAGATTATGATTTCATTCTTGCGGAAAATGAAAGGGAATTGAGCAAGGCAAAAGAAAGGATCCAACAATTAAACGAAGAAGCCAGAGCTAACAAAGAACGCCAAGATAGACAATCCGAAAAAGACAAGGCCCAATTCAAGAAGGAAAAAGATTATTGGATGCGATCATAAGACCAGCTTCGTGCACAACTAGAAGAGGCAAGAAGATGCAACAGAGAACACCAACAAGCAGACCTCGACAGGGAAAGAGCGCAAGCAAGATTAGAGCAGGCTAGACTCCGAGCTTTGTTAGAATCAGCTCTAGATCGTGAGAACCGTGTCAGAGATATAGCCACCACTCGTCAGCAGCAATTACAAGACCAAGACCAACGTCTCCAAGGTTTCAGGGCACAAATCCACGACCTGGCAGTCTTCACATCTCAAAGTTATGTAAACTGCCAAGGAATGGATTATGAAGCGTTTACAGAGCATGCGCCCACTTTTGCTCGTCATCTAGCAATGGAGTTGGAAAGGATGTATCGAACGCTGGGAGGCCATCCGGGTCAAGCACCACATTGAGCAGATAACCCAATATTTGACAACAAAAGTGGAAAGTGGGGCACATTGTGAGATGTTAAGAATTGTATCTTTATTTTGATTTAAGTGTGTGTGTTTTCAAGCCATTTTCTTAAAGTTTTCAAATGTAATTCCATCTTTGTGTATTGAATAAAAAAAAGATTGCCTTTGTGTCCGAACTACGCAAGGTCTGATTCATGTAAGAGCATGATACGTAGGCAATCTCTCAGATTCGACCACCACGATAAAATATAATAAACAAAATTGAATAACAATAAAAATTTCAAGAAGGCTGGGACGACACAAGCAACCGAGCGAATGCATAATAGAAAGGGATTATTTGTCTAGGAGCATTGCATCTCAACGTGTGATTATATATGTGTTAAAATCTCAAAACTAACAAGTTTGTTCATTTCCAGAATTCAAGCAGTTAGTTTCTCTAAAGAGTATACTGGCATATTATCACTATCACACAAGATCAAAAGGACCAATACCCGAAAGTATGTCTATTCCAGATGTTGACACAGGTATGGAAATAGAAGAAATGGATGTTGGGAAAATGAAAGAAGAAATGTTTAAGCTCAAGCAGCAAATGGCTGAGATGTACCAAGCTTGGTCTACAGGACAGTTACCCCCATCTTACCCAAATAACCCTGCTCCATCAAAGACCCAAACTCAGGATAATATCACCACTGAATTATCCCCAAGTTTTCCCATTTATCAGCACTACCGAGGCACTACCTCTCAGACACCACAGTCTCCACCTCCAAACCATGGAAGATGGTACACCTGGGATGACCTGGCACAGGCATTCGCATACCATTTCCAATACAATCTGGAAATCATCCCAGATCGGTTATCTTTGACCAAATTTGAGAAGAAACACAATGAGAGTTTCAGAGAGTATGGTTTTCGGTGGAGAGAACAGGCAGCAAGAGTAGATCCTCCTATGAAGGAGAGCGAAATGGTAGACTACTTCCTCCAAGCCTTGGAACCGACTTACTATGCCCATTTGGTTTCAGCGGTTGGGAAATCATTCAACGAAGTAGTGAAGATGGGAGGTATGGTGGAAGAAGGCCTCAAGACAAATAAAATCATGAGCTATTCAGCAATTAAGGCAACTACTCAAGCTATCCAAGGCGGGGTAGGAGGAATCGGAAGAAAGAAAAGGGAGGAAGCAGCCGTAGTTGATTCAGGAATTTGGCCCGGACCCAGAGGTTCACCGCTTTACTATAATCAACAACGACCTCGCCCATCAGCTTACCACCATGATTCGTCCCAACACTACTATCACCCTTCAGAGCCTCATTTTGCCATTAACCATGCTCAAGCATACAATCAGCCACCTGTTCACACCAATTGGCGTGCTCCTGTCACACCAAATACTTACCCACGAGCCTATCCCAGACCAGGTTTCAGGCCTAGGCCAGCATTCATGGGAGAAAGGGAACAGAAAAAGAAAACTTACACTCCATTGGGAGAGTCTTACACTAGTCTGTTCCACAGGCTGAGACAGCTAGACATGCTGAGACCAATACAATCCAAACTACCCAATCCTCCACCAAAGAATCTGGATTACACCATTAGCTGTGAATATTGCTCCGGTGCACCAGGCCATGATACGGAGAAATGTTGGCATTTGAAAAATGCAATACAAGAGCTGATTGATACTAATAAAATCGAGGTTCAAACCCCCGAAGCTCCAAATATCAATAGAAATCCAATGCCAGCCCATCAAGAGGCTAACATGATAGAAATCATACAAGTTGATGGAGGGACAAAGAAGCCGTCACAAACTATCATGATGATCAAAACTCATGAAACCAAGCCAGATAAGCAGTTAATAGAGGAGAAACCGGTGTCTAAGCAGAACAAAAATGGTGATGAACCGTCTATGATAGTCGATAAGGGATCATCGAGCAAAGTTGCCGCAAAACAAGAAAGGCCGAAAGTGATAGTACCAGGGGTTGCTAACAAACCCATTGTATTCGTGGAAGGAGACCGTACAGATCGGGTTATTGTTTCACCTGTAATCGAGCTGTCGGTCATCAACAACAAAGCCATCCCATGGAACTATGAACGGGTGACTGTAATGTACAAGGGCAAAGAAATCAAGGAAGAAGTGTGCGAGGTGCAAGGCTTGACACGTTCGGGAAGATGTTTTACTCCCGAAGAGCTGAGAAAAACTAAAAACAATCCAATGCCAACAAAGAGAGCTGTGACGGAAGAAGAGGCGGAGGAGTTTTTAAGAAAAATGAAACTCCATGATTATTCTGTTGTGGATCAATTAAAGAAGACCCCCGCTCAAATTTCATTGTTGTCATTACTGATCCATTCAGAGGAACACCGTCTGGCGTTGATGAAAATCCTGAATGAAGCTCATGTTCCTGAAAAGATCTCTGTAAATCATTTGGGCAAAATAGCCAACAGAATCTTTGAGACAAACAGAATTACATTTGCTGATGATGAATTACCTGTGGAAGGTACCGAGCACAACAGAGCTCTTTACCTCACCGTGAAATGTGAAAACTCCGTAGTAACCCGGGTATTGGTTGACAATGGGTCCAGTGCAAACATATGCCCTCTCTCCACTTTAAACAAATTAAAAATTAAAGAGGAGAGGATCCAGAAGAATAGTATCTGCGTACGAGGATTTGACGGTGGAAGCAGAGATTCATTTGGCGACATAGTGTTGGAACTAACTATAGGGCCAGTTGAATTCACAATGGAATTCCAAGTGTTGGACATATCTGTTTCTTACAACTTGTTATTGGGTCGACCATGGATCCATGCTGCTAAAGCAGTCCCGTCAACACTACATCAGGCTGTCAAGTTTGAATGGGATCATCAAGAAGTAGTCGTGTATGGAGAAGAAAGTTTAAATGCTCACAGCAGTACCATTGTACCGGTCGAGGGAACAGAAAATGACCAGGGACCATGGGTATACCAAGTGACAAACACAGTGTCGATAGAGAAAATTTCAGAAGGGAAATACCTTCCGAATCCAAGGATATCCTCTGCATCAGTCATGATAGCTTATGAAATGTTAAAGAATGGCTTTATACCCGGCAAAGGTCTGGGCTTATTTCTGCAAGGAATTGTACAACCAGTATCTCTCCCCGAGAACTGGGGAACATTCGGTTTAGGGTTCATACCCACCACCAATGACGTGATAAGGGCCAGGAAGTTGAAACACCAAGCATGGGTTCTTCCAAAACCAGTACCACATCTGTCAAAGTCTTTTGTCAAGACCGGTGCTAAAAATCGCCCGATAACAACAATTCCTAAATCCCGGGTCAATCCTGAGGAGGAATTAATTGAAAGATTCGAGAATTGTTTAGTGATGTGAATATGTTGGAAAGCGGAGAAGGGTGTAGCAACGCAGAAGTTCAATTCGTTGGGCCAGAAACAAAGCTCAATAATTGGAAAGCCACTCCTCTCCCAATTCGAAAGGAGTCTTGGTAGTTTATTTTGATTTTCTTTCAGTTTGTTTGGGTTATTTCAAGGTTGTAATCCCAAAGTTTATCTTACAGTTGGTTTGAAGTGTGCAAAACCTTGTTATCTTTCATCATCCAATAAAAGCAGTTTCCTTTTTATTATCATTCCTAATAGCTTTCTTTTCTTTTTCTTCTTTTCTGTACAGTTCCTTTTACGCTGGCTCTAGTGATATGGCATGCATGAGGAATCCTCAGCCCAGTCTTAAAAATCAATCTGGTTCCGAAATATTAATTCAAGAAATATATTGTGATTATGAATCAGAATATGATGAAGATGAGGTTTTTGAAGAGATTAGTAAAGAGTTAATTCACTTTGAGGAAAAAATCAAACCTAACTTGAGTGATACCGAGGACGTCAATATAGGGGACACGAGTAATGTCCGGGAAACTAAAATAAGTGTCCATCTCGAACCAAAGATCCGAGAAGAGTTAATTAAAGCACTCATAGAATTCAAAGATGTTTTTGCATGGTCGTATGACGACATGCCGGGCTTGAGCACTGATTTAGTGGTCCACAAATTGCCCACCGATCCAACGGTGCCTCCTGTCAAGCAGAGGCTGAGAAATTTCAAGCCTGATATGAGTATGAGAATTAAGGAAGAAATCACCAAACAATTGGAAGCAAAGGTCATTCGAGTCACTCGATATCCTGTTTGGTTGGCTAATGTCGTTCCTGTGCCAAAGAAAGACGGCAAAATTAGAGTATGCGTCGACTATCGCAATCTCAACAAAGCAAGTCCAAAGGATAATTTCCCATTACCCAATATCCATATTTTGATCGACAATTGTGCCAAGCATGATATAGGGTCTTTCGTGGATTGTTATGCCGGGTATCATCAAATTCTAATGGATGAAGAAGATGCAGAAAAGACGGCATTCATCACACCATGGGGAACTTATTGCTACCGGGTAATGCCATTCGGTTTAAAGAACGCCGGGGCAACCTATATGAGAGCAATGACCACAGTGTTTCATGATATGATACACAAGGAAATTGAGGTGTACGTGGATGATGTGATCATAAAATCAAAGCATCAGGCCGACCACGTTGGGGATTTGAGGAAGTTTTTCTTGAGACTTCGCAGATACAACCTCAAGCTTAACCCTGCCAAATGCGCATTTGGAGTTCCATCCGGAAAGTTGCTGGGATTCATAGTCAGTCGACGAGGCATCGAGCTAGATCCGTCAAAGATTAAAGCCATCCAAGAACTGCCACCTCCAAAAAACAAAACTGAAGTAATGAGTTTGTTGGGGAGGTTAAATTATATCAGCAGGTTTATTGCTCAGCTCACAACAACCTGTGAGCCAATTTTCAAATTGTTAAAAAAGGATGCTGCAGTCAAATGGACCGATGAGTGTCAAGAAGCGTTCGATAAAATAAAAGGGTACTTGTCAAACCCACCCGTGTTGGTCCCGCCAGAGCCAGGAAGACCTTTGATTCTTTACCTGACGGTTTTGGAAAATTCATTTGGTTGTGTATTGGGGCAACATGACCTCACTGGCAGAAAAGAACAGGCTATCTACTACCTTAGCAAGAAGTTCACAGCTTATGAGGTTAAGTATACTCATCTGGAAAAGACATGTTGCGCCCTAACATGGGTAGCTCAAAAATTGAAACACTATTTGTCATCCTACACTACTTACCTCATTTCTCGTTTGGATCCATTAAAATACATTTTTCAAAAGCCTATGCCAACGGGAAGACTTGCAAAGTGGCAGATATTGCTCACAGAATTCAACATCATCTATGTAACTCGAATTGCAATGAAGGCTCAAGCACTGGCCGATCATTTAGCCGAAAACCCGGTCGATGAGGAATATGAGCCGTTGAAGACTTATTTTCCTGACGAAGAAACAATGCATATCGACGAGGTGGAACAAATTGAAAAACCTGGCTGGAAACTTTTCTTTGATGGAGCCGCTAACATGAAAGGAGTCGGAATAGGAGCTGTAATCATTTCTGAAACAGGGCATCACTATCCTGTTACGGCTCAATTGCGATTTTATTGCACCAATAATATGGCTGAATATGAAGCTTGCATTTTGGGGTTAAGGCTAGCTGCAGACATGGGTATCCGAGAAATCTTAGTCATGGGAGATTCGGATCTTTTGGTACATCAAATTCAAGGAGAATGGGAAACCCGAGACTTGAAGCTCATACCATACCGACAATGTCTACATGATCTTTGTCAGCGGTTTCAATCAGTGGAATTCCAACATATTCCAAGAATCCATAATGAGGTGGCCGATGCATTGGCTACCCTGGCATCAATGTTGCACCATCCGGACAAAGCTTATGTAGATCCAATACATATTCAAGTCCACGATCAACACGTTTATTACAATATGGTTGAAGAAGAATTTGATGGTGAACCATGGTTCCACGACATCAAGGAGTATATCAGAATGGGGATATATCCCGCACAAGCTACAGGAGATCAAAAGAGGACCATTAGGCGGTTAGCAAATGGATTCTTCTTAAGCGGAGGAGTGGCGACCCAGTAGCCCACTTAAGGGGTTTCTGTAGCAAGATGCGAGGAGCTGGGGGAAAGGATGAATTATTAATGGCATACTTCAGTCAAAGTCTAAGCGGATCAGCTTTGGAGTGGTATACACGCCAGGACCATGGAAGATGGTACACCTGGGATGACCTGGCACAGGCATTCGCATACCATTTCCAATACAATCTGGAAATCATCCCAGATCGGTTATCTTTGACCAAATTTGAGAAGAAACACAATGAGAGTTTCAGAGAGTATGGTTTTCGGTGGAGAGAACAGGCAGCAAGAGTAGATCCTCCTATGAAGGAGAGCGAAATGGTAGACTACTTCCTCCAAGCCTTGGAACCGACTTACTATGCCCATTTGGTTTCAGCGGTTGGGAAATCATTCAACGAAGTAGTGAAGATGGGAGGTATGGTGGAAGAAGGCCTCAAGACAAATAAAATCATGAGCTATTCAGCAATTAAGGCAACTACTCAAGCTATCCAAGGCGGGGTAGGAGGAATCGGAAGAAAGAAAAGGGAGGAAGCAGCCGTAGTTGATTCAGGAATTTGGCTGGGACCTAGAGGTTCACCGCTTTACTATAATCAACAACGACCTCGCCAATCAGCTTACCACCATGATTCGTCCCAACACTACTATCACCCTTCAGAGCCTCATTTTGCCATTAACCATGCTCAAGCATACAATCAGCCACCTGTTCACACCAATTGGCGTGCTCCTGTCACACCAAATACTTACCCACGAGCCTATCCCGGACCAGGTTTTAGGCCTAGGCCAGCATTCAGGGGAGAAAGGGAACAGAAAAAGAAAACTTACACTCCATTGGGAGAGTCTTACACTAGTCTGTTCCACAGGCTGAGACAGATAGACATGCTGAGACCAATACAATCCAAACTACCCAATCCTCCACCAAAGAATCTGGATTACACCATTAGTTGTGAATATTGCTCCGGTGCGCCAGGCCATGATACGGAGAAATGTTGGCATTTGAAAAATGCAATACAAGAGCTGATTGATACTAATAAAATCGAGGTTCAAACCCCCGAAGCTCCAAATATCAATAGAATTCCAATGCCAGCCCATCAAGAGGCTAACATGATAGAAATCATACAAGCTGATGGAGGGACAAAGAAGCCGTCACAAACTGTCATGATGATCAAAACTCATGAAACCAAGCCAGATAAGCAGTTAATAGAGGAGAAACCGTTGTCTAAGCAGAAAAAAAATGGTGATGAACCGTCTATGATAGTCGATGAGGGATCATCGAGCAAAGTTGCCGCAAAACAAGAAAGGCCGAAAGTGATAGTACCAGGGGTTGCTAACAAACCCATTGTATTCGTGGAAGGAGCCCGTACAGATCGGGTTATTGTTGCACCTGTAATCCAGCTGCCGGTCATCAACAACAAAGCCATCCCATGGAACTATGAACGGGTGACTGTAATGTACAAGGGCAAAGAAATCAAGGAAGAAGTGTGCGAGGTGCAAGGCTTGACACGTTCGGGAAGATGTTTTACTCCCGAAGAGCTGAGAAAAACTAAAAACAATCCAATGCCAACAAAGAGAGCTGTGACGGAAGAAGAGGCGGAGGAGTTTTTAAGAAAAATGAAACTCCATGATTATTCTGTTGTGGATCAATTAAAGAAGACCCCCGCTCAAATTTCATTGTTGTCATTACTGATCCATTCAGAGGAACACCGTCTGGCGTTGATGAAAATCCTGAAATTGAAGCTCATGTTCCTGAAAAGATCTCTGTAAATCATTTGGGCAAAATAGCCAACAGAATCTTTGAAACAAACAGAATTACATTTGCTGATGATGAATTACCTGTGGAAGGTACCGAGCACAACAGAGCTCTTTACCTCACCGTGAAATGTGAAAACTCCGTAGTAACCCGGGTATTGGTTGACAATGGGTCCAGTGCAAACATATGCCCTCTCTCCACTTTAAACAAATTAAAAATTAAAGAGGAGAGGATCCAGAAGAATAGTATCTGCGTACGAGGATTTGACGGTGGAAGCAGAGATTCATTTGGCGACATAGTGTTGGAACTAACTATAGGGCCAGTTGAATTCACAATGGAATTCCAAGTGTTGGACATATCTGTTTCTTACAACTTGTTATTGGGTCGACCATGGATCCATGCTGCTAAAGCAGTCCCGTCAACACTACATCAGGCTGTCAAGTTTGAATGGGATCATCAAGAAGTAGTCGTGTATGGAGAAGAAAGTTTAAATGCTCACAGCAGTACCATTGTACCGGTCGAGGGAACAGAAAATGACCAGGGACCATGGGTATACCAAGTGACAAACACAGTGTCGATAGAGAAAATTTCAGAAGGGAAATACCTCCCGAATCCAAGGATATCCTCTGCATCAGTCATGATAGCTTATGAAATGTTAAAGAATGGCTTTATACCCGGCAAAGGTCTGGGCTTATTTCTGCAAGGAATTGTACAACCAGTATCTCTCCCCGAGAACTGGGGAACATTCGGTTTAGGGTTCATACCCACCACCAATGACGTGATAAGGGCCAGGAAGTTGAAACACCAAGCATGGGTTCTTCCAAAACCAGTACCACATCTGTCAAAATCTTTTGTCAAGACCGGTGCTAAAAATCGCCCGATAACAACAATTCCTAAATCCCGGGTCAATCCTGAGCAGGAATTAATTGAAAGATTCGAGAAATTGTTTAGTGATGTGAATATGTTGGAAAGCGGAGAAGGGTGTAGCAACGCAAAAGTTCAATTCGTTGGGCCAGAAACAAAGCTCAATAATTGGAAAGCCACTCCTCTCCCAATTCGAAAGGAGTCTTGGTAGTTTATTTTGATTTTCTTTCAGTTTGTTTGGGTTATTTCAAGGTTGTAATCCCAAAGTTTATCTTACAGTTGGTTTGAAGTGTGCAAAACCTTGTTATCTTTCATCATCCAATAAAAGCAGTTTCCTTTTTATTATCATTCCTAATAGCTTTCTTTTCTTTTTCTTCTTTTCTGTACAGTTCCTTTTACGCTGGCTCTAGTGATATGGCATGCATGAGGAATCCTCAGCCCAGTCTTAAAAATCAATCTGGTTCCGAAATATTAATTCAAGAAATATATTGTGATTATGAATCAGAATATGATGAAGATGAGGTTTTTGAAGAGATTAGTAAAGAGTTAATTCACTTTGAGGAAAAAATCAAACCTAACTTGAGTGATACCGAGGACGTCAATATAGGGGACACGAGTAATGTCCGGGAAACTAAAATAAGTGTCCATCTCGAACCAAAGATCCGAGAAGAGTTAATTAAAGCACTCATAGAATTCAAAGATGTTTTTGCATGGTCGTATGACGACATGCCGGGCTTGAGCACTGATTTAGTGGTCCACAAATTGCCCACCGATCCAACGGTGCCTCCTGTCAAGCAGAGGCTGAGAAAATTCAAGCCTGATATGAGTATGAGAATTAAGGAAGAAATCACCAAACAATTGGAAGCAAAGGTCATTCGAGTCACTCGATATCCTGTTTGGTTGGCTAATGTCGTTCCTGTGCCAAAGAAAGACGGCAAAATTAGAGTATGCGTCGACTATCGCAATCTCAACAAAGCAAGTCCAAAGGATAATTTCCCATTACCCAATATCCATATTTTGATCGACAATTGTGCCAAGCATGATATAGGGTCTTTCGTGGATTGTTATGCCGGGTATCATCAAATTCTAATGGATGAAGAAGATGCAGAAAAGACGGCATTCATCACACCATGGGGAACTTATTGCTATCGGGTAATGCCATTCGGTTTAAAGAACGCCGGGGCAACCTATATGAGAGCAATGACCACAGTGTTTCATGATATGATACACAAGGAAATTGAGGTGTACGTGGATGATGTGATCATAAAATCAAAGCATCAGGCCGACCACGTTGGGGATTTGAGGAAGTTTTTCTTGAGACTTCGCAGATACAACCTCAAGCTTAACCCTGCCAAATGCGCATTTGGAGTTCCATCCGGAAAGTTGCTGGGATTCATAGTCAGTCGACGAGGCATCGAGCTAGATCCGTCAAAGATTAAAGCCATCCAAGAACTGCCACCTCCAAAAAACAAAACTGAAGTAATGAGTTTGTTGGGGAGGTTAAATTATATCAGCAGGTTTATTGCTCAGCTCACAACAACCTGTGAGCCAATTTTCAAATTGTTAAAAAAGGATGTTGAAGTCAAATGGACCGATGAGTGTCAAGAAGCGTTCGATAAAATAAAAGGGTATTTGTCAAACCCACCCGTGTTGGTCCTGCCAGAGCCAGGAAGACCTTTGATTCTTTACCTGACGGTTTTGGAAAATTCATTTGGTTGTGTATTGGGGCAACATGACCTCACTGGCAGAAAAGAACAGGCTATCTACTACCTTAGCAAGAAGTTCACAGCTTATGAGGTTAAGTATACTCATCTGGAAAAGACATGTTGCGCCCTAACATGGGTAGCTCAAAAATTGAAACACTATTTGTCATCCTACACTACTTACCTCATTTCTCGTTTGGATCCATTGAAATACATTTTTCAAAAGCCTATGCCAACGGGAAGACTTGCAAAGTGGCAGATATTGCTCACAGAATTCAACATCATCTATGTAACTCGAACTGCAATGAAGGCTCAAGCACTGGCCGATCATTTAGCCGAAAACCCGGTCGATGAGGAATATGAGCCGTTGAAGACTTATTTTCCTGACGAAGAAACAATGCATATCGACGAGGTGGAACAAATTGAAAAACCTGGCTGGAAACTTTTCTTTGATGGAGCCGCTAACATGAAAGGAGTCGGAATAGGAGCTGTAATTATTTCTGAAACAGGGAATCACTATCCTGTTACGGCTCAATTGCGATTTTATTGCACCAATAATATGGCTGAATATGAAGCTTGCATTTTGGGGTTAAGGCTAGCTGCAAACATGGGTATCCGAGAAATCTTAGTCATGGGAGATTCGGATCTTTTGGTACATCAAATTCAAGGAGAATGGGAAACCCGAGACTTGAAGCTCATACCATACCGACAATGTTTACATGATCTTTGTCAGCGGTTTCAATCAGTGGAATTCCAACATATTCCAAGAATCCATAATGAGGTGGCCGATGCATTGGCTACCCTGGCATCAATGTTGCACCATCCGGACAAAGCTTATGTAGATCCAATACATATTCAAGTCCACGATCAACACGCTTATTGCAATATGGTTGAAGAAGAATTTGATGGTGAACCATGGTTCCACGACATCAAGGAGTATATCAGAATGGGGATATATCCCACACAAGCCACAGGAGATCAAAAGAGGACCATTAGGCGGTTAGCAAATGGATTCTTCTTTAGCGGAGGAGTTTTGTATAAAAGAACACCAGATCTTGGATTATTAAGATGCATAGATGCCAGACAAGCTACAGCTGTCATGTCTGAAGTACATTCAGGAGTCTGCGGACCCCACATGAGTGGATATGTATTGGCAAAGAAAATCCTCCGAGCCGGTTACTATTGGCTTACCATGGAGCGAGATTGTATCAGTTTTGTGCGCAAGTGTCATCAATGCCAAATACACGGAGATTTGATTCATTCTCCACCATCCGAGTTGCACACAATGTCGGCACCATGGCCCTTCGTTGCCTGGGGCATGGATGTGATTGGACCAATTGAGCCGGCAGCATCCAATGGGCACAGGTTCATTCTGGTAGCTATTGATTATTTTACCAAATGGGTTGAGGCCAAGACATTCAAATCAGTGACCAAGAAAGCTGTGGTCGATTTTGTCCACTCAAATATCATATGTCGATTCGGAATCCCGAAGGTGATCATCACAGATAACGGTGCTAATCTTAATAGCAACCTAATGAAGGAAGTATGTCAACAGTTTAAGATTACACATCGCAACTCTACCCCATATCGGCCCAAGGCGAATGGAGCAGTAGAAGCAGCCAACAAAAACATAAAGAAGATACTTCGGAAAATGATAGAAGGATCAAAACAATGGCACGAAAAATTACCATTTGCATTATTGGGATACCGCACTACTGTTCGCACTTCAGTAGGAGCCACTCCTTATTTGTTGGTATATGGCACTGAAGCAGTAATTCCTGCAGAAGTTGAGATTCCTTCCCTTCGGATCATCGCCGAAGCAAAGATTGATGATGATGAATGGGTCAAAACCCGTCTAGAACAGTTAAACTTGATTGATGAAAAATGATTGACCGCAGTATGCCATGGTCAATTATATCAAAGAAGAATAGAAAGAGCATACAACAAAAAAGGTGCGTCCTCGGAAGTTTGAAGTAGGTCAGCATGTGCTGAAACGTATTCTTCCACATCAGGTTGAAGCAAAGGGCAAATTTGCCCCGAATTGGCAAGGACCATTCATTGTGACCAGAGTATTATCGAATGGTGCACTATGCTTAACAGACATTGAAGGCAAATGCATAGATATGGCGATCAATTCTGACGCGGTAAAGAGATATTATGCATAACTTTTTGAGTGTTTGTATTTAGCATTATTTCGAAGATTGGAATGACAAAGGCAATTTATTCTGCTATCCAAACACTATACCATTTGCTTCCCCTTTGAGCCATACTTGTTTCTTTCCTACCCTCTCTTGGAATCAATAAAAAAAATCACTATCATCAGGTGAACTACGTTTGACCTGATTCCTCAAAGAAGGATACGTAGGCGCTTCACGGCTCGGTCATAAGGTGCACAATATACATAAAATATGCACAAAAAGAAACATCAAGCGACCCCAATCAAGGAACTGGGGCAAGAATTGTATTGGAAACAAGAAAAGATTCCAAGAGTCGTAATTTTAAACACATACCAAAATTGTTTAGCTTTTCCATTTCTAACCCCATACCATAAAGACCTTTCGACCAATCTTAGAAAAATGCTAAGTCAAGCAAATGAAGATGGTTCATAACATTCTGGTACAAACAAGAAAAGAAAGTAAAAACGAGAGAGTCTTATAGGTGAAAACCCAAACGGGCACCATAAGGCGACGGAAGTTGAGAGAAAAGTAAAAATGAGAGAGTCTTATTGGTGAAAACCTTTGTAGGCACCATAAGGCGAAAAGGAAGTGAGAAATGAACAAATGAGGAAGGTTTATCGGTGAAAACTCTTTGAGACGTTACAAGCCCAACAGGCCTGTGAAATGAAAAATGAAGTTGGATTATGGAAATTTTGGGGGAAAACGAAAATAAGACAATTGAGAGGAGATTGATTAAAAGACTGGGTTGATTAATCCGAAATGCATACCCTGATCATGGTGCCAGTAACTCCAATCAGATAAGTTTTCATTCTTGCTCCAACAGTCATCCAAAATTGGATTTTTCTTTTTATTCTATAATTGTCGAAATCAACGTATTTCGTCACTAATAATCTTACTTTTCTAAAAGCTTTGAAATGAGTTTTATTCCAAACAAATAAGAAGGAATGTCAAGGTATACTACCAAGATTCAAGGCTACAGGATGCAAAATACGGCCACAAAAGTGGAAGGATATGGGTGTAAGAAAGGTGAAATCAAAAATGGATCAGCAAAGTCAGAAGGGACATATGATTACAGTTAAAAGGGTTCGAAGGAAAACATACAGAGGGGAATCCTATAGTTAAGGATCAATGACAAAGACAAAACAGTCTTTTCAACCATTCTAAGGCAATAAAGAGAAACGAAGAGAAGCATCACCATCGGCAAAAATACCCCAGTCAACCACCCGGCTTTAAACTAACGAAGTTTTCTTTGATTTAAAATAGGGGCAAATACAATATTTGTGTCAGGAAATACCTGATGAAGAAATTAAAGAAGTCAGGCGTCCACCTGGAGAATGAGGATAAAGAAATTAAAGAAGTCAGGCGTCCACCTAGAGAATGAGGATGAGTTAAGAAGAAGTCAGGCGTCCACCTGGAGAATGAGGATGAAGAAATTAAAAAGAAGTCAGGCGTCCACCTGGAGAATGAGGATAAAGAAATTAAAGAAGTCAGGCGTCCACCTAGAGAATGAGGATGAGAAAAGAAGAAGTCAGGCGTCCACCTGAAGAATGAGGATGAAGAATTAAAGAAATCAGGCGTCCACCTGGAGAATGAGGATAAAGAAATTAAAGAAGTCAGGCGTCCACCTGGAGAATGAAGATAAAGAAATTAAAGAAGTCAGGCGTCCACCTGGAGAATGAGGATGAAGAATTAAAAAAAAAGTCAGGCGTCCACCTGGAGAATGAGGATAAAGAATTGAAGAAGTCAGGCGTCCACCTGGAGAATGAGGATAAAGAAATTAAAGAAGTCAGGCGTCCACCTGGAGAATGAGGATGAGAAAAGAAGAAGTCAGGCGTCCACCTGGAGAATGAGGATGAAGAATTAAAGAAATCAGGCGTCCACCTGGAGAATGAGGATAAAGAAATTAAAGAAGTCAGGCGTCCACCTGGAGAATGAGGATAAAGAAATTAAAGAAGTCAGGCGTCCACCTGGAGAATGAGGATGAAGAATTAAAAAAAAAGTCAGGCGTCCACCTGGAGAATGAGGATGAAGAATTAAAGAAGTCAGGCGTCCACCTGGAGAATGAGGATGAAGAATTAAAGAAATCAGGCGTCCACCTGGAGAAGGAGGATAATGAAATTGAAGAAATCAGGCGTCCACCTGGAGAATGAGGATGAAAAATTGAAGAAGTCAGGCGTCCACCTGGAGAATGAGGATGAAGAAAGAAAAGAAACAGTCAAGGCACCCACCTGAAGAACGAGGGAATGAAATTGAAATGTTGAAATCAAAAGCCCGCTCATATGGAAAAGGAGCACACTTAGAATCAATAAAGCAGAGAAGTCCAACAGAATCCCCAGCAAGAAACAACAAGAGTTCCAAAAGGAATACGGAATAAGCCAAATGCCCAAGATTCACCAAGATATCAAGACAACAAGAAACGCAAGGGCATGATCTAGATAAGATTTTTATAATTCCTGTACCATAATCTAGTTTAATTTTGTATTTCCTTTAAAGTAAGGTGTAATAAGGAGGTCAGCAAGCAGTAAAAACAGCACGAAGCAGCAGTAACATCACAGTCCCACGGTAGTCCCAGCTACCCAAAACTTCCCGAACTACATTGACCTGATTCCTTTATAGCCAAGGATATGTAGGAAACCTTTGAAGCAGAGGTTCGGTCAAATCTTTCTAAAAATGCTTCCCACGGAGTATTCGAACGGGCAAAAATCGCTCGTATCCGCTCACTTTATCTTTGCACGAAAACTCTTCGAGTTTCCGCACAAAGAGGGGCAGCTGTGAGCACGTGATTTTTGCCTTACGAAAAACTACTCCAAAATAAATCAAAAATAAAATAAATTTCTTTTACTGTGTAATTTCTGAATTTGCGTGGTGTTAAATATTTGTTTATGTCCGTAAATGTTTACTTTGTCATGATAAGATGAAAAATAAAATAAAATACATGTTGCATGCATATAGGATATAACTATGCATTTTAAAAGATAATTTAAATAAAAAAAATATATGCGTTAGTTCTATTTTAAATATCCCACTGTGTGATTAATGTTTTTGACTATGTGTTAAATAATTGTTATGAAGTAATTAATATTTTTGTGTAAGGTTAAAAATTGTTTTATAATTTTTATTAGGATTTTTTATAATTTAAATAAAATTAGAAAATATATATAAATTGTGAAAGGAAATTGGACCTGGATTAAAATCCAGGCCCAAGTGAATTAATCCCCCCCCCCAGCCCAATCCAAAATAGCCTGTCCGATCCAATTCAATGCAGCTACGCCAAACGACGTCGTTTGGTGATCATTCATCAAGGGCCGTTGGATTAAGTCCATCCAACGGCCAAGATTTCATCACCCTAACCCGTGATCATTACCCGACCCACTGCCCCGGTTCAACCCGTCCCCCAACTTAAACCAAACGATGTCGTTTGGTTAAGTGGATTGATCCTAGCCATCCATTCTACTTGATCCAACGGACGATACCAATCCACCCCACCCCTATATAAATCCCAAGCCTTACCCTGGCCCCTAACTGAACACCCCCCCTACACTGTTCATCATCGTCCCCCAAACCCCCACTCCTAACCCTAGCCGCCCTAGGATTCCACCGCCTGAAACCCGGCGGCATCAACGCCGCCGGTCACCATCTTGACACCCCAGAACCCTCTGAACGTCCCCTACACGAATATGACCTTAGATTCCTTCGAATCAGGCCCCAACCCTTCGAATCTTAAATCGAAGGTTGGCCTGAAAACCTGATCTAAACCAATCAGCACCTAGTTAACACCATAGCTTCCCCTAGTCATCCTGAGTATGGATCTGTTGTTTGTTTGGCTCGAATCAGTTCCGAGCTTCTCGAATCTTCTTTTGAAGATTCGGACCAAACAAGAACAAGCTCAGATTTGTTTTAAGCTGACACCAAATGACCCCTAGGCTACCCTCACCCTTGTGTCATGTTTGGTTCTTCTCGAATCTGACCAGAAATGGTTAAATCCCAAATCGAATTTTTAAGAACCCTAAAAATACCAAACTTTCGGATTCTGTTCAGATTAAGTAAAGATTGAGGTTCAATCGACCTTAGTCGAAGTATTTTCAGTGGAAAATACTTCGACTAAGGTCTGTTTGATTTCAAACAAAAATCCAAATCCAAGTTGAGTTCGAGTCGGATTAAAATTGAAGATTCAAAGGTATTTTTTCTATTATTTTGTGTATTCTACGTGTGTTGTTGTTTGTCTTAATAGCTTGTTAATTTTTCACGATTTTATTTGATTAATTCTGTCACTTTTGTCTCATGCCCGTCTATATGGTCAAATATGAAACTGTTTCAATTGGTTATGATTGTTCATAATGTAAGTAATCGACTCGATTAAGTTCGTCGATTAGTTATATTATGAATTCTCACTTATGATAATGCTAATAAAAAACAGTCTGCTTCTATTGTTTTAGACTAATTATTGACAGATGTTGTAAATAGTCAACTGATTAATACTCGTCAATTAAATCATGTTTGTTTGTGAATCAGTGAATTCAAATGTATGCTGTATATGTTGTTTTCTGAACAGGGCATTGTCAGTATATTGACAATGCTCCTGTGTATGTTTGATCTTAGTTCAATTATAAGTTCAGTTTGCATTATTATGCTGAACCCAGTGTAATATTGTCAAGTTTGAGTTCAAGTTTACAAATGATGATTAGATGTAATTGTGATAGAATGTTTACATTCTTAGGATTCAGTCCAGAACCTAAGAGAATTGGTATTAGCTGTGTTAAATCAGGTTGATAATTAAGTTTGAACAGATTTTTAAATCTGTTTTGTAAATTCTGTTATGATTTTTACATTTAAGGCAGTAATAATAGTGATCACAGTAGGTATTTCTGGGTTAGAAACAGTAGGGTAATGTGATAATAGTAGTGGGCTGAAAGTGGAATGTAATGGCTATAATTTAAGTAATAAAGGGGAACAAGGGATAATGGGGCTGCTGAAAATCATGTTAGGATCACATAAAGTATTAAAAAGTAGTTTTAATAGAAACTTTTTAATTTTTAAAGGAAAAAAGGGTCCAGCCACCATGAAAAAGGTGCAACCAGCCCTGTATAAATACAGGGGCTGGACAGACCTTAAGGCGGACTGGAAGAGATTTTGGAAGGGAGAAAAAATCAGTTTCCAGAGAGAGAGAAATCAGCTTTTCATAATAGAGGGCAGTCAGTTTTTTTTAGACTTTAAAGGAGTTTTAAGAGAAAAAGAGAGTATGAAATTGGGGAAGCAAACAGATTTTTAGGATCAGTTTTCAGACAGAGAGATAGAGCTTAAGGCAGATTTTAGGAAACCGAAAGAAAACTGAAATCTGATATTATTTCTTTTCAGTAAGTCTATTCGGATTTGTTCAATAACATTGATCAGTTAAAAATTCTGAAAATTCTTAAAGAGTGCTGTCACTGTGCATATGGGTTCTTTGGGTCTTATTATTGTTTAAATCTGTGGGAATACTGGTATTTTGCTGATTTAGTTACTGCTGCAACTGCTGAAACTTACTTCTTCTACCTCCATTTCCAGGTACATATCCTTTTAAATTCTATGTTGGAAAGAGATTCAGTATGACGGATAAAATGAAGATTGAATTGTAATACTATCTTTATTCATATGAGTTCTTTAATTAAAAACTCAGTTTTATTTTCTGGATCAAATAAGTAGTATATGTTGATAGAATGACTGTAAATTAAATATCTTTTATTGAAGACTGCATAAGTGTTGTAACAAGGTTAATTTTCCAAATTTTCATTAAAGTATGGTTGTGATTAAGATTGTCAAGATAGGAAACAATGGCATAAAGTGGGCCATTATTTAAATTTTATGGTGTTGTTAGTTAAGTAAAGAGTAATGTAGAAATATCAAGAAAACTACACTACTAATTCTTATTGTTAAATAAGGTTTAGATGGTCTTGATGGTATATGTTTATAAAGATAATAGATGTGTGTATAAGCGTTGGTGAAAGGTGATATGATATAGCTTGTTACGATATTAAAACATTATGAATGTTTACGAAATACAGTTAGGTTGTATGTAAGGTAATTTTATTGAAGTAACTTGTATAATAACTCCTTTCCTATAAACTCGATGCCTATTTGCCTTCATAAAACAAAGTGACCAAATAATTAGGCCTATTAGATTAAAAGCGAGTATATGAGAATGAAAAGAGATGTACAAGCATAAATTGCCACACTTTACATCAATGATAATTAGAAATAGAATTTGCATTAAGTAAATAATAAAAATTCTCGGAAAATATTTCCTTCCTTTATGAATCATTTATTTTCAGTTTCATATGCAATTTATTCTTTGGCATATATATATACATATATGACATATTTGTTTAAAAAAAATCATATTTTTATTCTGTTCTTTGAATTTGAATAGTTGGAATAAATATAATTTATATTCGGAAATCATAATCGACGAACAACCGTTAATAGATTGCGAACTCTTTTCAAAGAATTTATAGGCCTCTAAATAGGAGTTTCTCATGATTTTCACATAAAAGAAATACATGAATATAATAAACAATTTGTGGAAAATCCCTAAACCATTACAAATATTTTGCGCAATTAGGGATACGTTCGCGTACCCTGATTATATTTTTAAAAAATAAAAATTCGGATTATGCGTACGCTCAATTTCGAACGAATATTTAATAAAAGGATTTTTCCAAAGGCGTTAAATCAATTTCATAAAAACCCGAGATGTACGGTTCACTATTCAAGAAAAATAGATATTCTTGATTCGACACAATTTTGAAAAAGGATTGCTTAATAAATATATTATCAAAAGTTATTGTGTACACGTACGCGTGACACAAGTCCGCAATTTTTAAAAACAAGAATATACGTACGCGTAATTCGATTCAAAGAAGGGTCCTCAAACACAATAAGTATAAGCGGTAGCAAAAAATCATGTAACATCAATATATTTAATAAAAATCAAGATAATTAAGCCAATAATAAAAACAGTTAAGCGACCGTTCTAGAACCACGGAATTCGGAAATGCCTAACACCTTCTTCCGGATTAACAGAATTCCTTACTCAGGATTTCTGGTTCGCAGAATAATAAACAGAGTCATATTCTCCTCGATTCAGGGATTGAAATTGGTGACTTGGGACGCCTTAAAATTCCCAGGTGGCGACTCTGAAATAACTAAATAAATCCCGTTTCGACTGTCCTTTAATTGGAGAAAACTCCCCACGCGCCCCGCGGGCGCGGCAAAAAGGAGGTGCGACACCTTATATATAGTTTCTTGATTGTCTGGTCATCCCATATTATATATGTTCATGCCATCAGTTTTTATTGTTGGTTGTCCATGATCCATGTCTACCATTTATATTGATCTTGTCAGCCGTAAAAGATAATAAAGAAGGTTAGATAAAATATACATTGGTGCTCGGCAAGTATGTTCGGGTGCTAGTCATGGCCCTCCAGTTTGGGTCGTAACAAACTTGGTATCAGAGCAGGTTGTCCTAGGAGTTGTTTATGAGCCATGTCTAGTAGAGTCTTGATTATGGATGTGTAGCGCGCCACATTTATAATCAGGAGGCTACATGATATCTAGGGTTGTTACCTTCTTCCTGAATCTAGATCGTGCGTAGAGTAGAGTCGTTAGTATTTGTCTCTAATATTCACCTTGGGGTGCGCCAGTCCTATTCATGCGGAAGAAAGACGTGTCGTTACGGATATGTATCGACTATCGACAGTTGAATAAGTTTACTATAAAGAACAAGTATCCACTTCCAAGAATTGATGACCTGTTTGACCAACTCCAGGGTGCCAAGTATTTCTCCAAGATTGATTTACGTTCAGGGTATCATCAGGTGAGGGTTAAGGAGAAGGATATTCCAAAGACGGCCTTCCGGACAAGATATGGGCATTTTGAGTTCTTGGTGATGTCGTTCGGGCTAACAAATGCCCAGCAGCTTTTATGGATCTCATGAATACTGTATTTAGGCCCTATCTTGATGTGTTTGTGATTGTATTCATTGATGACATCCTAGTGTATTCTCTATCGGAGGCGGAACATGCGGGCCACTTGCGGATAGTATTACAGACGCTTCAGGATCGTAAGTTATATGCTAAGCTCTCCAAATGTGTATTCTGGCTGAACTCAGTAGCATTCCTTGGCCATGTGATATCTGATGAGGGTATTAATGTCGACACTCAGAAGATCGATGCAGTAAAGAATTGGCCGAGACCTACAACACCATCAGAAGTCTGCAGCTTCCTGGGGCTAGCAGGATATTATAGGCGGTTTGTAGAAGGGTTTTCCTCTATATCATCACCATTGACTAAGTTAACACAGAAAGCTACCAAGTTCCAGTGGTCTGACACTTGTGAACGTAGTTTTCAGGAGCTGAAGAATCGATTGACATCCGCACCAGTGCTCACTCTTCCTGAAGGAACAGAAGGTTATGTGGTATATTGTGATGCCTCAGGTATAGGTTTGGGGTGCGTATTGATGCAGCGTGGGAAGGTGATTGCTTATGCATCAAGACAATTGAAGAAGCATGAAAAGAATTATCCAACCCATGATTTGGAATTGGCTGCAGTAATATATGCTTTGAAGATATGGCGGCACTACTTATACGGCGTCCATGTTGACATCTACACAGATCACAAGAGTTTACAATACATCTTCAAGCAGAAAGAGTTGAATTTGAGGCAGCGTAGGTGGCTTGAATTATTGAAAGACTACGACGTCGAGATATTGTATCATCCCGGTAAAGCCAATGTTGTGGCAGACGCTCTCAGCCGTAAATCAATGGGAAGCTTAGTACATATTGAGGCAGGTAGATGGGGGTTGATTAAAGAGCTTCATCAGCTAGCCAATATGAGAATCAGATTGTTAGACTCTGATGACGGAGGTGTTACTGTACAGAATACATCAGAATCATCTTTGGTAGCCGAGGTAAAAGCACGACAATATGAAGATCCTATCTTAGTACGATTAAGAGAAAGCATTCAACAGTGTAAAAGTATGGCTTTTGGGATCGGAAAAGATGGGGCACTGAGATACCAGAGCCGATTGTGTGTGCCTAATGTGGCAGGGTTGCGAGAGAAGATTATGAATGAGATTCATCAATCCCGATATTCCATCCATCCCGGCTCGACAAAGATGTATCATGATGTCAAGGAGCAGTATTGGTGGGATAATATGAAGAAGTCTATTGCAGAATTTGTAGCCCAGTGTCCCAATTGTCAACAAGTAAAGATAGAACATCAGAAACCCGGTGGATTGCTTCAAAATATAGAGATTCCGACCTGGAAGTGGGAGGTGATTAATATGGACTTCATTATTGGATTACCTCGCTCTTATCATAAGTTTGACTCCATCTGGGTGATAATTGATCGACTTACAAAATGTGCCCATTTTCTGCCAGTGAAGACAACTTACACGGCTGAAGATTATGCGAAGTTGTATATCAAGGAGATTGTTAGGCTTCATGGTGTGCCCATATCTATTATATCAGACCGAGGAGCTCAATTTACGGCTAACTTTTGGAGGTCTTTCCAGAAGGGTTTAGGCACACAAGTAAATCTCAGCACTGCATTTCATCCGCAGACTGACGGACAGGCTGAACGTACCATTCAGACACTGGAAGATATGCTACGAGCATGTGTTCTAGATTTTAAGGGGAATTGGGATGATCATCTTCCACTCATAGAATTCGCCTATAACAATAGCTACCATTCCAGTATTAAAATGGCCCCATACGAGGCACTATACGGGAGGAGATGTAGATCACCAGTTGGATGGTTCGAAGTCGGTGAAACAGAATTATATGGGCCAGATTTGATTCACCAAGCTATTGAGAAGGTGAAAGTGATACAGGAGCGATTGAGGACGGCACAAAGCAGGCAAAAATCTTATTCTGATGTCCGACGTCGTGATCTAGAGTTTGAGGTTGGTGATTGGGTTTTCCTGAGGATCTCACCAATGAAGGGTATTATGCGTTTTGGGAAGAAAGGTAAGCTGAGTCCAAGGTATATCGGGCCGTATAAAATTCTTCGACGAATTGGACAGGTTGCTTATGAGTTAGAATTGCCATCCGAATTGGAATTTGTCCACCCGGTATTCCATGTATCTATGTTGAGAAAATGTATTGGAGACCCTTCTCGAGTCGTCCCTATCAAAGATGTACAAGTTACAGAGGACCTATCATATGAAGAAGTGCCAGTGGCGATATTAGATCGGCAAGTCCGCAAGCTGAGAACAAAAGATGTAGCTTCCGTCAAAGTATTGTGGAGGAACAAAAATATGGAAGAAATGACATGGGAAGCAGAAGAGGAGATGAAGTCTAAATACCCTTACTTATTCCAGAATGAAGATAACAAGGATGCTGGTGGAAGACAGGATACATTGGAAGGTGAAACGGCTCTATGAGGTAAGCAATAATTTGAGAATACTCCTCCTTAATACAAAATGGTGATATGTAGATAATGTAAATACGCATAATGCTTTGTGTAGCCTTGTGAAGCCATATGTTGGGCTTAATTGCTTTCAAGTTTTGCTAGTGACCATTTTATAGGGGAAAATTGATCGGAAATTTCCATTGGAATCCACGATGATTTAAACTCCCCATGAACCCTTACATTCGAGGATGAATGTTCCTAAGGAGGGGAGGGTGTTACAACCCATATCCACATGTGTTAGTTCATGTCATATATTAGTTAACATAAATCCAAGAAGGAATTATCTTTGAGATGATAAGAAGTCAATCCTATTGGTCTTAAGTGATACAAGAGTGTATAAGGGTGATTAACAAGTATTAGAAGTTAAATGAATCAAGGATGTTGTAACTCGTATTTTCAGGTAAATCTAGCGGTGCTTAATACACTCAAGAGGTCATGTATTAAGGTATTTTAATCATATAATATCCGTATCATAAGTCTTGAAGTCAAACGAGTTATGAAACAAAAGTCGACAAAAGTTGTCGCAACTTAGGTTCATAATTTTACTTAAACATTAGGTCAAATGTTTCTAATCTTTTCTCATAATTTACAAGGAATTACGGGGTGATCTACCCACCAAATTAAAGATCTATGAGTCTAGTTTCCAACGCATTAAACCGTTCATCGATACGATCTCGGAGTAGAGAGATATTCGCGTTTTCGCGAGACTGCGCCAAGCACCTCTCTATGGGGCCCACTAAGGCGGTTTAAGATATTTGGACCTATATAGGATGCCTACAACCCGTTTTAAGTCATTTATTCTCACTATTTTCAAACCTTAGAACCCTAGGAACATCCACTCAAGGTTTTCTTAAGATTCAAGACCCAAAATAAGGGAAAACAACACAAATCAAGTGTCGGGAATTCCGTGGCGCTAGTAAGTCTCTTGTTCTTCTTGTTGTTGCTCATTTTTGTGTCATTCCAGCTCGTGTGGGAGGTTGTTTAAAGGGTTTATGTTCTGTAAATACTCCCTCATGTTCTTAATATCAATCCTAGGTGATTTCAAGCCTTCTAAAGTGATTCTAGTGCCGAAAAACACTAATTGATCGCTAGTTTCGCTTTTTGTTGTTGTGGCAGCATTGGAGGGATATTTCATGGAAATTTAAGGTCAAATTGGAGTTTTTCTTTCTGTATAAAGGTAAGGAACCTCTTACTCTATATGTATTTAAGATTATCCAAGTTGCGGCTAAGCCATTGAAGCTAGAACTTGTGAAATATATATCGAAAGGCTTGGTAGTAATGTTATTGTTTTGTGGACTGTTTTGCGTTGTTGTTGGGCTGCGTATTTTACTACTATCTTGTGGAGTTTTGGAGGAGGAAGGGTGTGGAGAAACACCATATATATGTAGGGTTATGGGCTGATAGTTATTCGTAACATTTCCAGGTTGTTTGACACGACTACGGTGGTCGTCGTATGTATGGAGTGATTAGGCTGTGTGTGGACTATTTTGGGAGGCTCAATATGTTTGGTGATTGTTTTGAATGGTGTGAAGTCATATATATAGGGGAGGTGCTGTCCGTTTCATCGTAAAATAGGTTGTGGTCGATACATAATAGTTATGACGCTTAAATGATAACGATAGTATCGTTTCTCTTATTGTAGACTAAGGAGTTTTGACAATTGCATAGCTTGAGATTGGGGCAGTATATACAAGGTATGTGAGGCTATCCCTTTCCTTCTTTTGCACGACTCCAATTGTACATAATGTAATGAACGAGCTTCCAAAGATACTCTACTCTTAGAAGCTAGCAGTACTTACATTGTTTTCCCTCTTATGGAACGATTGATGTTAATGTTGCTTCTCTTATTCTTATGTTATCAATGTTGTTGGTACTTCCTGATTCTTATAAGGTTCATAGTGAAGAGTTAGTCCTAATAACGTGTACAGAGGATACCGACCTTACGTCACTCCGAAAGGTTTAGAATGTGATTCCATGAGTCGAGCATGCATTATATATATGTATCTATTTTACTCTACCGAGCCACGCTATAGTTGGCCGGGTACGGCACCTATTGTGCAACCACTGATCAGTTGGGTTTTACCGAGCTCCACGTGGCCGGGTACGATTCTACCGAGCCTATTATGGCCGGGTACGATATGATGATGATGATGCCCACAGAGGCGAATGCTTTAAAGGTTTATGTATTTATACATATGTATCATGCATTTCATGTAAGTAGCCCTCAGAGGTACTAAGATGTTACAGGTTGTATATTCTCTATCCTTGCTTACATTACTGATCGTATTTATGGTTCCTTGCCTTACATACTCAGTACTTTATTCGTACTGACGTCCTTTTATTTGTGGACGCTGCATGTCGTGCTGCAGGTCCTGATAGACAGGCAGGTGCAGCTCCCCCACCACAGTAGACTGTCCAGTTCAGCGGTGATTGGCGAGATCCCTTCTCCGGACTTGCCTTGGTCTTGGTATGCAATTTTTGTTATAGACATTATGGGTATGTCGGGGCCCTGTTCCGGCTATGTTGCAACACTTATGTTCTTTTAGAGGCTCATAGACAGGTGTCGGCTCATGTATAGTTTGGTATGCCTTGTCGGCTAGTTTTTGTTGTATAGTCTTTCATAGTAGCGTGGTAGCTCATACCTTATATGTAGTTTCTTGATTGTCTGGTCATCCCCTGCTATGTATGTTCATGCCGTCATATTTTATTGCTGGTTGTCCATGATCTAGGTCTACCATTTATATTGATCTCGTCAGTCGTAAAAGATAATAAAGAAGGTTAGATAAAATATACGTTGGTTCTCGGCAAGTATGGTCGGGTGCTAGTCATGGCCCTCCAGTTTGGGTCGTGACATTGATGCCCCGATAAAAGGTTTGTTAAATCATTACCTCGGTCATATCGTTATTAGGTCACTCTTTCACCATTGTTCTATATCTTTCCCATATCTCATGCAAAGGTTCTGTTGGCTCTTGCTTGAAAGCTAGAATTTCATCCCGAAGAGCTGCCATATGACTTGGAGAGAAGAACTTGGCAATAAATTTGTCCGCCAATTCATCCCATGTTGTAATAGAATGATTGGGGAGCCTTTCTAACCAATCCAATGCTTTACCCCGAAGAGAAAACGGGAAAAGCCTCAATCTCAACACATCCTCGGACACGTTTGTCTGCTTGCTACCCCAACATGTATCCACGAACCCCTTCAAGTGCTTGTAGGCATTTTGATCAGAGGCACCCGTGAAATAACCTCTCTGCTCGAGCAAGGTCAGCATAACATTTGTGATTTGAAAGTTCCTCGCCCGGATTCGGGGAGGAACAATAGCGCTGGCGTATCCTTGATTTGGTACAACTCTGGGAGCCACTCTCGGTGGTGCCGGAGGAGGGTTTGGAATATTGTTGTTCTCATTTGCATTTATATTGACATGTTGGCCCCTCCGTGGAACTTGAGGCAAGACCTCATCTTGTTCTAGATCATCTACCTCCTCCCCCGCTATCACATTGCCGAGAGGGTCATTTGCATTAAGAGCCATTGTACCTGATTGATCGACACAAACAAAATTAGTAAACAAGAAGGAAAGAGAAGCAAAACACAAAACTAACTACACAAATAGTCAAAACCGTAAGCTCCCCGGCAACGGTGCCAAAAAGTTGCTCGTGGCAAACTCAACCTTACGCAACGGTAGGAAGAGCGGGCGCTAAGACTTTTACCCGAATAGTGGTATCAGGGTCAATTTCCACAGGGAGCTTGGAATGGAGTTGCGTATTTTGTTCAGACTAGGAATGCATGTTTGCTCCTAATTGTACTTCTATCATTTTTTGGGTCGATTCCTAATTGTATCAACTATAAGTTTAAGCTAACTTATGCTAAAGGGAGATGTTCTAAATTGTGATTAATATAGAAAAAGGCACTAGGGTCGTGGCATCACCTAGGTGGTTAACTAACGGGTAGAGACTACTAATAATAGATTGACATATTTGAGATCAATGTTATAACTGTTGCACAATTATACCCACTCTCACACCTCTCGGTAGAGAGAGCGATTTTGCCCAATTGACTCTCTCGAGACCAATTGGGTAGGCCAATTAGACCAAGCAACTAGGGTTCAAGTAGGGTAATTACTCTCTCGAGGTTTAACCCGTTAATTAGAACTACCATTTCTCATGGGTCCACCCCAATTCCTTGTTGGGTCAATTTTGGGGTCATAGACTCTCTTTCTCAAGAAGAGTCAAGACCCACTAAGCTAGAATCAATGTTTGCAACCAACAATCCTTAATTAAACCATAAAATTAACCCAAATAACAAACACCCAATATCAATCTATCATTAAGAAGCTACACCCATTAATTACCCACACTAGGGTTGAGCCACAACCCTAGCTAATGGGTTTAGCTAGACATAGCTAAAGAAGAAAATGAAGAAATAGAAGATTAAACAACCATATTAGTTAATTGCTAATGTTAAACTACAATAATTTATGATGAAACTAAGCTAAAAATGCCCAAGATAGGCCAAAACATAAGTCTCACGAGTGCAGCTGCTATCAGATGTACCCAACTTAACCTAAAAATGGTAAAATATTCTATTTATAGTGGGCTGGAAAAACTAGACAAAACTACCCCTGCGGGGGTAGTGCGGACCACACAAATATGGCACGCGGCCGCACTGGGTTGCTTGACCTCTGAATCTTGCTCTCTGAAGATGGTGATGCGGACCGCACAAAGTTGGAATGCGGCCGCATGAAAACTAGCGCGGACCGCACAAAGTTGTTGTGCGGCCACATGAATGGTTTTGGCAGCTTTTCTGAACTTCACTGATGCGGGCCGCATGACCATAGAGTGCGGCCGCATAGAGAGGGATGCAGGCTGCATGAAGTCGGACGCGACCGCGTGGTTTACTTCTGGAATATGACACTCTCTGAACTTCTTGGACGTGACCGCATAGCAAGATTGTGTGACCGCATGAGTGAGACGTGGGCCGCATGAAGTGGGACGCGACCGCATGAGCTTGACTTGTAGTTTCACAGTCTCTGAACTCCTATGGTACGGCTGCATGACATGATGGTGTGGTCTGCACCAAGTTCTGAATGTCCTTACTTTAATGATCTTTGACACTTGACCAGGTTTCACCCCGATTTGAGCCGATCTTTGACGATTTGTCACTTTATAGCTCAAACCTGCAATCAAGCGCAATCTATAAGCATTTTGGGACTATTTTGTAGCAAATTACACTCAAAGCGCAGGCAGGTATAGGTATAAAACATGTTAAAATCCTACTTATCAGTTATCTACATCGAGATCAACAGGGACCCCCGGGTACCCGAAGATGACCTTCATCCGAAATAACGTCCCTGAAGGCCCCAAAATTCTATGCATAATCTCCAAACAATTCTGGGGCCCCGATAGCCTGGACCTATCGAAACGAATGCTCGCACTCAAGTCAGATGTCGGTGGTCAGCAAATAAAAGAAGGCATTCAAATAGCCTAAAAAAGCATGAGGGCATACAGAAACAAAACAAAGTAAGGAAAGCAGAAGTCTGAAAAGGTTTGTTCATATTCATAAGAAATCCATAAACAACGGCCCTCGAGGGGTCCTTACATATGATTACAAAAGCCCGCAAAGGGGATCATCACGCAAAAAAAGAAATCCAAAGATATGCAGACAGCAAAAGCCTAAGGGTCTAGCCTACTTTTTGTGTGATATCTCTGTCGTCATATCCTCGGGCATATGACCTCAAAGACAATATCTTCCATATCCGAGGCCACCGGAGACCTCACCTCGTTTCCTTAGAATGGAATCTTCAAAAGGAAGAGAGGTGAGGGAAGGAGACAAGAAGTGGCTGGGTGAAAAATCTGGTTGTCGTGAAGCCCGCCAAAACTAATCCCACCAAGCCACTTCGAGACGTTGCCTCGGCCCGGGAGGCAACAGCCAGCGGGAACTGCTGCCGCACCCCCCAAGAATCCAAAAGGGGTGTAATGCGCCAAGCCAAGGGAGGAGGGTGAGCAGAGGTGTATAATTCGAGCCCCCTCCTGAGCAGCAGTGTATAGTCCGAAAAATACCCCCCAGGGTCAGAAGAAATCGGCCCTCTGCCTCATCGCCTCGAGTTGGCAACAATTGCAGCAACAACAACAACAGCAACAACAACAACAACAATAACAACGACAACAACATCACGACGGCACAACTCCGCCCAACCAAAAAGAGATCAAGAAAGGAGTCAAGGCACATATGGCATAAATTCTTGAAGCATGGGGCCTCGAACACGACAAAATAGCGGAACTTCAAGATGGCAGAAAATGAAGGAGAGATAGGTATCAAAGAAAGTTTGGGTAGAAGAGCCAGCCGCGACGAACCCCATTTATAGGGAGGGCAGAGCAACCGACGACGCCATTACCGCCCTCGGAAAATGTAACGGCAGGCACAATCAATGCGATCCTAGAAGATGAATTGATAGTAACAATATGACTCCAAGGCTCGTGACATTTCTAAAATCCCGAAGAAGAGAAAAGGCAGAGTACCTCGATACCTGTCAGAAGAGGGTTGCACCATCGGCATAATGTCGCTACAGGAGATTAGGGAATGATATTTCTATACCGTTTCTTATCACTTCCCTCCAAGAAATGCGGAGACTATCTGTTTGCGGTGAAAACCGGGGAACCGATTTCCCCCTGACATAATGCTTCGGAGAGTGACCCCGGAAATAGGGGATCTCAGTTCGGTCGCTTCCCTCGAAACATGTCGATGCCCTGCCAAGAATAAACATTGGCTGAGACCCCGACGAGCACAGGAATTCTTCGAGGAATGCACCTGGGGTCGATCAAATCTATCTAAGCGGCTCGACGCTAGACCTCTTACGATGTAAAACTAACGAGCTGTCACATCTCATTCTTTTTTGTCCTGTTAAGTATTTTTGTACTAAGTTTGGGCGTCCCCTTTCTATAAAAAAGGGGTCACCAACACCTTGTAAGGCAGAGCTCCAACTATCCTATTCAAGTGCAATAATATCTTCTCTCCCTCTCTTCTCTAAAAATTGCTTATTCCCATTGGCTCAAAGTTATTTGTCTCCAACCATTCTTCTTATCACTTGGTATTGGCCCGAGGCCGCCCCTGTATTCATTGCTTATTAACTTATTCTTCATTCTATAGCCTAATATTAGCCGAAAAGAGCACTATCTAATTTCATCTTTAACTATTATCCCATCCCCAACTGTCCCCGATAGTCCGAGATCGATATCAACGTCGACCTCGAAGGTCTCATTGACCACTTCTACACTCGGGAAACAGGCCCCTTTGGTTTGATTACTGCCTCGTATTAGCTCGCATTACCATTACACTTCGCGTTATTAGCATTAACTGCTTTAACAACTAGCTCGGGAATAGATCACGTATTTTTAGAGTCTCATTTACAAATTTAATTGTTATTACCATTTTCACGTTAAACAGTATTTTCTTTTGTGAATAATTTGAATTCTCACTTTATTTTGTTTGCCTCAATTCTCAATTCTGAATAATGTTAGTGTTCTATTTTTCTTTTCTAACATATAATATAATGTTTATGAATGAGACAAATTCCAAAACTTAAAACTTTCAGGCTCAACGTCACATTTTCATGTTCACTTATGTGCGTTTTATTTTTGTATGCTTTAATTTTTATTGTACAACCTAAACAAATATTTTTATAAATAAGCAGGCAATTATCAATTTACTATTCTTCATATAAATTTGTAATAGTTATTTTTTTAATTGAGTTAGCTAAATAAATTTAACTCATCATTTTTAGCCTTTTATATATACATTTGGCTTTAACTATTATTTTGTAACTCCCACTCATTTTTCATCCTTCCAGTTTAAAAAGTGCAAGTACTCTAATATTTGAAGCATTAATCCTCTCTGCTCTCTAGGGTAGGGATGAGGTTTACGTATACATTACCCTCCCCAGAACCTATTTGTGGGATCTCATTGGGTTGTTGTTATTGTTGTTGTAATCCTCCTAGATGTGTATACTAACACGAACTCTTTTCTCAAATAGGAACAAAAACAAATGTCTTATCTTATAAAGTACATTTTCCAATTCGAGCTTCAATTTTTTTGATACTTTCTACTTTCTAGTACTAATACTTTAATGCTACAAATTTGAGATCTTCGGTTTTTTTCTTTTTATTTTTCTTTGTTTGCCTTTTCTTTATCTTCTCACATATAAGTATCAGAGCCACTCTTTGTCAGCTTTGCCGATGTTGGGTCAGAGTTCAACTGAGTTTAGACGAATTTCGGTTAGGAGGGGCAAACCTTAGTGCTAAGTGTAGGCGAATCCCATGCGGTGGGGCAAACCTCAGGGACGACGCTGAGTCCACAAGAGGGGGTGTATGTAACACCCAATACTTTAAACAAAGTCCCACATCGCCAAAATACAAGAGGGCTCTGATACCACTCTTGTATTTTGCCAATGTGGGACTCTGTTTATAGTTTGGGGTGTTACAGATGCAGACTGCTCCTTTCTAAAATAGGAACCAAATAAATTCCACTTCATATGAAGTACATCTTCAGCTTTCTTTGATACTTTGTAGTATTCTAGAACTTTAATGTAAAAGATTTGAGATCTTCCTTTGTTCTTTTTACTGTTTTTTTAAACTTTATCTTCTCAAATACAATATTAAGAGGGAAATATATTAGCGCAATTGATGTTTTCATATACTTGCAAATTTGCTTACATCTTTCTGCAAAGGTCACTTTTGGAAATATGAAAACTTGACTTGAGCCCGCGCTATGACACATGATATGAGTTATGAATGTGGTGTATTTGGCATCTCATGATAAAATATCTTAGACTCTTCTCTAATTGTAAGATTATATAGAAGATTGCATCAACTAATTGATACAGTATCTTGATCAATGGATACAAATTTTATACTATATGATTTATGAAACATATTCAACTCGAGCATGTCGATAGAATATTTTTTTCGAATTGTCTTATATTCTTGCATTTGCAATCAGCAATATGGATACTAAAAAAATGCAAAAATCCATACATTTTGTTACATGGCGTCTTCCTGAGATTCCTTGGAAGGGCGACGTAAGGCTAAGCAACTGATGTCAGTGCAGTTACTGTCTGCCAATTGAGGTCCCCTCCGTATGCTAGATGAGATTGTCAGTGTCGTACAGAAAAATCAATGTCAAGAGCAATTGAGAGAACATAAATGAGAATTGAGAATGAAAGAAAGCTTGATTGCATTAATGAAAGCTATTACAGAAAGGCAACGCAGTGTCGAGGGGAGAGACACTAGTACAGAGAATTGTTTGCTTGCTAGAAAGTTTTGAATGCTTGATCCCCCCTAATAATGCTTAAAAATATAAACCAAAGCTACAAGACTAGACTTGATTAATCTAGAGAAACATAATGGAAGTACATGAAATAAAACTACTTTATATTTACAATGAAAAGGACTTAGTTTTCTACAAGGCAGAAACAGGTCTGTTGTCAGCAACATTGTCTTTGGCATCACGGTCTGCGCGTGTGGTGCTGTTGGTATCTGCCTGCGGCTGGGCACTAGTGAGGGATATCGGTGGGGTGATAGAGGCACCTGCGTGTCATGACCCTAAACCCAAACTCGGTCGTGATGGCGCCTCTCGTGAAGACAAGGCCAGCTGACACTTCCTGTTTCGATTTTAAGCAATTAAACAATAAGATTCAAGTTTAAAGCATGATAAATAACCTAAGGTTTAAGCAATCAACAGTATAAATATGCAGAAGAGCAAACACAACCCGATACCGGGGTATCACTAGTCATGAGCATCTACAAGTTCTAATACAAGTTTGAGAAATCTATAAACTATTACAATTTGTCTGATAAAGAGATAGAAATGATAAGAGAGAGAAACACGGGATTGAGGACGCAAAGCAACTACCTCGTGGACTCCGAAATCTGCCGGGAGCTATCAACTCGCACTCGCAGGATCCGCAATGCCTGAATCTGCACACAGGGTGCAGGGAGTAAAGTGAGTACTCCAACTCAGTGAGTAATAATCATAAATGAAGACTGAAAGCAGGAAATCACGTAAGGCACAAAACATGCTATAATGAAGCAGCAAAACCTATAAAAATAGTGAATCAGTAAAGATACGAATAATCCTTTAAGTTCAGTTTAAACTTCAAAAAAATACCCTTTCAACAATTAAACAGATAATGAGAGGCAATTAAGAAAGATAAACACATACAGGTCCGCCCCTCGGGCACAGTATCAACAAATCCACCCTTCGGGAAATATCTCACAACAATACCAGCCCCTCGGGCTATATCTCACATTACAATGGGTACCCGCACTCACTGGGGTTGTGCAGACTCCTGGAGGGGCCCCTTTCGGCCCAAGCGCAATATCAAGTCATCTCGTGGCATCATCACTAGGCTCTCGGCCTCATATCAATCAAGTCACCTCGTGGCGTACATACCTCGGGCCCTCGGCCTCATAATCAATATCAAATGTTTCCTCATACGTAGGCCCTCGGCCTTACTCAGTCAAAATCCTCACAAGCCACTCGGGTAATAGTAAAACAGGATTTCTCAGCCCAAAATATCATTTGAAAGATCATTTAAGTGTTAAAACAGAGTAAACATGGTTGAGTACGAAAATAGTGAAATATAACATGACTGAGTTCAAGTATAAAGTCAAAACAGTGGAGAAATATCAATAAAAGTCCCCTAAGGGTTCAAATAGTTGGCACGAAGCCCAAATATGGCATCCAGCCCAAATAATGATGATAGAAAATAGATTTCAGTCAAATATGAAGTAAAATAGTCACTCGGTATGGACTAAGTCACAATCCCCAATAGTGCATGATCCCACACTTGTCATCTAGCGTGTGCGTCACTTCAATATAGCACAACGATGTGCAATCTCGGGTTTCATACCGTCAGAACATCATTACAATCATTACTCACCTCAAACCGGCCAAATCTCTAGCTCGCGATGCCTTTGCCCGTCGAATCGGTCGCCACTCGCGTCGAATCTATCCAAAATCAGAAACAAAACATCAAAATATGCTAAGGGAACGAAGCCCAAGTGAAAATAATCAATATACGACACAAATCCCGAAATTACAAAAACCCGATCCCCGGGCCCACGTCTCGGAATTCGATAATTTTTACATCAATAGGTTTCTTATCTCCTCACGAGTTCATACATATAAAAAGTTCTGAAATCTGACCTCAATTGGTCCTTCAAATCCTCAATCAAAGGTCTAAGTTTCTAAGCCCTAGTTCTTCAATTTTTGGCTTAATTTCCATGATTATTTAGGTGGAATTCATATTAGAATCGAGTTTTAAGTCCAAGAATCTTACCTACAAGTGATTTCCATTGAATCCCTCTTCAATCCTCTTCAAAAAGCTCCAAAAACAACCAACAATGGAAGAAATAAACCCCAAATTCGTGGACAAGATGAGTATTTAAACATTCTGCCCAGGCCTTAATTTTTTCTTCGCGAACGCGGTCAACGTTTCGCATTCGCGAAGCACAAAATGACTTTGACCAAAAATCCTCTTACGCGAATGCGACATGCCCATCGCGAACGTGATGGTTCCTCAGACTAACTCTTCGCGAACGCACTCCCTCTCTCGCGAACGCTATGAACAACTCGACCTCAAACCCAGCTGACCAATTTCCTCTACGCGAACGCGCTCCCCTTCTCGCGAATACGATGCACAAATATCCATTCCTTCGCAAACGCGGAGCCTTCCTTGCGAACGTGAAGGCTAAAATCATCTGCCTTCTGAACAAACCCTTCGCGAACGCGAGGACCTACTCGCGAATGCGAAGGTCAAATTCTCTACAACACTTCAGCAGTTTTTCTGCATATCCAAACAACATGAAATGGTCCGATTGACCACCCAAAACTCACTCGAGGCCCCCAGGACCTCAACTAAACATGCCAAAATATCCCATAACCTCATGCAAACTTGTCCCAACCTTCGGAATGCCCAAAACAATATCGAAACACCCAATTCGTATCGGATTCAAGCCTAAGAATTCCAAAATCTTCTAAATTACGCTTTTGATCAAACACCCAACCAAACTACCTCCGAATGACCTAAAATTTTGCACACACATCCCAAATGACACAAAGGATCTACTGCAACTCTCAAAAGTTCCATTCTGACCCCTATCTAAAAATCTCGCCTACCAACCGGAAATCGCAAAATATCAACTTCGCAAATTCAAGCCTAAATCTACCCCGAACCTCCAAAACTCATTCTGATCACGCTCCTAAGTACCAAATCACCTCCTGAAGCTAATTGAACCATCAGAACTCACATCTCATCCCTCTAACACATAAGCCAACATCCGGTTGACTTTTCTAACTTAAGCTTCATCAAAAGAGACTAAGTGTCTCAAACCCTCTCAAAACCTTTCCAAACCCGAGCCATCCAACCCGATCACTCATAGAACCAATAGACAAAGCAATAAGAAGCAGAAATGGGGAAAACTGAGTAGTAACTCATAAGATGATTGTCCAGGTAGTCACATCCTCCTCAACTTAAACAAACGTTCGTCCTCGAACGAGTCAAGAAACATACCTGAAGCCTCAAACAGGTGAGGATATCTGATCCGCATCTCCCGCTCGGTCTCCCGGATAGCCTCCTCCACGGGCTGACCTCTCCACTGCACTTTCACTGAAGCTATATCCTTTGACCTCAACTTTCGAACCTGACGACCCAAAATAGCTATTGGTTTCACATCATAAGTCAAATCATCCTCCAACTGAACCATGCTGAAATCCAAAACATGAGACGGATCCCCAATATACTTATGGAGCATAGAAACATGAAATACCGGATGCACACTCAACAAGCTGGGTGGCAAAGCAAGCTCATAAGCCACCTCCCCAATCCTCCGAAGCACCTCAAAAGGCCCAATGAACCGTGGACTCAATTTCCCTTTCTTCCCAAATCTCATAACACCTTTCATGGGTGAAACCTTCAACAGAACCTTTTCACCAACCATGTAGGACACATCTCGAACCTTCATGTCAGTATAACTCTTTTGTCTCGACTGCGTTGTATGAAGCCTCTCCTGAATCACCTTCACTTTTTCCAAACCATCCTACACCAAGTCTGTCCATAATAGCCTAGCCTCACCCGACTCGAACTAACCAACTGGAGATCTACACCACCTCTCATACAAAGCCTCATATGGAGCCATCTGAATACTCGATTGGTAGATGTTGTTATAAGCAAACTCTGCAAGCAGTAGAAACTGATCCCATGACCCTCCGAAATCAACAACACAAGCACGCAACATGTCCTCCAATATCTGAATAGTACGCTTGGACTACCCATCCGTCTGAGGGTGAAAAGTTGGGCTCAACTCAACCTGAGTACCTAACTCTCACTGCACAGACCTCCAAAATTGTGTTGTAAACTGAGTGCCCCTATCTAAAATGATGAAACTGGGGCACCATGCAAACGAACAATCTCCCGGATATAGATATCTCTCAACCGCTCTGAAGAATAAGTAGTACACGTAGGAAAGAAGTGTGCGTACTTAGTCAGCTGATCCACAATAACCCAAATAGCATCGAACTTCTTCAAAGTCCGTGGAAGTCCAACTACAAAGTCCATAGTGATCCTCTCCCACTTCCACTCGGGAATATTCATCTGCTGAAGCAAGTCACCCGGTCTTTGATGCTCATATTGCACCTGCTGACGATTGAGACACTGAGCTACAAATCCCACAATATCCTTCTTCATTCTTCTCCACCAATAGTACTGCCTCAAATCCTGATATATCTTCGCGGCACCCGGATGAATAGAATATCGCGAGCTATGGGCCTCTTCCAGAATCAACTCCCGAAGCCCATCAACATTGGGCACACAAATCTTGCCATGCATCCTCAATACCCCATCATTACCAATGGTCACATCTCTGGCATCATCGTGCTGAACTCTGTCCTTAAGGACAAGCAAATGCGGATCATCATACTGGCACTCCTGATGCGATCATATAAGGAAGACCGAGAAACCACACAAAATAATACCCGACTGGGCTCCAAAATATCTAACCTCACGAACCGATTGGCCAAGGCCTTAACATACACTGCAAGAGGTCTCTCCCCAATTGAAATATATTCCAAACTCCCCATACACACTGCCTTTCAGCTCAAAGCATCGGCCACCACATGGGCCTTTTCTAGATGGTACAATATAGTGATATCATAATCCTTTAGCAACTCCAACCATCTCCGTTGCCTCAAATTGAGATCCTTCTGTTTCAACAAGTGCCAGAGGCTACGATGATCTATAAACACCTCACAAGACACATCATACAAGTAATGCCCCAAATCTTTAATGCGTGAACTATGGCAGCCAACTCCAAATCATGAACGAGGTAGTTCTTCTCATGGGGCTTCAACTGACGGGAAGCTTAAGCAATAACTCTACCCTTCTGCATCAAAACACAACCATTACCAACTCTCGAAGCAACACAATATATGGTATATGAACTTGAAGCTGATGGCAAAACTAACACTGGAGTTGTGGTCAAGGCTGTCTTGAGCTTCTGAAAGATCTCCTCACACTTGTCCAACCATACAAATGAAGCACCCTTCTAAGTCAACTTGGTTAAGGGCGATGCGATAGATGAGAATCCCTGAACAAAACGGCGATAATAACCCACAAAACCAAGAAAAATGCAAATCTCTATGGCTGAGGACGGTCTGGCCCAACTCTGAACTGCCTCTATCTTCTTCAGATCAACCTAAATACCCTCGCTGGACACCACGTTCCCCAAGAAAGCCACTAAACTGAGCCAAAACTCACACTTGGAGAATTTTGCATAAAGCTTCTCCTCCCTCAATCTCTATAACACAACTCTCAAATGCTCTGCGTGCTCCTCCTAACTACGCGAAAACACTAGAATATCATCAATGAAGACTATGACAAATGAATCAAGATAAGGCTGTAATACGATGTTCATCAAATGCATAAACGTTGTTGGGGCATTGGTCAGCCCAAAAGACATCACCAAGAACTCATAATGACCATATCAGGTCCTTTAAGCTATCTTAAGAATATCCGAGTCCCTGATTTTCAACTAGTGATAACCCGAACAGAAATCAATCTTGGATAACACTCTCTCTCCCTTAAGCTGGTCGAATAAATCATCAATATGAGGGAAAGGATACTTGTTCTTAATTGTTACCTTGTTCAATTGCCTATAATCAATGCATATCCTCATAATGCCATCCTTTTTCTTCACAAATAGAACCGGCGCACCCCAAGGTGACACACTAGGCCGAATGAACCCCTTATCAAGGAGTTCCTGGAGCTTCTCCTTTAACTCCTTTAACTCCGCTCGTGCCATACGATACGGCGAATAGAAATGGGTTGAGTTCCCGGCACCAGGTCAATGCCAAAATCAATATCCCTCTCCGGTGGCATGCCCGGCAGGTCTGCAGGAAACACATCGGGAAAATCCCTCACAACTAGAACAGAATCAATACTGGGAGTCTCAACACCAGCATCCCTCACGAAGGCTAGATACGAAAGACAACCCTTCCCAACCATGCGCTGGGCTTTCAAGAATGAGATCACTCTACTGGGAACATAATCAGTCACACCTCGCCACTCAATTCGTGGCACACCCGGTATAGCCAATGCGACTGTCTTAGCATGACAGTCCAGAATATGACAACACGGAGATAGTCAATCCATGCCCAAAATAACATCCAAATCCACCATACACAATAATAAAATATCCACACGGGTCTTTAGACCCCCAATAGTCACCACACGCGACCGGTACACACGGTCTACAACAACAGTATTGCTCACCGGGGAAGATACATGAACAGGTAAAGCAAGAAACTCATGGGGCATACCCAAATAACGAGCAAAGTATGATGATACATAAGAAAAGGTGGAACCGAGATCAAATAATACAGAGGCATCTCTGTGGAAGACTGAAACAATACCTGTAATGACAGCATCGAAAGCAATAGCATCGGGTCTTCCTGGAAGTGCATAGAAACGGGCCTGACCGCCACCTGATCAACCTCCCCCTCTAGGGAGACCCCTATCTGACTGACCTCCACCCCTAGCTGGCTGGGAGGGTGGTGGTGAAGTAACTAGCGCTGAAGCCGATGGCTGACCCCTCTACTGAGATGAACTTGCAAGATGACGAGGGAACTGCCTCTACATATAACCCATCTCACCATACTCATAACAACTCTCAGGTGTTGGAGAAGGGGACTGAAGGGAACCCCTCGCACTGGAGTGACTAGCGGATACACCTGGCATAGAAGAGCCCTGAACTGATGGAGTACGGGACGAACTCTCAGCTGGAAGGGCACTAAGTGATGACTGGCCCTGATGAGAACTATCAGAACCATGACCCGATGACTCCCCAAGATAACTTGGATGAGCTGGCTGAGCATGCCTGAATGGACGGCCTCTGCCGTGCTGAAACTGACCTCTCAAATGAGTACCACTATAACTACCAGATCCTCGAGGCCTCTTGGCCTCCCTCTCCTCGCGCTCCTTCTGATGAATAGACTCAATCTCCCGAGCAATATCTACAACCTCCTCAAAGGTAGCACCAATCACCCTCTCCATGGTCATGAGAATACAAAGCTGATAAGTGAGACCATCAACAAACCTCCTAATCCTCTCCCTATCTGTTAGAACCAAGCAAATAGCACAACGAGCTAACTTGGAGAACCTCATCTCATATTGCGTCACAGTCATCTCTCCTTGATGAAACCACTCAAACTCCATACGCAAATCCTCTCTGTGGGACTACAGCACATACTTCTCCAGAAAGAGAATGGAGAACTGCTGCCAGGTAAGGGGTGCTGCACCAACATGCCTACGCCTCTCAAAAGCCTCCCACCAAGTGAACGAAGCTCTAGAAAACTAATAAGTAGTGAAATCAACCCCGCTGGTCTCTAGAATACCCGATGTAAGAAGCATCGTCTGACACTTATCCAAGAAGCCCTGGCATCCTCGCCCTCTACACCACTGAAGGTCGAGGGCTGAAGTCTACCAAACCTCTCCAACCTATGTTGCTCGTCCTCTGGCATGGCAGGAACTACATAGTCCTGAGCAGCTAAAACAGGTTGGGCTGGATGTGCCCCCAGCGTCTGAAGTCCCTGCACGACTTGCTCAGGTGTGCAAGCAGTGGGAGTCTGATTGCCTCCCCCGGCCTGAGAAGTAGCTGCGGCTGTAGTGGCTGAAACTGCCTAAGCTAGGCTAGTGCAAACTGATAAGATCTGAGCCAAGGCCTCCTAAAAACCCGGAATCATAATGGGCACAGCTGGTGCCTGTGCTGCTGGAGCGTCCATAACTGAGACATGATCCTGAACTGGGGTTGGTGGTGGATCTCCAAGTGCTGCCCTAGCTGTTGTGCGGGCTACGCCTCTGCCCCTACCGCGACCACGACCGCGTCCTTGGCCTTTAGTGGCCATAGCTGGTGGTACTGGTGGTCGTTCATCCTAACCGGTAGTGCGTGTCCTCACCATCTGTGAGAGAATAAAATGACAGAAGTTTAGTACTCGGATCAATAAATTCACACGACAAGAATTTCAAGAATATGACATTTTTCCTAAAGGTTCTGCAGCCTCTCGAGGATAAATTCAGACGTCTCCATACCGATCCACGAGACTCTACTAAACCTGCTCATGACTCGTGAGACCTATGTAACCTAGGCTCTGATACCAACTTGTCACGACCTTAAACCCAAACCCGGTCGTGATGGCTGAAGATAAGGCTAGCCGACACTTCCCATTTCAATTTTTAAGCAATTACATAATAAGATTCAAGTATAAATCATGATAAATAACCCAAGGTTTAAGCAGTCAACAGTATAAATATGCGGAAGAACAACCCAACACAGCCCGATACCGGGGTGTCACTAGTTATGAGCATCTACAAGTTCTAATACAAGTTTAAGAAATCTATAAACTATTACAAACTGTCTGATAAAGAGATAGAAATGATAAGGGGGAGAAACATGGGACTGCAGATGCCAAGCAGCTACCTTGTGGACTCCGAAACCAGTCAGGTGCTCTCAACTCACACTGGCAGGATCCGCAACTCCTGAATCTGCACACGGGGTGCAGGGAGTAAAGTGAGTACTCCAACTCAATGAGTAATAATCATAAATAAAGACTGAAAGCAGAAAATCACGTAAGGCACAAAACATGCTATAATAAAGCAGTAAAACCATTAAAAATAGTGAATCAGTAAAGATACAAATAATCTGTAAGTTCAGTTTAAACTTCGAAAAAATACCCTTTCAACAGTTAAACAAATAATGATAGGCAATTAAGAAATATAAACACATAAAGGTACTCCCCTCAGGCACAGTATCAACAAATCCGTCCCTCGGGCAATATCTCACAACAATACCAGCTTCTTGGGCTATATCTCACATCACAATGGGTACCCGCGCTCACTAGGGATATGTAGACTCCTGGAAAGGCCCCTTTCAGCCAAGAACAATATCAAGTCATCTCGTGGCATCATCACTATGCTCTCGGCCTCATATCAATCAAGCCACCTCGTGGCGTACATACCTTAGGCCCTCGGCCTCATAATCAATATCAAATGTTTTCTCACAACGTAGTCCCTCGGCCTTACTCAGTCAAAATCCTCATAAGCTACTCGGGCAATAGTAAAACAGGATTTCTCAGCCCAAAATATCATTTGAAAGATCATTTAAGTGTTAAAATAGAGTAAACATGGCTGTGTACGAAAACAGTGAAATATAACATGATTGCGTTCAAGTATAAAGTCAAAACAGCGAGGAAATATCAATAAAAGTCCCCTAAGAGTTCAAATAGCTGGCACGAAGTCCAAATATGGCATTCAACCCAAATAATGATGATAGCAAATAGATTTCAGTCAAATACGTGGTAAAATAGTCACTCGAGACAGACTAAGTCATAATCCCCAATAGTGCATGACCTCACGCTCGTCATCTAGTGTGTGTGTCACTTCAATATAGCACAGCGATGTGCAATCCGGGGTTTCATACCCTCAGAACATCATTTACAATCATTACTCACCTCAAATCGGTCAAATATCTAGCTCGCGATGCCTTTTCCCCTCGAATCGGCCTCCACTCGCGTCGAATCTATCTAAAATCAGAAACACGACATCAAAATATGCTAAGGGAACAAAGCCCAAGTAAAAATAATCAATATACGACACAAATCCTAAAATTACCAAAACCCGACCCCCGAGCCCACGTCTCAGAGTTCGATAATTTTTACATCAATAGGCTCCTTATCTCCCCACGAGTTCATATATATCAAAAGTTCTGAAATCCGACCTCAATTGGTCCTTCAAATCCTCAATCAAAGGTTTATGTTTCCAAGCCCTAGTTCTTCAATTTTTTGCTTAATTTCCATGATTATTTAGGTGGAATTCATATTAGAATTGAGTTTTAAATCCAAGAATCTTACGTCCAAGTGATTCCCCTTGAATACCTCTTCAATCCTCTTCAAAAATCTCCAAAAACGACCAAGAATGGAAGAAATAAACCCCAAAATCATGGACAAGACGAGTATTTAAACATTCTGCTCATGCCTTAATTTTTTCTTCGCGAAGCACAAAATGACTTTGACCAAAAATCCTCTTACGCGAACGCGACATGCCCATCGCAAATGTGATGGTCCTCAGACAAACTCTTCGCGAACGCACTCCCTCTCTCGCAAACGTGATGAACAACTCGACCTCAAACCCAGCTGACCAATTTCCTCTACGCAAATACGCTCCCCTTCTCGCGAACGTGATGCACAAAGATCTAGCCCTTCGCGAATGCGATGCCTTCCTCGCAAACATGAAGGCTAAAATCATCTTCCTTCTCAACTAACCCTTTGCGAACGCGAGGACTTACTCGCGAACGCGAAGGTCAAATTCTCTGCAACACTTCAGCAGTTTTTCTGCAATACCAAACAACATGAAATGGTCCGATTGACCACCTGAAACTCACTCGAGGCCCCCCAGGACCTCAACCAAACATGCCAATATATCCCATAACCTCATGAAAACTTTTCCCAACCTTCGGAACGCCCAAAACAACATCGAAACACCCAATTCGCATCGGATTCAAGCCTAAGAATTCCAAAATCTTCTAAAGTACACTTTTGATAAAAAAAAACCAACCAAACCACCTCCGAATGACCTTAAATTTTGTACACACATGCCAAATGACACAACAGAGCTACTATAACTCTCGGAATTCCATTCCGACCCCTATATAAAAATCTTGCCTACCAACCAAAAATTGCAAAATATCAACTTCGCCAATTCAAGCTTAAATCTACCCCGAACCTCCAAAACTCATTCTGATCGTATTCCTAAGTCCCAAATCACCCCGAAGCTAACCAAACTATCAGAACTCTTATCCGAGCCCTCTAACATATAATTCAACATTCGGTTGACTTTTCCAACTTAAGCTTCATCAAAAGAGACTAAGTGTCTCAAAACCTTTCCAAACCTGAGCCAACCATCCCAATCACTCATAGAACCGATAGACAAAGAAATAAGAAGCAGAAATGGGGGAAACGGAGTAGTAACTCATGAGACGACTGTCTGGGTCGTCACACTGCACTTGTCACTTGGTGCGGCCAAGACCACGGGGGCTGTCCGTGGCACTAGGCATTGAGAGGCTTGCTAGGACACTACGGGGAGCGCCCAAGGGGTCATGGGGCATGGCTGGAAAGCCGCCCATGACATTCTTCCCCACCTGAGTTGGCTACGTCCTGATGCCTTACTTGCAAGATAATCTTCAATTAGGCTCTTGTAGGCTTTGAGGTTTGTTCCCCTCTCCCAAGTATTCTCCTCTGCATCACAGCCTTACCATTTCACCAAGAACTCTTGGTGATCTTTACTTGAGGCATGAATCATTCTATCATCAAGGATATCTTCAACACGCCTTTTTCCGGTTGAATTGGGACCTTGAATACTGGGTATTGTGAGTTGGCTCCGTGAAGGATCCTCCGTATCTTCCCGAAAAGGTTTCAGGAGGTTGACATGGAAGACAGGATGAATTTTCCACCAAGTTGGGGTATCCACCCTGTATGCAACTTTCCTAATACGCCTTTCAATGGAAAAGGGTCTAATGTATTTTTGCAATAGACGAGAGTCATGGACCCCGGCAAATAAGTACTGTTTTAGGATTTTGACCATCACTTTGTCTCCTACTTGGTATTCAACAAAGCGACAATTTTGATCAGCATGCCTCTTCATTCAGTTTTGAGCTTCAACAAGATAGCTTTGCACTATCTCCAAGTTTTGCTTCCACTCTTTTGAGAAGCTAGCAGCTCGAGGAGATTTGGACATGTTTGGGGCATTCACTGCATGTGGGAGTAGCGGTTGTTGTTTGGTAACAATTTCAAAAGTGCTTTTGTTTGTACTAGAGCTCTTTTGTGAATTGAAACACAGTTGAGCAGCATCTAGAAGATTTACCCAATTCTTCTACGATCCGGTTACAAAGTGGCGGATATATTCCTCCAACATACCATTGAACTGCTCTGTCTAGCCATCAGATTGTGGATGAAAACTTGAGCTATGACTCAATTTTGACCCAAGGCACTTAAAGAGTTGGTTCCAAAAGTTGCTAGTGAAGCGTGAGTCGCGATCACTAATAATGTCTTTGGGCGGTCCCCAATATTTGACGACATGAGAGAAGAAAAGTCGAGTTGTATCTTCTGCTGATACATATTGTGGGGCTGCAATAAAGGTAGCATACTTGGAAAACCGATCTACCACAACCAAGATAGTTGTAAGATCTCTGACCTTGGGCAATCCGGTGATGAAATCCAGGGAAACTCTTTCCTAAGGTCTCTTTGGGACAGCTAGTGATTCCAAGAGTCCCGCTTGTGTCAAGCGGTCTAACTTGTCCTTCTGGCATACTAGACAATTTTCCACATACTGAGCAACATCATCGGCCATTTGAGGCCAATAATATGCACGGCGAAGTAACGCCATGGTGCGTTCTTCACCGGGGTAGCTGGACCACAGAGTATCATGACATTCCGCCAGAAGAGTCCTTTGTAGATCTCCTCCTTTAGGAACATAAAGTCGGTTCCTTTTCACTTTCAGAAAACCATCTTCTATGTAGAACTGGAGAGTCTTACCCTGTCCTACCAAATCAACCAAATATTGTGCAGCATGATCCTTGATGAGTAGATCCTGTATCTGGTCCTTGATGGAGATGGCTACTTCATTCCCCCTTAGGGTGGCGAGTAGGCACACCGACGCCAGATCAACTCTCTGACGCTAGATCAGCTTTCCATTGCGGTACTCCAAGTTGAAGTAGAATTCAGCTAGGAGTTCCTGCACCTGGCTTGTCGACCATTCAGCTTCGGCTGGGTCATGAAATGGCCAACAGATGTGTTGTCTGTCTTGACCACGAACGGAGTCCCCAGCAGATAGTGCCTCCAAAGGCACAAGCAGTGGATGACAACCAATAATTCTTTCTCAAGGGTTGCATGGTGCTGCTTTGCATCCTTCAGCTTTCGACTCTCGTACGCTACAGGATGCCCTTCTTGTAGCAAGACTCCGCTGAGGGCAAAGTCGGATGCATCTATTTGTAACTCGAATGGCTTGGCCAGATCAGGGAGGGCCAAGATGAGGCTACTAGACATAGCCGCTCTCAATGCTTTGAAGGCCTCCGCTCGCCTGGGTCCCCAATCCCAAGGCGTGACCTTCTTGAGGAGTTCTGTCAATGGTACTGCAATGAGGGAGTAGTTTTTCACAAATCACTGATAGAAATTGCAAAGGCCAAGGAACGTCCTCAAGGCGTGGATATCCTTAGGCGGTAGCCAATCTGTGATTGCCTAAATCTTCTGTTGGTCCATCTTGATCCGCCCTTCCTCGATGACCTGTCTGAGGAAGTCAATTTTCTTTTAAGCAAAGGAGCACTTGGATAGCTTTGCATATAGTTCATGCTCCCGCAATCGAGCTAGGACCTTCCGCAAGTGCACTAGGTGTTCCTCCAATATTTGGCTATATACCACAATGTCATCCAATTAGACCACCACAAATTCGTCAATCTACTCTCGGAAGACTTGGTTCATCAAGGTGCAAAATGTAGTTGGGGAGTTAGTCAAGCCGAACGGCATAACCAGGAAGTTTTTCGACCCATATCTTGTCACACAGGTCGTCTTGTGTTCATCAACCTCTGCAATCCGAACTTGCCAATAACCTATCTCAGGTCTATCTTGGTGAACACTGTCGCACCACCCATTCTATCGAACAAAGTTTGCCATTAGCAGAATAGGGTACTTGTTCTTCACAGTGATTTTGTTTAGAGCCCGATAGTCCACATAGAGTCACAGGTTGCCATCATGTTTCTTTTGGAATAGCACAGGGGAACCGTATGGGGATTTTGAGGGTACAATGATCCCTGTGTCTAGCATTTTCGTCAATTGTCTCCGAAGCTCGGTGAGTTCGGGTTGTGACATTATGTAAGGCGCCCGGGCGGGTGGCTTCATGCCTGGCACCAACTCAATTTCATAGTCCACAGTGCGACTAGGTGGTAGTCGCTTTGGCATGTCTTGTGGCATGACATCTTCAAACTTCAGTAGTAATTCCTTCACGAGTTCAGGAGTGGGACCCAAGGAGCATTCTATATCTTCAATGCAAGGGTTGCCAGGAACGTAGGTCATGTCTTTTGACCCTCTTTTTCAACTGCAAGGCTGAGATATTCTCAATGGCCATCTTCATAGGCATGCACGGGGATAATGCACGGCTTGGTCCCGTTTGCTCCCATCATCAATAACATGTCAGCTTACAGCACAGGCATGGTGTTGGTTTGCCTCAGGAATTCCAATCCAACTATCAACTCGAAGTCATCTATGATCATCGCGCGCAGGTTGAATTTTCCTTTATAAGGGCCAAGCTTCACTGGTACCTCTTTGGATATCCCACCCACTTAGTGAGGAGGTGAGTTGATAGCCTTGACACTACCTTTGCCCTTACCTACAACTAGACCAAGGCGCTCCACCTGAGTCGAGGCTAAGTAGTTGTGGGTAGCACCCGTGTATATCATCGCTAGAATGGGCTTGCCATTTACCTTCATCTCGATGAACATTAAGGTCCTCTCTTGTTGAGGAGGAGTCCTCTCATCCGCCTTCTTTTTTCCTTTCTTGGTGCTTGGGTAGGGGTCCTTCTTCTTACGGATACCATGACTGGTTCCCGCTAAGGCTTCATAAATGGAGCCAACAATTGCATCGAAGGCACCTACAGGTTCGGTTTGGTCTGCATCATCTGTGTCGTCATCCATCCCATCATCAAAAGCTTGATGGGTGTTCATCTGTGCATGTGGACACTCATTATCCAAATGTGGCCCGCCGTAATGACGGCATCCTGAAGGGGGCTTTCTCCCTCGGTCATTGTTGTTTGACGCAGCACTATTGTTACTTGAGGAGGGAGCCTTAGATTTGGTTGCACTCCGATCTCCCCCACTTCTACTAGGGCCACCATTGCTAGGTTGGACCCCTTTGAATCCTGCTCGGGCAGGCAGTTGAGGCCTATCCTCCCGAGCTTCCACTTGATAGTCCCCAAGGCATTCAGCTGCTTAGATCTCCTCGGGTAGGGTATCTACCCTTTTGTCTTTGCATCTCCATACGGGCATAAGGTTTCAACCTTTCCAGGAAGGTGAAGAGCTTGTCTTTGTCCCCCATGTCACGTATGTTTAGCATGACCGTGGAGAATTCCCGCACGTAGTCTCGCACTTAGTTTGTCTGGCGGAGCTCCCGTAGCTTTCTCCTTGCGTTGTATTCAACATTTTCGGGGAAGAACTATAGGCGTATGGCTGCCTTTAGTTCTGCCCATGTCTTGAGAGCATCTTCGCCGGCCTTGATGGCTTTGTAATTCACCCGCCACCAAAGTTTAGCATCACCCTAAAGATACATGGCAGCAGTTGATACCTTCTTAGCTTCTTCTAGGCCCCCAACAGCATCGAAGTACTGTTTGATGTCAAATACGAAGTTTTCCACTTCCTTGGCATTCTTATCTCCACTGTATGGCTTTGGCTCATAAATTTTCAGTTTTTGTGTTGCGGAAGCGGGGTTCACAGCGCCCCCGATTTGGTTTCCACCTCCTCGAAGCAGGACCTATAAAGCAGCATTAAAAACATTGAGTTTGTCTGTCAATTCATCAATAGTTTGTTGCATGGCAGTCACCCTGTTTGCCTCTTATGCCCTATAAGCTAAATTCTTGGCACGCTCCTGTTGAAGTCCCTCGAATTTGCCAAAAATTTCGGCTGCCTCTGTGGCTGTCGTTTGTCGGTCTCCCTCAGAGTCGCGACTGATGTTTTCTATGTCAACTTTGGCCTGGAGCACCCTGCGGTCTAGGTCGTCAAGCCTTTGCACTAGGCTGGTTCATAGTTCAGGCTCCATATCCACGATGGGCCGTAATCCGTCAACCGTCTGTTCAAGGGCCACAATGCGGTCCCCATGATTCACCATGGTCAAAAATGGTGGTAATGGCTGTGAGCACCTAATTTTTGCCCTGCATGAAAATAACTCCTAAAAAAAGACCAAAATAATTTTTATTGATTTTTAGGAGTTTTTCTTTATTTAGTTGCATTTCATGCATATTTAATATTTTAAAATCATAAAAAAATTGTCATATTTTAATTTTATGCTATATTAGGTCTAATTTGCATGTATGAATTAATTTTATTAAGCAAGAAATTACAAAAAATGGTCATTTTTACATATTTAGATTTTAGCCTTTTAAATTAGCATTTTTCTTTAGTTTTAAGTTAATTATTTGTTTTAATGTTAAAAATAGATAAAGAATTTTAATTTCTACAAAACTAGATTGATTTAGGATTTTAATTAAATAAAGAAAAGAAAAAGGAAAAAACAAAGAAAAGGAAGATAGGAAGAATATATTTTTGGTCTTGTTTTTTTTTTAAAATTGGGCCAATTCCTAAAATGGCCCATTAATTAAGACCCAAATTTCTCCCAAAATAGCCTAAAAAATCAAGCCCATCTCCCTTGACCTCATCTGATACACATTAGAAAACCTAGACTTAGAAAGAAAAAAGATCAGATTTTGACCTCCTTTCCTAAGAGCAAAAACGGCGCAACCCAGCTCCTTTTTGCCTTTCTTCTTTTCGGTTCCTCATCTTTAAAAATGAACGAGAAACGAACTCGCCCCTATTGACAAAGAACCCAGCGCAAAAGCTAAAATTTCCTTGAAATTTGGGGTTAAGACTATACAAAGGCATCAATTGAAACCAAGTTCATTTTCACACTGTTTCATCTGTTTTCTTTCAAAAAATTGAATTTGCTTTCCGATTTGCTGTTGTTCGCTAGAGTCTTTGGTGAGTTTCAAACTCACTGATTCTAGCTTTATTTGGCTTTCTTCTCTTCTAAATTTGAACTTTGTGTAGAGAGGTATGTTCATCACAAGAATATTCTGAATATCTATTTTTTCGTTAATAAATCATGATATTATCCGGTTCATGTAGTGTTATTGTTGGCCTTCATTCGTCTAGATCTGATTTTGGACAGTGATTATGAAGTCATTTGTTATTAGTTCATCTACTGCCACAGTTTGTATTTGTTTGTGTATATCTAATTTCAGACAACGAGTGGAATTCGGCTAAATTTGCTAAGGTTTTTATCACAAAAGATGGTTTGTCAAAGTACATGAAGTTTTTTGTTTTTTGAGAAAGGATGTAATTTCATTTTCATGATAAAACATAGAATGGACTTGCTACTGCTGACTGTCGCTAGGAACCTGTAACACGGGCTAAAGAGAACTTGAAAGGCATGGAGGTGGGCTTCTTTGTCTACCACGCTCAATTCTGAAGTGGACAACTCTGTTTTTCCAAGAGCTTTACGTACTTTAGAGTTAATAATACTTTTAGAATGATTACTTTTGGAGGAAATTTTGATGCCTTAATCATCTATTCAGATGTCCATAACTGGAGTGTGCCAAGTCTACCTTCAAGATTTGAAGTGTTTGTTCCTTCTGTACCGTAATAATTATAGAAAGCTTAAGCTCTCTAATTACCATTCCATGGGATTTCCTCCTTTTTTCCAGTTTTTTCATCTTATAAGGCTTTAGTATGACTTTGCATTAGATCAGAAATTACCCTCATGCTATTAGTATTTAGGAGTTACTCATCTGTTAATGGTTTAGAAGCCATATTAGGTAGAGAAAGTAAGATTCAAAATTACAAGTTTTGGGCAACATTGGACTTCGTGCATCCATAGAAGTTCTGTTATAATTCGATATGCTATTCCTCGTATCTCATTAATTTGACTTTGTATTCCAAGGTGTAAAGTAAGAGTTATTTTTCTGACTACTGTTATTTTAACTCAAAGTAGCATGTTATTTTGGTATATGTTTAATGGCCTCACAATAATCTCAAAGTAGTTTAGGAAAATAATCATGAACATCCGTAGTTTGTTTTAGTTGAGTACAATCTTTTTAAATAAAGTGAGGTGTGTCATCCACAAATGAATCCCATAATTTATGGCCCTCACATTCATACCAAAACTAGTGTGAAAAATATTTGAAACATTTATAACTAGTATAGAAAACACTTTGAACATTCGTAGTTTGCTTTAGGTGCATTTATGATAAACATAGCTACGGGTACGGTTCCCGTGATGTAGTTGTGATACATAATTTCCAAATCCGGGGGTACATTTATGTGACCCGATCACAACTTCTAATAACTTTAATAAATCAAACGTGTTGTAGATTGTGGGTACGGTTCCCGTGACATGATTCGCAATGTGTATCAAACAAACAAGTGTACGACAATCGTAACTTGTTCTAGAATAATTCCATAAATTAATTAAAAGCGGTTATAAAGTTAAAAATGCATAATGGGTTTAAAATGTGTAACAAATCAGATAATATGCCAATTATTAATAGTTTAAGCGATCGTGCTAGAACCACAGAATCCGTGAATGCCTAACACATTCTCCCGGGTTAACAGAATTCCTTATTTAGAATTTCTAGTTCGCAGACTTTTAAATAAAGTCAAAATTCTCCTCGATTTGGGATTTAAAAATAAACAGGTGATTTGGGACACCAAATAAACTATTCCAAGTGGCGAGTCTGAAAATTGAATAAAATAATCTCATTCCGAATAATGTCACGTAAATTGGAAAAAATCCCTTATACCCCCTCTCGGGTGGTAAAAAGGAGGTGTGACGTCTCTGGCGACTCTGCTGGGGACTTATAACCCAGAACTTTTGGTTTAGGGTTCAAATATTCGAGCTTAGAATAACCGTTATACTTGGCTTTATTTATTATCTGATTCTTACATGTTTGAGCCTAATGTGCTATATGCCGCTCTTTACCATTTTGATATTATTTGAATTGTATATAAACTGTTACGAAACTCTTCTCTTCTCTTCTCATCGTTGGGGATGTGCACGCTGGCGTGACTCCTCTTCTGTTACTGTCATACCTTAATTAGAAAGAGGCTCGGACAAGTTACAAAGTCTGATGGCCTTTTGTTTCCCAATACGTTGCCCCCTTCCCCCTCCCCCCCCCCACCGGCTCGAGTTGTCCGCTCGGGTGTACCAAGTCTAGAACAATATACCCAGGTTTTAAAACCTAGAATAACTTAGCCTCATGCCGGGTCCATAGTAGGAACGTTTGTTTGCATCATGTGCATTTGACTTTGGGGACTCAACACAAGGGGTGGGTCTGCCTAGGGCAGGTGTACCCCAAATTAAAAAGACCATCCTGATGCATCTTACGTGCTACTTGTACAATTATTTGATTTGGCTTGCATGTTGACCGGCTTCTAGAAGAAAAAAAATCAAAAAAAAGTAAGAGGTAGGTATTTAGAAAATTCTGAAACTCTGCCAAAATTCTGAAAAGAAAAGTCATTTCAAAATGAGCCAAAATTTCAAGTGCCATGTATCCCCTATTCCGTCAAAACTGACCGAACTACACGGGTCTGATTCTACCGGATGTGAGATACGTAGGCAAACCTCATCGGTTCCGACCCCAATTTTCAAAAATCCAAAAATATTTTCCTTTAGTTCCTTCTTTATAAATCTTTCCTTAGAAAATTAAAAAAAAAAAGTTTTTTAAACTAAAAAAATGATTTCCTTCTTTCTAATGTCTTTCATATGAAAAAATAAAAATAAAAATCAACACAAAATCAAAATCCAAAATATGGGTTTCCTTTATATTGAAGTATTTTTCTCAAAAATTTAAGAAAAATCAAAAGAAAAAAAATCTTTTCCTTGATTAAAAGTTTTTCTTTCATAATTGTCAAAAAAAATTGAAAAATTGAAGTCCAAAAATATTTTCGTTTTTCTTTAGAAGTACTTTTGTAAATTTAAAAACAATAAAACTCAGAAATTCAAAATATTTTCTTAAAAGTCCCTCTTTCGAAAATTAAGAGGCAACATCCAAAATCCAAAAAATATTCTCTTTCTTCTTTAGAATAAGAGAAAACAAATAAAAATTCAAATGAAAATATTTTTCTTTTACTTTTGAAATTCCCAAAGTTCAAATCAAAATAAAAGAAATTTTCAGAAGCCTTTCTTTCAAAAAAAATTAAAATTAAATTAAAATCAAAAATTCAAAAAATATTTCCTTTCCTCTTTTAAAGCATTTCTTTCGAAAATTCAAACAAAAAAAATTCAAAAAAAAAAACATGTTTTTCTTTTTCTTAAAGCTTTCATGGTTTGAATTTTATAAAAAGTAAACAAAAAGAGTTAGTTTATTTACTTTATTCTCAATCTTCCCGAACTACGCAAGATATGATTCATGCGGCATCATGATACGTAGGCAATCCCCATTGGATTCGATCATAGCTATAAAATAAAACTGAGTGAAAAATAATTTGAAAAAAAGAGAATTTTTTTAATGAGTGAAAAAGAAAGAAAATAGAAAAGAAAAAAAGAGGAGCGACGAGAAATAAAAAGTGACAAACAAAAAGAGAAAAAGAGAGTGCCAAAAATAAAAGAGCGGCAAAAACGAAATGAGAAAAAAATCAAGAGTGATTAAAGAGAGGCAGAAATAAAAGAAAAGAGATACATATTGAAAGGGTTAGTTAAGGTCGGGATGAAACATGCAACCGTTCAAACATGTGGTAGAAACGTTTAACTATTTAGGTGCATTGCATCCAAACATGCGATTCCTATCTGCTAAGTGTCTCGAAACTAACAAGGTTGTTGGGTGTGCAAACTAGCCAGGTTTTGGTGGTTGGTTTTGTTGGTAGTCTAGCCTCCCCTCCTTCACAAGACCTAAAGGCACAAATGGCCTCCGCAAGCGATCTACCAATCATCGATCATGAGGATAGCCCGGCATCGGCTATTCTGCAACTAGAATTAGTAGCTGCTGAAGAGAATAGGATGTTGTGTCTCCGTATATTGGAAATGTGGGACACCTGATCTAATGGTAGGGAACTGCCAAGTGCAATTCTTGAGTTCCCTGAGTTGATCCCCAGGTCAGGCGAGGTTACCAATGCCACTGTGCCCAACCCGCTCATTCCATGCGGACACCCTCCAATGCTGTCTAATGTTCCTAGCATGCCTTCTGTGGTTCGCCCCCAGGCACCGGCTTCAAGGGCACCACCTCCAATGTTCATCTTTCAGGGTCCACAGCTTCAACCAGAAATAATATATGTGACCCCATACTCTTTCACTCAACCTCCGCAATATGACCTCTAGGTGAAGCAAGAAAAGGTTGTTAAAAATCCTGAGCAAGAGGAAATGGTTCGGAAAATGAAGAGCTTAGAACAAAGCCTAAAAGCCATGCAAGGTCTGAGTGGCCAAAAGAGTGTCTCATACTTTGACTGTCACGACCCAAAACTCAGACCTGGTCATGATGGCGCCTCTCGTGAAGAGAAGGCCAGCCGACACAACACCCATTTTAACCCTTCAATCATTAAGAGTCATTTTTAAGCCTTCAATTTAACAAATGTCTCATAATAAAAGTATGAATAAACAGTGTAGAAATAACATACAAGCCCGACATCGGGTTGTCACTATTCATGAGCATCTACCAAGGTCTGAATACAACCACAACAGTCAAAAGTGTACTAAGTACAGTAATGAAAATGAGAGGAAGGAAGCAGTGCTGCGAACGTCGTGCAGCCACCTTGCTAACTTTGATGACTCTGCGTCTGAGCAATCAATACCCGCTACCGGGTTCCGAAATACCTGAATCTGCACATGAGGTGCAGGGAGTAATGTGAGTACTCCAACCCAGTAAGTAATAAGAGTAAATAAAGACTGAGCAGTAGGAAATGATGAATCCACAAATATGATAACTCAATCAGCACAACAGGCTTTCAATCAGAATACGAGTCAATCGTCTCATTTAAAATTCAGCTTTTGGTAAGAATCATTTAAAAATGCCTTCCAACTGTTTCAGTAGGGGTTTGATACCATTTATAATAAAAGATATGAAAACCATAATCGGCCCCTCGGGCAAAAACTTAGTTCTATACAGCCCCTCAGCATAACAGAAATTCACAACCCTTTTCGTAACTTAAAAACTTTAGTTTAAATGAAAGATTATTTAAAACATTTGTTCAACATTTCCAATAGAGGCTCGATCTAAAGATGAGTGAAAGCAGTAATTAAATCAACATATTCAATAGAAACCCACTTTAAGGAGGAGTCAAAAACAGTAAGTTCATAAACAGGCCCTTCAGGCAAAGCATCACTCATGTACGTGTATATCTATAGCCCCTCGGGCAAGCCTCTCAGTCACTCGTGACTCAACTCTCACCAATCAGCACTCACACTCAATAGGTACCATATAGTAATTGTTGCGTCGTGCAGCCCGATCCATATATATAGTCGACTGCGCTCACTGGGGGTGTGCAGACTCCGGAAGGGCTCCTATAGCCCAAGCGTTATATCGTTGCGGCGTGCAGCCCGAAATAACATATCGCTGCGGCGTGCAGTCCGATCCAACATATCGCTGCGGCGTGCAGCCCGATCCATATATATATATATATATATATTATTGTGGCGTGCAGCCCGATCCATAGATATATAATCCTCACAACCAGGCCCTCGGTCTCTCTTAGCCATTGACCTCACAATCAGACCATCGGTCTATCTCAGTCATCAACCTCACGATCACTCGGACCATCAGTAAAACAAGAAACTCAGCCCAAGAAGTTTTCACATTTTAAGAAGTAAAGTAATAAAACCAAATTTAAACAATAAACAGGTAAAATGTGACTGAGGATATGCTTTCAAAACAAATAGAGTGAGGAAAAAAAATAGTAAAAAAAAGCCCCTAAGGATCTCAACAGGTCGGCACAAGGCCCCAAACATGGCATAAAGCCCAAAATATAATATCAATCTTTAAAATATGGAATATAATAAGATTTCAAATCAAATATGCGACTTAACAGTCGTACGGGACGGACCAAGTCACAATCCCCAACGGTGCACGACTCCACGCTCGTCATCTAGCATGTGCGTCACCTCAAAGTAGCACAACGATATGAAATCCGGGGTTTCAAACCCTCATGACAGTATTTACAATCATCACTTACCTCGATCCGCTCCAAACTCTAACCCGTGATGCCCTTGCCTCTCGAATCAGCCTCATATCGCCCCGATCTATCCAGATTCAGAATCATATCATCAATACATGCCAAAGGGACAAAGCCCACACGAAAATAATCAAATTAAACCTAAAATCCCGAAAATTGGTCCACCTGACCCCGGGACCCATATCTCGGAATCCAATAAGAATCGCATCAATACAATCCTCATCCTCCCACGAGTCCATACATATCAAGATCATCAAAATTGGACCTCAAATGGCCTCTCAAATCCCTAATTTAACTCTTCAATTTCAAGCCCTAATTTCCCCAACTCTTTCTCTAAATCTTCCCACAAGCTTCATGATTAAACAATGAAATAATCACCATAGACACAAGATACGGATCCTAAGTAGCTTACCTCTCTATCAATACTTGATTCCCTCTTGAAATCACAGCTTGGAGCTCCTAAATCGCACAAAAATGGTGAACAAATGACTGAAAATTGTGAAGGGGCATTGTTATACATTCTGCCTAGCACTTCCGTACCTGCGATCCCATAAGCGCACCTGCGCTCCCGATTCTGCGAAAAAACACCCGCTTCCGTGGATTTCACTTACTCCTTCAGATTTCGCATCTGCGACCCAGGTATAGCGTATGCGGTCTCGCAGATGTTGTCAATGTCTCTGCTTCTGCGGCCAGCACCGTTTTTGCGGTCTCTTTTACGCACCAGTGGCATCGCACCTGCAGTCCCCAATCCGCAGGTGCGGAAATACCAGAAACAGCAATTCCAGCAGCTGCAACAAGGTTTCAAACTTCCCGTCAACCATCCGAAATCACCCCGAGGCCCTCGGGCTCAACCAAACATGCCATCATATCCCATAACATCACTCAAACTTGTTCCAATCTTCAAAACTCTCAAAACAACATTAAAACACCAAAGTTGCATCGAATTCAAGCCTAAGAATTCCAAAATCTTCCAAATTATGTTTTTGATCAAGAACCAGACCAAACCATGTCCGAATGACCTGAAATTTTGCACACATGTCACAAATGACACAACAGAGCTATTGCAACTTCTGGAATTCCATTCCGACCCCTATATCAAAATCTCACCTATCAACTGGAAAATGCCAAAATCTCAATTTCGCCAATTCAAGCCTAAACCTTCCACGAACTTCCAAAATGCATTCTGATCATGCTCCTAAGTCTCGAATCACCTAACGGAGCTAACCAAATCATAAAAATTCTAATTCGAGATCATATACAAACAAGTCAAATCTTGGTCAAACCTTTCAAATTTCAAGCTTCAAACTGAAAACTATTCTCCCAAATTCATTCCGATTACCTTGAAAACCAAAACCAATGATTTACATAAGTCATAATACATCACGCGGAGCAAGTCATGCCCGAGAACTGGAGCGCAAAATACAAGAGCTCAAAATGACCGGTCGGGTCGTTACATCCCTCCCCCCCCACTTAAACATACGTTCGTCCTCGAACGTGCCCAGAGTTGTACCAAAAGCCAACCGATCGCTGAATAACCTTACCATGCATATACCCGGGGGTGATCCCATGTCACCCTATCTCATATAGGTCCGATAACATAATATAGATGAAATTTCACAATTCATCCTAGCCCATAAACCTTAGAACCACATTTCCACCACTGAAATCATCCACAAGATTAAAATCTCACATCTATACTCTGACTAAGCCTGAACAAGTTGTAGTAACACTCGCAACCTTGGTGCGATTACATGATATACCACATAACTCAAATGCTTGCAGTAATAACTTCTAATCACAGCAGTTGCACACAACAACCGAACATCGATAGGAAACTTCTTATCAACTAAAGTCTCATTCCAACACTTTCATATACTGCCAATGATAATGAAACACGCAGTAAGCCATAATCGTTTTCCTCAGATCAACCATTCATGAAGCCATTTCTCCTTTGGCAAAGACCATAGCAAATTTCTGCGCCGAACCTCGATGTTATCCTTCCAACATGCTAAAATCAAATCCGTTTGTAGTCATTAAAGATCCCGACAATCTCATCTAATCCAACACAACTACTATGGTGACATTGACACATCAATATAGACTAAAGTCACGACTTGTGCAATCCGTGCACCAATAAGCCACAATCCGAACCTACTCAAATCATGAAAAATGACTCAAATGAAAGAGTTGTACCGCAAGCTCACTAGTACCACCACAACACAAGGCTGAGAACCCATCATATATCGTAGAAATAGAACACACGAATCTAACCCGCAGGATCATACTTCCGCATAGCTTCACTTCAATGTGCAACCTCATCCAAACACTGGTCCGCATGAAATACCTTAAGTCACTATGCTCAAAATCGACAACCGTGTGCAATATGATGTCTAAAACCAAAGCAATCATCATAACCACCGCAAAGAAATAGACATAACATTACACAACCCGAAAGGACATAACCGATACGCCATCCGCCGAGCTATACCCAGAGCTCTTCCCGCTCGAATTCCACTGAGAGACCCTAATAACCCCACACCACATGTGCTTATAATCAACAAATCCTAACAGCTCGCAACACGGGATGGTAACTCATAGATCCCCCTGATTACTAATAGCTCAATAACAACCGAATCAACATATCCCTAACCAATGGTAACTCGAAGTCAACAAAGTCGTCTCAATGCAAAACACACATCCATATAGGTCTACCAATTAACCACACATCAACTCTAGTCACACACAATAGATACATAATCCTCCGAAGGTTCACAATGACTGAATCATAGCACGCACTATCATCTGACTAACTTACCCACATCTTTTCCGTCCACAACCACGAGCTAACTTGTATATGAGAACTTCTAGTCTCCAAGTCCATAAAGTACATGAATTAACATATCTGATCCCAATTTTGCCGCTCGCATATATAACACACCTCTAGTACTTAATCATCTCATGAGGGGTACACCTACAATTCTTCTGAGCCACCAAGAAAACTCGAATATCATCCTTCGATCAGACAAGATAGTGTCGCAAGACCAATAAAGCATCTGTAACTCAAACACATCGCCCTTTTCTGAAAGGTTATACCCTCATCAAGCCACACCAATCAGTGATCTCATTTATCTAGTCACCTGAAGCTGCCCATGATATCTAAGAATTTGTGACCTTCCTTTCAAATATGAATCATGTCCTTACACATGCAAATCTCAATCCTACACAACATTTCGCATAAACCGTACCATCCTAGGATAACCACGAGAACTTCATATCCCTTTTGGGCCACAAACAACTATGTACTCCACTATCCAAGAACTTCCCATTGATCCCATCTAGAAGAAAATCACTATATATCTCATGCTCCTCACGCCAATAGGAAAAATATACCTCTCTAACTGTGGTGGAAACCATCTAGAACTCTCCGAATTCCATTTGCACAAATCTAAATCATCAGGACTGAATCCTTTTAACTCTATCAGGCTACTCAAGTCACTAAAACCCAAAAGAATTGCCACAAAACACTTGTGGAAACTCATTACCTCGTAGGCATCCAAGATATAATCATATCCTTACCATACCGACTCAGCCTACTACCAAGTTATCCCATCTATCCGAGTTCCCTTATGACTTACCTTCAACTTGATACTCCTTCTTGCTATAACATCATAATTTCTCAACCCAGACTTACCACACAAGACCCAAGCACAAAACCACACCGTCTAAGACTCATAAGCCGCTGAATACTCTCTTAAATATTCCCAAAAGAACCACATTCAAAATAATTTACTCGGAAGAGACTTCTTGCGAATCTAAATCTGTTACCTTTACCTATATGATACTGATACACAGAATCCCATAATTGATATAGAAATGCCACAAATCTTGACATCTTCCAATGAAAACTCAGTTTCTAGTCACACATACAACTTGAAAATACCCAATTGTTACATGTAAAATCTTGAACACATTAGAACCATTCTCGAGAGTCATCCACTCTACTCAAACCGCAATTAGCCTGATCAAAAGAACCGAACAACCTGTGCCTCATTAGCACTTCAAACACTGCAGAATGCAACCTCATCCCAATACAACCAAGCAACTTCTTATTTTATGCACCGATCATCTTTTACCAACAACAACTCAAGACATTTCGTGATTCTCACACACCTATGAAGCATAACATAACCTTTGTCAAAAAATTTCTTTACTCGAGCCATCCTCGTTTTGATTCACCCGCACGCCTCAAACTGGAACCAACATAGTACATAACCATGCAATCAACTAATCAAGCAGACTCCCCCACTTGGCTCGAAGCCATAGATCAAAACATACTCAATAACTCATAACGCATATACTATATTGCTGCCATAATACCATAGTGAGATTAAACTCAACCCTTCATACAATTATGAACACAGACCACCTAGTACTTTAAATCTTATGCAAATCTCGCATTCACCCTCGTAACAGTCAATCCCACTCTCTTAAGAGGCCTAAATTTAAATTTCAACACATATAATTCACTTGTAAATGAGACCTCCTAACAGACAACATAAGGATTACACAACCTCAGAACACTCCGCAGGAGATAACCCACCTGCTTTTCCTCCAACTAACATTGTCATAAACATCATGTAGTCTTCCTGAGTCTGAACTCATATCGCAACATGAAATTTACTTCACTACCAACTAGAACACATGAAAAGATTCTTCATACACCCATAACTCAGGGCTATACTTCGAATTAAGATGGAAATCAAACACCAAATAATCCTTGCTGCCCCAAAGAAGACCCTTCTCGCCTCATTCGGTTTATATGAACATATCTCGCAGTCATAACATACTCATCATGTAGCTATCCAGTCATTACTTCTACCAATAGGGCACTATCGAACGTGTAAGTTCAAAAACACTTGCTCATACAATCAGCACCTCGGTGCTCAAGCTATGGGCAAAACTTCGGCCTCAAGTCCTCCAGACTGGCCCAATATCAACACACAGATATCACGTCTCGCCCCTCAATCAGGGAATCACAAGCCATCGATACACATATGATACCGAGTGCTCATGTGCGCATACAAACACGTGGAAGGAATTCCAAGAGTTACTTTTCAAGCTAAATCAAGGACGCACAATAAGAATTTAAAAATGTGAAGTTTTTCCTAAAGGTTCCGAAACCTCTTGAGGATAAGTACAGATGTCTCCATACCGATCCACGAGAAACTACTAAACCTGTTCATGACTCGTGAGACCTATGTAACCTAGGCTCTGATACCAACTTGTCACGACCCAAAACTCAGACCTGGTCGTGATGGCGCCTCTCGTGAAGACAAGGTCAGCCGACACAACACCCATTTCAACCCTTCAATCATTAAGAGTCATTTTTAAGCCTTCAATTTAACAAATGTCTCATAATAAAAGTCTAAATGAATAGTGCAGAAATAACATACAAGCCCGACATCGGGGTGTAACTAGTCATGAGCATCTACCAAGGTTTGAATACAACAATAGTCAAAAGTGTACTAAATATAGTAATGAAAATGAGAGGAAGGAAGCAGTGCTACAAATGTCGTGCAGCCACCTTGCTAACTCTAATGACTTCGCGTTTGAGCAATCAACACCGGCTACCGGGTTCCGAAATACCTGAATCTGCACACGAGGTGCAGAGAATAATGTGAGTACTCCAACCTAGTAAGCAATAAGAGTAAATAAAGATTGAGCAATAGGAAATGATGAATCCACAAATAAGATAACTCAATAAGAACAACAGGCTTTCAATCAGAATACGAGTCAATCGTCTCATTTAAAATCCAATTTTTGGTAAGAATAATTAAAAAATGCCCTCCAACAGTTTCAGTAGGGGTTTGATACCATTTATAATAAAAGAGATGAAAACCATAATCGGCCCCTCGGGCAAAAACTTAGTTCGTATACAGCCCTTCGGCATAACAGAAATTCACAACCCTTTTCGTAACTTAAAAACTTTAGTTTAAATGAAAGGTTATTTAAAACATTTGTTCAACATTTCCAATAGAAGCTCGGCCTAAAGATGAGTGAAATCAGTAATTAAATCAACATATTCAATAGAAACTCACTTAAAAGAGGAGTGAAAAATAGTAAGTTCATAAATAGGCCCCTCAGGCAAAGCATCACTCATGTACGTGTATATCTATAGCCCCTCGGGCAAGCCTCTCAGTCACTCGTGACTCAACTCTTACCAATCAGCGCTCACACTCAATAGGTACCATATAGTAACCGTTGCGGCGTGCAGCTCGATCCATATATCGTTGTGGCGTGCAGCCCGATCCATATATATAGTCGACTGCGCTTATTAGGGGTGTGCAGACTCCGGTGGGGCTCCTACAGCCCAAGCGCTATATCGCTGCAGCGTGCAGCCCGATCCATATATATATATATATATATATTGTTGCAGCGTGCAGCCCGATCCATGGATATATAATCCTCACAACCAGGCCCTCGGTATCTCTTAGCCATCGACTTCACAATCATACCCTCGGTCTATCTCAGTCATCAACCTCATGATCACTCGGACCATCAGTAAAACAAAGAACTCAGCCCAAGCAGTTTTCACATTTTAAGAAGTAAGTAATAAAACCAGATTTAAACAATAAACAGGTAAAACGTGACTGAGGATATGCTTTCAAAACAAATAGAGTGAAGAAAACAAATTGTAAATAAATGCCCCTAAGGGTCTCAACATGTCGACACAAGGCCCCAAACATGGCATATAGCCCAAAATATAATATCAATCTTTAAAATATGGAATATCATAAGATTTTAAATCAAATATGTGACTTAACAGTCGTACGGGGCGGACTAAGTCACAATCCCCAACGGTGCACGACTCCACGCTTGTCATCTAGCATGTGCGTCACCTCAAAGTAGCACAACAATGTGAAATCCGGGGTTTCAAACCCTCAGGACAGCATTTACAATCATTACATACCTCAATCCGGTCCAAACTCTAGCCCGCGATGCCCTTGCCTCTCGACTCGGCCTCATATCGCCCCGAATCTATCGAAATTCAGAATCATATCATCAATACATGCCAAAGGAACAAAGCCCACATGAAAATAATCAAATTAAACCTAAAATCCCAAAAATTGGTCAAACCTAAACCCCCGGCCCACATCTTGGAATCCAATAAGAATCACGTCAATAGAATCCCCATCCTCCCACGAGTCCATACATATCAAGATCATTAAAATCGGACCTCAAATGGCCTCTCAAATCCCTAATTTAACTCTCCAATTTCAAGCCCTAATTTCCCCAACTCTTTCTCTAATTCTTCCCACAAGTTTCATGATTAAACAATGAAATAATCACCATAGACACAAGATACGAAGCCTAAGAAGCTTACCTCTCTATCAACACTTGATTCCCTCTTGAAATCGTAGCTTGGAGCTCCAAAATCGCACAAAAATGGTGAACAAATGACTGAAAATTGCGAAGGGGTATTTTTATACATTTTGCCTAGCACTTCCACACCTGCGATCCCATAAGCGCACTTGCGCTTCCGCTTCTGTGGAAAAACACCCGCTTCCGCGGATTTCACTTACTCGTTTAGATTCCGCATCTGCGGCCCAAGTATCGCACCTGCGGTCCCGCAGATATAGTCAATATCTCTGCTTTTGCGGCCAGCACCGCTTTTGCGGTCTCTTTCACGCACCAGCGGCATCACACCTGCGGTCCCCAATCTGCAGGTACGGAAATACCAGAAACAGCAATTCCAACAGTTGCAACAAGGTTTCAAACTTCCCGTCAACCATCCGAAATCACACCGAGGCCCTCGGAACCTCAACCAAACATGCCAACATATTCCATAATATCATTCAAACTTTTTCCAATCTTCGAAACGCTTAAAACAACATTAAAACACCAAATTTGCATCGAATTCAAGCCTAAGAATTCCAAAATCTTTCGAATTACGCTTTTGATCAAGAACCCAACCAAACCACGTCCGAATGACCTGAAATTTTGCACACACATCATAAATAACACAATAGAGCTACTACAACTTCCGAAATTCCATTCTGACCCCTATATCAAAATCTCACCTATCAACCGGAAAATGCCAAAATCTCAATTTCGCCAATTCAAGCCTAAACCTTCCACAGACTTCCAAAATGCATTCTGATCATGCTCCTAAGTCTCAAATCACCAAACGGAGCTAACCAAATCATAAAAATTCTGATCCGAGATCATATACAAACAAGTCAAATCTTGGTCAAACCTTTCAAATTTCAAGCTTCAAACTGAGAACTGTTCTCCTAAATTCATTTTGATTACCCTGAAAACCAAAACCAACTATTTACATAAGTCATAATACATCACGTGGAGTAAGTCATGCTTGAGAACTAGCGAGCAAAGTGCAAGAGCTCAAAATGACCGGTCGGGTCGTTACACTGACCTTTGTATGTTTCCCCATGTCGACTTGCCAGCTGGCTTCAAGATGCCAAAATTTAAAAAGTACGATAGGCACGGAGACTCGGTCGCTCACTTGAAACGCTATTATAGCCACCTGAGGGGTGCTGGTGGAAGAGAGGAGCTGCTAATGGCCTATTTTGGGGAAAGCCTCTCCGAAATTGCTTCTGAGTGGTATAAGGTTCAAAAAATTACCCAATGGCACGTGTGGGATGATATGGCCTGAGATTTTATCCGCCAGTTCTAGTATAATGTGGACATCGCTCCCGATAGAAACACTTTGTCCAATTTGAAAGAGAAAACCATGGAAAGCTTCCGCGAATATGCTATCAAATGGCATGAGCAAGCTGCCAGGGTAAAGCCTCCAATGGATGAAATTGAAATGGTCATGGTCCTTTTACAGGCCCAATAGGAGGACTACTTCCAGAACATGATGTCTGCTATGGGAAAGTCATTTGTTGAGGCTGTCAAAATTGGGGAAATGGTTGAAAACGGTTTAAAAATAGGTCGAATCTTGAGTCATGCTGCTTTTAAGGCCACATCACAGTCTGCTCAGAATGGTTCGAAGTGTTTGATGAACAAAAATGGGAGTGAAGAGGGAGCCATGATAGTTTCAAGCTCAAGGGGGGTCTGCAAGTCATTCAGCCAATCATATGTGCCTCCTATCGTCTCACCACACTATTATCCCCTTCAAGATGCTGCTTATGTCGTGGCACCGCCTCCTTATGCGGTGATGAACGCGCAACCTTACCGCGGCCACAACATTATCCACAAAATCGAGCTCCACCTCCCAGAAATGCTCATCCTTACCAAGCTCCATATAATCCTCAACCAGATGATCCCCAATAAAATCCGAGCCCAAGAGAGCCTTTCAGAAAGAATCAGTTCACCCCTATTGGTGAATCGTATCCAAGCTTGTCTCAAAAGCTAATCAGGCTAGATCTATTGCAGCCAGTGGCCCCGAATTAGCCGAACCCCAAGTCCTCCTCGCACTGAGCTGACGCTAGATGTGAATACCACTCTAGGGTAGTAGGACATAGTACAGAGGATTGTTGGACCCTTAAAAGGGCAGTTGAAGATTTGATGGAAGCTAAAAGAATTGTTTTCTAGGATGAAGAAGCTCCTGATGTGATGGACAATCTGTTGTCTGCCCACAACAACGGGTCAATAGTCGGAATGATTTTTGAAGATGAGGAATTTGATCCGGCATTGAAGGCCATTGCAGTCATTGCCGAGACAAAAAAAAAAGCCGAAAAATGGTTACCAAGCCTAAAAGTTCTCCATCATACGGGAGGCTCGGTAACCAGTCTTGCTATCCTTTCTGCGTCTGGATTGTCTCAGGGTGTGATCCGGATATTTTACTTTATTGTCTTACTTTCTGATGTAAACCTTTCTATCTTCAAAAATTGAAAAAAATAATCAAAAAATTGAAAAAGAAATCAAAAATCAAAAAAAATCAAATGAAATTAATATTTGATTGTCCAGGAATGTCTCTTTTCTTAATCTTATCATTTTTCTTGTTCTCTTTTTAGTTCTGTTAAATGCAAATTTTATTAACATGACATGCTTGCGGACTTCATGCCAGGATCCTAAAACGTTGTCAGACCTCGAAATAATGAATCAAGAATTAGATGGCAATGAAGATAAATTTTAAGAAATAAAACAAAGAGTTGGAACAGCTAAAGAAAAATTGGCTCCATATTGGAAAGATCCATACATGGTAACAAAGGTACTGCTGAAGAGAGCGTCAAACCTGAGAAATGTCGAAGGAAATGATCCTGAAACAACTCTCAACGCAGGTGCAGTCAAAAGGTACTATGTTGGATCCTCTATATAACAATAATGCTCTCCGGTTGAGATGAAGAAAGTTTTTATTCTCGCTACCCAAACACTATCAATCCTTTGCAAACCCTTTGAGCCGGTTACTTTTATTTGATAACCCTCTTTGGAACTTGAAAGTGTTATTAAAAAAATGAAAAATGAAAAAAAAATGAAAAGAGAAGAAAAAGAAAAATACAAAAATAGGAAGAAAAGGGCAAAAAGAAAAAGAAATGGAAAAAGAGAAGAAAAGGAAGATACAAAAAAAGAGGGGGAGGAAAAGACAATGAAATGAAAAAAAGGAAAAACAAAGGAAAAACAAAACAAAACAGAAAAACAAAAACAAAAGTTTCCCTGAACTACGTTCGACTTGATTCCGAAAGGATACGTAGGCAGCCTCTCCCTGGGGTTCAGTCACACCAAAATAAAAATCCAAAATCCCCAAAAGTTGAAACTGGGGCAGAAGTTATAATGGTTTAGCCTGGAAGGTTCCAAAGTTGTAATTCAATCCAAATTCTTTTTACCCCAAATCTTGTTCAAGTCCTTCCGATTAATCGGTGAGAATGTTCAAGGATCGGAGAATGCAACTACTTGGATCTGATGCAATCAAAATGAGAGGAATAAAAAATGAGAGAGTCTTATTGGTGAAACTCACACGGGCACCATAAGGGGATGGTAAGCAAATAAATTGAAAATGAGAGAGTCTTGTTAGTGAAAACTCACAAAGAGTACTATAAGGCGATGGAGAGAAGAGAAATAAGAGAGGTTAACTCGTGAAAACCCGCAAAGGGTGCCCCTGATCGAAAAGAGGATTCTCACAGCCATTGACATCGACAGAGTCCTGGAAAGGTTTCTCAATTTTGAAGCAAAAGTTGTGATGAATTTCTGAGAGTCGGACGGCTTACATAGATCAGGCATCCAGTCCAAAAGGCATGTCATGTTCATTGAAGTCCGCATATACTCCAGATAAGTCCTTTTTTTCCTTTCCCCGAAAGGGACACTTCTTGTTTTAAACTCATTCGCCATTCAATTGTTTGTTTTCTTTGAATCCCTTTCAGTCTAACTCTGTTCCAAAGCTAAGACAAAGAAAGGATGGTTAGACTGATTTACAGGATTCTCATTTGATACAAGCTAATATGCAAAAAGGCACCCAGCCTCATCGGGGGCATCAAGTTAATCTTGACCGGCCATGGCGGCTGATGTTTTGAAATTGAAAAACTCTTAAAAAGAAAGGAAATCAAAGTCAAATGCCCACAAAGGCAAAATGAAGTTAAAAAGGTTGAGTATCACGCGGCTAACTGTCTTGGCAAAGGTTTGAAAAGCCAAGGTACCCCAAATGCTCTAAAATTGAAGTTGGAAGAAAGAATCCAGAAATGACAAGGCCTATGAAGGTGAAATAAAGTTGAAAAAGGTTAAGTCTCACGTGACTAGCCGTTGCGACAAAGTTTGAGGAGCCAAAAGTTCCCCAATGCTCCGAAGTTAAAAAAAAAAGAGAAAAAAGAAAAGAAAAGAAAAGGAAGTTAGAAAGGAAAGGCATACAAAGGTAAAATAAAGTCGAAAAGGTTGAGTTCCACCGACCAACCGTCATGGCAAAGTCGGGAAAAAAAACCAGAGGTTCTCCAGGGCCTGAAATAAAATTGGTCCTCAGGGAACAAGCAGTTGCAGTTGAGATCTTCATCCAAGAAGCTGGACCGAGACTGAGTGATTGAAACAATCAAGGCCACAAAACCAACCATCGTTTCAAACTAAAAAATTGTTCTTTGTTTGAAAATATGAAACAGGTACAATCCAAAGCAATTTTGCAAGAAGCAGGTGCAACCAAACAAAAACTACGCAAGGGCTCGAAACAGCTTTGCGGCAAAAATCAATCCAAAAGGGAAATCTCCTCTAAATTCTTTCCCGCATTTTTACTCATTTTCTTAAATAAAACAAAAAAATGAAATGAAAAGAAGAAGAAGAAGAAGAAGAAGAAGAAGAAGAAGAAGAAAAATTTAAAACCATGGTAGCATAGGGTCTCCAATCTCTAGCTACGTCTTGCCCAACATAGGGTCTCATTCCCTAGTCGCTACCAACATAACCTGGTAGTCTTCTCCAGTATAGGATCACACTACCTAGTCTTTCTCGGCATAACCCTTGGACCTCCCCGGCATAACCCGAGGACCTTTTTCTTTCCCGGCATAACCCGAGGACCTTTTTCTTTCCCGGCATAACCCGTGGACCTCCCCGGCATAACCCGAGGACCTTTTTTTCTAGTATAACCCGATGACTTTCCCTGCATAACCTGAGGACCTTTTTCTTTTTCGGCATTAGGGTTGAGCATATATCGGGTATAACTGATAGCCCAAACCGATAAAATGCTATTGGGTTATTGATATCGGGTTATTGGGTAAATGGTTCGATAATGATTTAATACTATTTGACTATTGTATTATCGGTTCGGGTCTCGGTTTGCCCAATTCGATTAACGTTTTAACCAATAGCCCAATAAGTTTTAACAAAATTATTTTACTAACTAAGTATATAAAGCCACCTTATGGTTTCATTTTCTCAATTCTCTCGGTAGTTACTCTTCATTTTCAAATCTTAATCCTTAGAATAAGTTTTAAACTTTTCTAAATTTCTCATCTTATTTCTTCAGTTAAGATTTTAGTTTTATACTTTAAAGAATTAATTGTTTAGATTTTTAGTTTTTCAATTTGTTTCTTTTGTTGCACTAATTCTTTAGCATTTACAAGATTAGGATTTTATTATTTTTCTATACATTATGCCCGCCCGCAGTGAGATAGTTAGTAAGATTAGATTGTTGAATATTTTATTCCTTACTCCTACTAACTTATAACTTTAAAATCTGAGATCATATTGGGATTTTCAAATGTAAATAAAGAAAGTTTCCTTTTAAAAATTGAAATTTAATCCATCTTTTCTTATGAGCTAAAATTTAGTTCCTTTCTCTTAGAAGTATGATCACAATTTCTATAATAAAAATATGAATCTTTTGGATATTTTTTATTCTTATCGAGTAAACAGATAATCGATAAATCAATACCCGATAACTGATTCTTATCGGTTCGGTTATCGGTTTAGCATATTTATAAACCGACAATCGATATGCAGAACCGATAACATTCACAACCGGACTGAACCGACTGATGCCCACCCTTATCCGGCATAACCTGATGACTTTTTCGGCATAACTTGTGGACTTCCCCGGCATAACTCGAGGACCTTTTTCTTTTCCGGCATAACCCTATGACCTTTCCCGGCATATCTCGTGGACCTCCCCGGCATAACCCGAGGACCTTTTTCTTTTCTGGCATAACCCGATGACTTTCCTTGGCATAACCCGATGACTTTCCCTGGCATAACCCGAGGACCTTTTTCTTTTCTAGCATTACCCGTTGACTTTCCCGGCATAACCCGTGGACCTTCCCGGCATAACCTGAGGACCTTTTTTCTTTTTCAGTATAACCTGATGACCTTCTGTGACGACTCGGTCAGTCGTCTCATGAGTTACCCCTCTGTTTTCTCTATTTCTACTTATTTATGCTTTTTTATCCATGTTATGTGGTATCGGGTCAGTCGGAGCGAGTTCAGAAAGGATCTGGTAAGGTTTGAGACACTTAGTCTTTTTTGAGTGAGTTTAAGTTGGAAAAGTCAACCGGATGTTGACTTGTGTGTTAGAGGGATCGGATGTGAGTTCTGATGGTTCGGTTAGATTTGGGAGGTTATTTGGGACTTAGGAGGGTGATCGGAATGAGTTTTGGAGGTTCCGAGTAGACTTATGCTTGAATTGGCGAAATCGGATTTTTGGCGATTTCCAGTTGATATGTGAGATTTTAATATAGGGGTCGGAATGGGATTCCGAGAGTTGAAGTAGTTCCATTGTGTCATTTTGAATATGTGTGCAAAATTTTAGGTTATTCGGACGTGGTTTGGTCGGGTTTTTATCAAAAGCGAAATTTAGAAGTTTTTGGAAACTTAGGCTTGAATCTGATGTGTTTTGGTCGATTTGATGTTGTTTGAAGTGTTTTGAAGAATGGAACAAGTTTGAATAAGGTTTTGGGATATGTTGGTGCCTTTGGTTGAGGTCCCAGGGGCCTCGAGTGAGTTTCGGAGGGTTGAACGAATCATTGTAAGTTGAAGAAAATTGCAGATTTTGGCTTCAGCTGTTGCAGGTATTTTACTCTTTGCGTTCGCGAAGAGTCAGTTGAGGAAGGTGAAATTTAAGCCTTCACGTTCGCGATGAAGGATACGCATTCGCGAAGGGCAAAGGGTTTGTGCATCGCGTTCGCGGGGGTGGTGTCGCGTTCGCATAGAGCAAAAAGGGCAGCTGAGCTTCAGGGGGAATTGTTCATCGCATTCGCGAGAGGCGGAACGCAATCGCGAAGATTGTTCTGAGTAAAGAATCACGTTCGCGATGGGGGTGTCGCGATCGTGAAAGAGAAAAATTGGTCAAAGTTATTTGTGCTTCGCGAACACGAGGTTTTGACTGCGTTCGTGAAGAAGGATTTCAGGCCTGGGCAGAAGGTTCAAAAGGTCATCTTGTCCGCGAATGTGAGGTTTATTTCTTCCATTGTTGGTCATTTTTGGAATTATTTGAAGGAGATTGAAGAGGGATTCGAGGGGAATCACTTGGAGGTAAGGATTTTGGACTTAAAACGCGATTCTATTATGAAATCTACCTAATAAATCATGGAATCTATTATTAAGCCGCGTATTTGATTTGACACCTTATGGCATTCCGTACTTTAATCATTTATATTGTATTATGGGTTGTATGCCATGTTTGGGGCCTTGTGCCAACCTGTTGATGCCCTTAGGGGCATTTTTACTATTTTCCCTCACTTTATTTGTTGAAAGCATATCCTCGGTCATGTTTTACCTGTTTAAATGTTTAAAAACTGGTTTTATCACTCCACTTCTAATTGTGAGGACAGTTTAGGCTGATTTTCCTAATTTCTATTGTTGTGCCCTAGTGGCTATGAGGTTAATGACTGAGAGAAGTTGAGAACCTAATAGTGAGGATATTATATGTATATATTATGGATCGGGATGCACGCCTCAGTGATATATATACTGGATCAGGTTGCATGCCGCAGCGATATATATTAGATCGGGTTGCGCGCCGCAGCGATATGACGCTTGGGTTGTATGAGCCCCTCCGAAGTCTGTACACACCCAGTGAACATAGTCGACTATAAATTACGGATCGGGCTGCACGCCGCAGCGGTTACTATGATTTCTATTATTATGAGATATTAATAAGCCTGAGTGCTGAGAGTGAGTACTGAGTGACGAGAGCGAGTCACGAGTGACAGAAAGGTTGCCCGAGAGGCCATATTTTGAGTGATACCTTGCCTGAAGGGCCCAGTTATGATATTTTTACTTATTTCACTCTTATTTTAAAATAAGCCTCTGTTGGAAAAATTGCTAAGTATATGATTTCAAGTGTTTAAATTGAAATTGATGATTTTACGACGAAATTGGTTTTAAACTGTGAAGTTGACCTGTTATCCGGTTGTTTATTCAGTTATATGATTTTAAACTACTCGTCATTGCTTTCAGACCTTATTTACTTTAGTTACTTACTGAGTTGGTGTACTCACATTACTCTCTACACCTTGTGTGCAGATCTAGGTGCCTGAGTGGCAAAGTGAGGGTCCTCAACTGATCCGGAGGTTGCCAGAGATTTCAAGGTAGTTACATGGCATCCGCAGCCCTGTTTTCTCCTTCTTATCTTGTTCTTTTTTGCATTTTCTAGACTTATGTTGTATTAGACAGCCAGTTATGTAGTAGAGGCTCTAGACTCGTGACACCAGATATTTGGGGCTGTGTAGCTCATGTTTATTTGACATGCGCTTATATTTTATTGTTTTTAAACACTTATTATGGAAATTGGTATTTAAACATGTGTTAGAAAAAGGTTTTATAAAAGGAATTTGTTGTAGTTAATGGTTTGGGTTTGGCTTGCCTAGTAATGTGATAGGTGCCATCACGACCGGGTATTTGGGGTCGTGACAAGTTGGTATCAGAGCCTAGGTTATATAGGTCTCGCGAGCCATGATCCAGTTTAGTAGAGTCTCGCGGATCGGTATGAAGACGTCTGTATTTATCCTCAAGAAGCTGCAGAACCTTCAGGAAAAACTTGAAATTCTTGTCGTGCGAATCTGTTGATCCGAGTACTAAAATTTTTTTATTCAATTCTCTCACATATGGTGAGGACACATGCTACCGGGCAGGATGGACAACCGCCAGTACCACCAGTTGGGGCCACCAGAGGCCGAGGACACGGTCGAGGCTTTGGTAGGGGTAGAGCAGCTAGGGCAGCACCTATAGATCCACCAGCTGCCCCAGCTCAGGATCAGGTCCTAGTTGTGGATGCTACAGCAGCACCAGCTCAGGCACCAACTGTGCCCATTGTGATTCTAGGCTTTAGGAGGCTTTAGCTCAAATCTTATTAGTGTGAATCGGTTTTGGCTCAGGCGATTTCAGTTACTACGGCCGCGGCTACTTCTCAGGCCAGGGGAGGCACCCAGACTCCCATTGCTCACACACCTGAGCAGGTTGTGCAGGGACTCCAAACACTGGGGGCACCTCCAGCCCAGTCGGCTCAGGAGTTTTTGGTACCAGTTATGATGGATGACGAGCAGCGTTTACTAGAGAGGTTTGGTAGACTCAAGACTCCGAATTTTAGTAGTGTAGAGGGCGAAGATGCCCAGGGGTTCTTGGATAAGTGCCAGAGGAAGCTTCGTACAGTAGGGATTCTAGAGACCAGTGGTGTAGCTTTTACCACCTTTCAGTTATCTGGGGCTACCTTCACTTGGTGGGAGACGTATGAGAGGCGTAGGCCTGTTGGTGCAATGCCCCTTACTTGGCAGCAGTTCTATGTTCTCTTTCTGGAGAAGTATGTGCCACAGTCTCGCCAAGAGGAGCTGTGCAGGCAGTTTGAGCAGTTGTGTCAGGGAGAGATGACTGTGACGTAGTATGAGATGCGGTTCTCCGAGTTAGCCCGTCATGCGGTTTGGTTGGTTCCCACAGATCGAGAGAGGATTATGAGGTTTTTTAATGGTCTCACATATCAGCTTCGGATTCTCATTACTAGGGAGAGGGTGACAGGTGATACTTTCAAGGAGGTTGTTGACATCGCCCGTGAGATTGAGTCGTTTTGCCGCCAGGAGCGATAGCAAAGGGAGGCCAAGAGGCCTCGGGGATCTTGTAGCTTTAGTGGTGCTCCTTCGAGGGGCCAGATCCAGCAGGGCAAAGGTCACCCATTCAGGCAGGCTCATTCATCTCACCCAGGTTATCGTGGGGCATCATCGGGTCATGGCTCTCACAGTTCTCATCAGGGCCACTCATCACTCAGTGCCCTTCCAGCATAAAGTTCATCCCGTGCTCCATCAGTGTAGGGTTCTCCCATGCTAGGTCCTTCTACTGGTCAATCTGGTGCCAAGGGTTCCCCTGAGTCCCCATCTCCAGCACCGGGGAGTTGTTATGAGTGTGGAGAGTTTGGGAATATGAGGAGGTAGTGTCCTCGTCTTCATGATGGTCAGTCTCAGCAGAGGGGTTAGCCCTCGACTTCTGCTCCAGTTACTTCACCACCCGCCCAGCTAGCTAGGGGTGGAGATCAGTCAGCCAGGGGTCACCCTAGAGGGGGAGGTCGATCAGGTGGTAGTCAGGCCTATTTCTATGCTCTTCCGAGTATACCAGATGATGATGCTTCAGATACCGTAATTTCAGGTATTGTTTCAGTCTGTCATAGAGATGCCTCTGTATTATTTGATTCTGGTTCCACCTTTTCTTATGTGTCATCATACTTTTCCTGTTATTTGGATACGCCCCATGAGTCTCTTATTTCACCTGTTCATGTATCTACTCTAATGGGTGATATTGTTGTTGTAGATCGTATGCACCGATCGTGTATGGTGACTATTGGGGTCTAAAGACCCGAGTGGATCTTTTATTATTGTGTATGGTGGATTTCGATATCATTTTGGGCATGGACTGGTTATCTCCGTATCATGCTATTTTGGACTGTCATGCCAAGACAGTCACATTGGCTATATCAGGTGTGCCACGGATTGAGTGGCGAGGTTTGACTGATTATGTTCCCAGTAGAGTGATCTCATTCTTGAAGGCCCAGCATATGGTTGGGAAGGGATTTCTTTCGTATCTAGCCTTTGTAAGGGATGTCGGAGCTGAGACTCCTAGTATTGATTTTGTCCTAGTTGTGAGGGATTTTCCCAATGTGTTTCCTACAGACCTACCGGGCAAGCCACCGGATAGGGACGTTGATTTTGGTATTGACCTAGTGCCGGGAACTCAGCCCATTTCTATCCTGTCGTATCGTATGGAACCAGCAGAGTTGAAAGAGTTAAACGAGCAGCTTTAGGAACTCCTCGATAAGGGGTTCATTCGGCCTAGTGTGTCACCTTGGGGTGCAACGGTTCTATTTGTGAAGAAGAAGTATGGCACTATGAGGATGTGCATTGATTATAGGCAATTGAACAAAGTAACAATTAAGAACAAGTATCCTTTGCCTCGCATTGATGATTTATTCGACCACCTTCAGGGAGAGAGAGTGTTCTCCAAGATTGATCTACGTTCGGGTTATCACCAGTTGAAGATCAGGGACTCAGATATTCTTAAGATAGCTTTCAGGACCCGATATAGTCATTATGAGTTCTTGGTAATGTCTTTTGGGATGACCAATTCCCCAGCAGCGTTCATACATTTAAGGAACAGCGTATTCCGACCTTATCTCAATTCGTTTGTCATAGTCTTCATTGATGATATTCTGGTGTATTCGCGTAGTTAGGAGGAGCACACGGAGCATTTTGAGAGTTGTGTTGCAGAGATTGAGGGAGGAGAAACTTTATGCAAAATTCTCCAAGTGTGAGTTTTGGCTCAGTTCAATGGCTTTCTTAGGACACGTGGTGTCCAGCGAGGGTATTCTGGTTGATCCGAAGAAGATAGAGGCGGTTCAGAGTTGGCCCAAACCGTCCTCAGCCACAGAGATTCGTAGCTTTCTTGGTTTGGCAGGATATTATCGTCAGTTTGTTCAGGGATTCTCATGTATCGCATCGCCCTTGACCAAGTTGACTCAGAAGGGTGCTTCATTTGTATGGTCGAACGAGTGTGAGGAGAGCTTTCAAGAGCTCAAGACAGCTTGACCACAGCTACAGCGTTAATTTTGCCATCAGCTTCAGGTTCATATACCGTGTATTGTGATGCTTCGAGATTGGTATTGGTTGTGTTTTGATGTAGGAGGGTACAGTTATTGCTTATGGTTCTCGTCAGTTGAAGCCCCATGAGAAGAACTACCCCGTTCATGATTTGGAGTTGGCTGTCATAGTTCACGCATTGAAAATTTGGAGGCATTACTTGTATGTTGTGTCTTGTGAGGTGTTTATTGATCATCGTAGCCTCCAGCACTTGTTCAAACAGAGGGATCTCAATTTAAGGCAGCGGAGGTGGTTGGAGTTGCTTAAGGATTATGATATCACTATATTGTACCATCCGGGGAAGGCCAATGTGGTGGCCGATGCTTTGAGCCAAAAGCGGTGAGTATGGGGAGTTTGGCATATATTCCAGTTGGGGAGAGACCTCTTGCAGTTGATGTTCAGGCCTTGGCCAATCGGTTCGTGAGGTTAGATGTTTTGGAGCCCAGTCGGGTTTTGGCTTGTGTGGTTTCTCGGTCTTCCTTATATGATCGCATCAGAGAGTACCAGTATGATGATCCACATTTGCTTGTCCTTAAGGATAGAGTTCAGCATGATGATGCCAGGGATGTGACTATAGGTGATGATAGGGTATTGAGGATGTAGGGCCAGATTTGCATGCCCAATGTAGATGGGCTTCAGGAGTTGATCCTGGAGGAGGCCCATAGCTTGCAGTATTCCATTCATCCGGGTGCCGCAAAGATGTATCAGGATCTGAGACAGCATTATTGGTGGAGAATAATGAAGAAAGACATTGTGGGATTTGTAGCTCGGTGTCTCATTTGTCAGTAGGTGAAATATGAGCATCAGAGAGCGGGTGGCTTGCTACAGCAGATGGATATTCCCGAGTAGAAGTGGGAGAGAATCACTATGGACTTTGTTGATGGACTTCCACAGACTTTGAGAAAGTTCGATGTTATTTGGGTGATTGTGGATTGGCTGACCAAGTCCGCGCACTTCATTTTTGTGTGTACTACTTATTCTTCAGAGCGGTTTGGTAAAGATCTATATCTGGGAGATTGTTCAGTTGCATGGTGTCCCAGTTTCCATCATTTAAGATAGGGGCACTCAGTTTACTTTGCAGTTTTTGAGGTCTGTGCAGCGAGAGTTGGGTACTCAGGTTGAGTTGAGCACAGCTTTTCACCCTCAGACGGATGGACAGTCTGAGCACACTATTTAGATATTGGAGGACATGTTACGTTCTTGTGTCATTGATTTCGGAGGGTCATGGGATCAGTTTCTACCACTTTCAGAGTTTGCTTATAACAACAACTACCAGTCGAGTATTCAGATGGATCCGTATGAGGCTTTGTAAGAGAGGCGGTGTAGATCTCCAGTTGGTTGGTTCGAGCCCGGTGAGGCTAGGCTATTGGGGACACACTTGGTGCATGATGCCTTAGAAAAGGTGAAGGTGATTCAGGAGAGGCTTCGTACAGCACAGTCAAGGCAAAAGAGTTATGCTGATAGGAAGGTTCGGGATGTGTCCTACATGGTTGGCGAGAAGGTTCTGTTGAAGGTTTCACCCATGAAGGCTGTTATGAGATTTGGGAAGAAAGGTAAATTGAGTCCTCGGTTCATTGGGCCTTTTGAGGTGCTTCGGAGGATTGGGGAGGTAGCTTACGAGCTTGCTTTACCGCCCAGCTTGTCGAGTGTGCATCCGGTATTTCATGTTTCTATGCTCCGGAAGTATATTGGAGATCCATCTCATGTTTTGGATTTCAGCACGGTTCAGTTGGATGATAATTTAACTTATGATGTGGAGCCAGTAGTTACTTTGGGTCGTCAGGTTCGAAAGTTGAGGTCAAAGTATATAGCTTTAGTGAAAGTGCAGTAGAGAGGTCGGCCCGTAGAGGAGGCTACTTGGGAGACCGAGCGGGAGATGCGGAGCAGATATCCTTACCTGTTTGAGGGTTCAGGTATGTTTCTTGACTCGTTCGAGGACGAACGTTTGTTTAAGTTAGGTAGGATGTGACGACCCGGCCAGTCGTCTCATGAGTTACCACTCTGTTTTTCCCATTTCTGCTTCTTTATGCTTTGTTTATCCGTATTATGTGGTATCGGGTCGGTCGGATCGAGTTCGGAAAGGATCTGGTAAGGTTTGAAATACTTAGTCTCTTTAGAGTGAGTTTAAGACGGAAAAGTCAATCGGATGTTGACTTGTGTATTAGAGGGATCGGATGTGAGTTCTGAGGGTTCGGTTAGCTTCGGTAGGTGATTTGGGACTTAGGAGCGTGATCGGAATGAGTTTTGGAGGTTCGGAGTAGACTTAGGCTTGAATTGGAGAAATCGAATTTTTGGCGATTTCCGATTGATATGTGAGATTTTGATATAGGGGTCGGAATAGGATTCCGAGAGTTGCAGTAGTTCCGTTGTGTCATTTTGGTATGTGTGTGCAAAATTTCAGGTCATTCGGACGTGGTTTGGTCGGGTTTTTGATCAAAAGTGGAATTTAGAAGTTTTTGGAAACTTAGGCTTGAATCTGATGTGTTTTGGTCGATTTGTTGTTGTTTAAGGTGTTTTGAAGATTGGAACAAATTTGAATAAGGTTTTGGGATTGAACGAATCATTATAAGTTGAAGAAAATTGTAGATTTTGGCTTCAGCTGTTGCAGGTATTTTACTCTTTGCGTTCGCGAGTGGACCCTCGCATTCGCGAAGAGTCAGTTGAGGAAGGTGGAATTTAAGCCTTCACATTTACGAGGAAGGATACGCGTTTGCGAAGGGTAAAGGGTTTGTGCATCACGTTCGCGGGGGAGGTGTCACGTTCGCATAGAGCAAAAAGGGCAACTGAGCTTAGGGGGGAATTGTTCATCGCGTTCGCGAGAGGCAGAACGCGATCAGGAAGATTGGTCAGAGCAAAGCATTGCTTTCGCGATGGGGGTGTCGCGATCGCGAAGAGGAAAATTGGTCAAATTTAATTTGTTCTTCGCGAACGCGAGGCTTTGACCACGTTCGCGAAGAAGGATTTCAAGCCTGGGTAGAAGGTTTAAAAGGTCGTTTTGCCCACGAATGTGGAGTTTATTTCTTCCATTGTTGGTCATTTTTGGAGCTATTTGAAGGATATTGAAGAGGAATTTGAGGGGAATCACTTGGAGGTAAGGATTCTGGACTTAGAACTCGATTCTATTATGAAATCTACCTAATAAATCATAGAATCTAAGCCTAAAATTGAAGAATTAGGACTTGAGATTAAGAGACTTTAAAATGAGAATTTGAGGGGTCATTTAGACTTCGATTTCAGTGTTCTTGGTATGTATGGACTCATGGGAGGATAAGGATTCCGTTGATGTAATTTTTATTGAGTTTCGAGACATGGAGCCAGGGGTCGGGTTTGGCCAATTTCAGGATTTTTGGTATTATTTGATTGTTTTCGCTTGGGCTTCGTTCCCTTAGCATATTTTGACGCCGTGATTCTGATTTTGAATAGATTCGACGCGAGTGGAGGCCAATTCAAGGGTCAAAGGCGTCCCGGAGTAGTATTTTCACCGGTTTGAGGTAAGTAACCATTGTAAATCTGGAACTGAGGGTACAAACCCCGGTATTTGACTTGTTTTGATAAATGCGGTGACGCACATGCTAGGTGACGAGCGTGTGGGCGTGCACCGGTAGGGATTGTGACTTGGTCTATCCCCTAGTGACTATTAAGCCGCGTATTTGATTTGAAACCTTATGTTATTCCGTACTTTAGTCATTTATATTGTATTATGGGTTGTATGCCATGTTTGGGGCCTTGTGCCGACCTGTTGATACCCTTAGGGGCATTTTTACTATTTTCCCTCACTTTATTTGTTGAAAGAATATTCTCAGTCATGTTTTACTTGTTTAAATGTTTAAAAACTGGTTTTATCACTCCACTTCTAATTTTGAGGAATGTTTGGGCTGAGTTCCCTAATTTCTATTATTATTCCTGAGAGGCTGTGAGGTTAATGACTGAGAGAGGTTAAGAACCTAATAGTAAGGATATTATATGTATATATTATGGATCGGGTTGCACGCACAGTGATATTTATATGGATCGGGATGCACGCCGCAGCGATATATATACTGGATCGGGCTGCGCGCCACAGCAATATATATATTAGATCGGGCTGCGCGCCGCAGCGATATGACGTTTGGGCTGTAGGAGCCTCTCCGGAGTCTGTACACCCCTAGTGAACGTAGTCGACTATAAATTATGGATCGGGCTGCACGTCGTAGCGGTTACTATGATTTCTATTATTATGAAATATTAATGAGCCTGAGTGTTGAGAGTGAGTATTGAGTGACAAGAGCGAGTCACGAGTGACTGAGAGGCTACCCGAAAGGCCATATTCTGAGTGATACCTTGCCCGAAGGGCCCAGTTATGATATTTTTACTGATTTCACTCTTGTTAAAATAAACCTCTGTTGGAAAAATTGCTAAGTATATGATTTCAAGTGTTTAAACTGAAATTGATGATTTTATGACGAAACTGGTTTTAAACTGTGAAGTTGACTTGTTATCCTGTTGTTTATTCAGTTATATGATTTTAAACTACTCGTCACTGCTTTCATACCTTATTTACTTTAGTTACTTACTGAGTTGGCGTACTCACGTTACTCCCTGCACCTTTTGTGCAAATCCAGGTGCCTGAGTGGCAGAGTGAGGGTCCTCAGCTGATCTAGAGGTTGCCGGAGATTTCAAGGTAGTTGCATGGCGTCCGCAACCCTGTTTTCTCCTTCTTATCTTGTTCTTTTCCGCATTTTCTAGACTTATGTTGTATCAGACAGTCAGTTATATAGTAGAGGCTCTAGACTCGTGACACCAGATATTTGGGGCTATGTAGCTCATGTTTATTTGACTTCCGCTTATATTTTGTTATTTTTAAACACTTATTATAGAAACTGGTATTTAAACCTGTGTTAGAAAAAGGTTTTATAAAAGGAATTCGTTGTATTTAATGGTTTGGGTTGGCTTGCCTAGTAATGTGATAGGCGCCATCACGATTGGGTATTTGGGTTCGTGACACCTTCCCCGGCATAACCCTAGGACCTTTCCAGCATAACCCGGTCATTTTTCCAGCATAACCTGGTAATCTTCCCAACTTAGGGCCTCCGATCCCCATTTGATTTCATTTTAGATATAGGGCTCCACTCCCTAATCTCTTCTCTTTCAAGGATACACAATCCTGATTTTATTTCTTTCAATAAAGAAGTAGTTTAGATTTTTGTTAAAATAACTCACAAAATTTTCCTAGTGAAAACTGAGACAGAAAAATTTCGTTCGTTTGTTTGTTTTGGTGCCTGAACATATTTTTACCTTGTGGCACAAGTTTTGAGATGACCAAAAGAAGAAGTCTTGGTCCAGAATAAAAGAAAAAGAAGAACAAGAAAAGAAGTGAATCTAAGTGTAGAAGCGGAGAAAAGATGCGGACTGCTCAAGATATGATTGAAGTCACAAGCTTTGCATGTCACGCCTTGATCCGAAAAGCTGAATAAGAATGAACCAGCGGTCGCAGCTAACGAGCATCAAGATTCAGATCAGAGTCTGCAGGAAGAACTAGCCAAGACTCAAGATCAATCTTTAGAAGGTTTATAGATAGGAATCTTGTAACTCGTAGTTGATAGGTTTAGCTAGTTTAGCTTTTCATCTTTCATTTTGGTGTAATAAGGAGCTCAGCAAGCAGAAACAACAGCAACAACAGTGAAATCACAGTTTCTCGGTAGTCCCAGCTACCAAAACTTCCAAAACTACACCGATCCGATTTCTTTATAACCAAGGATATGTAGACAACTTCTGAAGCAAGGTTCGGTCAATTTTTTTTAAAATGCTTCCAAATGGAGTTTTAAACGGGCAAAAATTGCTCATAATTGCTCACTTTATCTTTACCCAAAAACTCTTCATGTTTCCGAGCAAAGAGGGGAAGCTGTGAGCATCTAATTTTTGCCCTACATGAAAATAACTCCTAAAAATAGACCAAAATAATTTTTATTGATTTTTAGGAGTTCTTCTTTATTTAGTTGCATTTCATGCATATTTAATATTTTAAAATCAAAGAAAAATCATTAAAAAATTGTCATATTTTAATTTCATGCTATCTTAAGTTTAATTTACATGTAGGAATTAATTTTATTAAGCAAGAAATAACAAAAAATGGTCATTTTTACATATTTAGATTTTAGCCTTTTTAATTAGCATTTTTCTTTAGTTTAAGTTAATTAGTTGTTTTAATGTTAAAAATAGATACAGAATTTTAGTTTCTACAAAAGTAGATTGATTTAGGATTTTAATTAATTAAAGAAAAGAAAAAGGGAAAAAACAAAGAAAAGGAAAATAGGAAGAATATATTTTTGTCTTATTTTTTTTAAAATTGGGCCAATTCCTAAAATGGTCCAATTAATTAAGACTCAAATTCCCCCAAAACAGCCCAAAAAACCAAGCCCATCCCCCTTGCCCTTATCTGATACTCATTAGAAAACCTAGACTGAGAAAGAAAAAAGATCAGATTTTGACCTCCTTTCCTAAGAGCAAAAACGGCGCAACCCAGCTCCTTTTTGCCTTTCTTCTTCTCGATTCCTCATCTTCAACAAAGAACTAGAAACGAACCCGCCCCTCTTGAACAAGAACCCAGCGCACAAGCTGAAATTTCCTTGAAATTTGGGGTTAAGACTATACAAAGGCATCAATTGAAACCAAGGTCATTTTCAGATCACTGTTTCATCTGTTTTCTTTCAAAAAAATTGAATTTGCTTTTCGATTTGCTGTTGTTCGTTGGAGTCTTTGGTGAGTTTCAAACCCGCTGATTCTAGCTTTATTTGGCTTTATTATCTTCTAAATTTGAACTTTGTGCAGAGAGGTATGTCATCACAAGAATATTCTGAATATCTATTTTTTCGTTAATAAATCATGATATTATTTGGTTCATGTATTGTTATTGTAGGCCTTCATTCGTCTAGATCTGATTCTGGACAGTGATTATGAAGTCATTTGTTGTTAGTTCATCTACTGCCACAGTTTGTATTTGTTTGTGTATATCTAATTTCAGACAACGAGTGGAATTCGGCTAAATTTTCTAAGGTTTTTATCACAAAAGATGGTTTGTCAAAGTACATGAAGTTTTTTGTTTTTTGAGAAAGGATGTTAATTTCATTTTCATGATAAAACATAGAATGGACTTGCTACTGCTGACTGTCGCTAGGAACCTGTAACACGGGCTAAAGAGAACTTGAAAGGCATGGAGGTGGACTTCTTTGTCTACCACGCTCAATTCTGAAGTGGACAACTCTGTTTTCCAAGAGCTTTACGTACTTTAGAGTTAATAATACTTTTAGAATGATTACTTTTGGAGGAAATTTTGATGCCTTAATCATCTATTCAGATGTCCATAACTGGAGTGTGCCAAGTCTACCTTCAAGATTTGAAGTGTTTGTTCCTTCTGTACCGTAATAATTATAGAAAGCTTAAGCTCTCTAATTACCATTCCATGGGATTTCCTCCTTTTCTCTAGTTTTTTCATCTTATAAAGCTTTAGTATGACTTTGCATTAGATCAGAAATTACCCTCATGCTATTAGTATTTAGGAGTTACTCATCTGTTAATGGTTTAGAAGCCATATTAGGTAGAGAAAGTAAGATTCAAAATTACAAATTTTGGGTAACATTGGACTTGGTACATCCACAGAAGTTCTGTTATAATTCGATATGCTATTCCTCGTATCTCATTAATTTGACTTTGTATTCCAAGGTGTAAAGTAAGAGTTATTTTTCTGACTACTGTTATTTTAACTCGAAGTAGCATGCTATTTTGGTATATGTTTAATGGTCTCACAATAATCTCAAAGTAGTTTAGGAAAATAATCATGAACATCCATATTTTGCTTTAGTTGAGTACAATTTTTTGAAATAAAGTGAGGCGTGCCATCCACAAATGAATCCTATAATCTATAGCCCTCACATTAATACCAAAACTAGTATGAAAAATACTTGGAACATTCATAACTAGTATAGAAAATACTTTGAACATTCGTAGTTTGCTTTAGGCGCGTTTATAATAAAATTATCATAGCTATGGGTATGGTTCCCATGACGTAGTTGTGATACATAATTTTCAAATTCGGGGGTACATTTATGTGACCCGGCCACATAACTTTAATAAATTAAACGTGTTGTAGATCGTGGGTACGGTTCCCGTGACATGATTCGCAATGTATATCAAACAAACAAGTGTACGACAATCGTAACTTGTTCCAGAATAATTCCATAAATTAATTAAAGGCGGTTATAAAGTTAAAAATGCACAATGGGTTTAAAACGTATAATAAATCAGATAATAGGTTAATTATTAATAGTTTAAGCGACCGTGCTAGAACCACGGAATCCGGGAATGCCTTACACCTTCTCCCGGGTTAACAGAATTCCTTACTTAGAATTTCTGGTTCACAAACTTTTAAATAAAGTCAAAATTCTCCTCGATTTGGGATTTAAAAATAAACCGGTGACTTGAGACACCAAATAAACTATTCCAAGTGGCGACTCTAAAAATTGAATAAAATAATTCCATTTCAAATAATGTCACTTAAATTTGAAAAACTCCCTTATACTCCCTCTCGGGTGGTAAAAAGGAGGTGTGACAATGGCAATGTGTTCCCTCGTCCGATGTCGAACCTAGGCTCTGATACCAACTGTTACGCGGCGCCTTCCTGAGATTCCTTGGAAGGGCGACGTAAGTCTAAGCAACTAATGCCAGTGCAATTACTATCCGCCAACTGAGGTCCCCTCCGTACGCTAGACGAGATTGTTAGTACTGGAAAACCAATGTCAAGAGCAATTGAGAGAACAGAAATGAGAATTGAGAATGAAAGAAAGCTTGATTGCATTAATGAAAGTTATTACAGAAAGGCAACGTGGTGTCGAGGGGGAGAGACACCAGTACAGAGAATTGTTTGCTTGCTAGAAAGTTTTGAATGCTTGATCCCTCCTAATAATGCTTTAAAAAAATAAACCAAAGCTACAAGACTAGACTTGATTAAGCTAGAGAAAAATAATGGAAGTACATGAAATAAAACTACTCTATATTTACAATGAAAAGGACTTAGTTTTCTACAAGGCAGAAACAGGTCAGTTGTCAGCAGCATTGTCTTTGGCCTCACGGTCTGCGCGCGTGGCGCTGTTGGCATCTGCCTGCGGCTGGGCGCTGGTGAGGGATATCAGTGGGGCGATAGAGACACATACGCGCTTGTCACTTGGCGCGACCAAGACCACGGGACCGTCCGTGGCGCTAGGCATTAAGAGGCTTGTTAGGACGTCACGGGGTGCGCCCAAGGAGTCATGAGACATGGCTGGAAAGCCGCCCATGACAATTTCGAAGTGTAAAGGGATTCAATTATGTGATTAAATCAAGTTCAAAAGTAGTGAGCTAGAATAATCTTTATATCGTTTTTGAACATATAACATTTTATCACAAAAAAAAGTTGAGAAATGAATGTCCAATTTTGCACAACGAAATGATGCAATATTTTTTTTATTTAGTAGCCTGTCATCAACTGAAAGTAATAAAACTTTTCTTTTAAAGAAAGGAACAACATCTTAAGATATTTATAGATAAATAGTAATAAAGTAAGCTAAGCATTTGGGATTGAGGGTAATGAACAAGGTACATTAACCATTTGGGAATGAATTCTTAAACACTTTCGAGAAAATCTATCCTCCAAAATATTAATTTTTCTGGCACTCAAAATTTTGATGACCTGCCACGTGACGTTTTTCATTTGTCCGCTTCAACTAAAATTATTAAATCTGGAAACTATGTTTTAAAAAAAGAAAAAAACATAAGCTCCAAACTACAGTAAAAAAGATTGGTTTCATCTTTACAAGTTTCTAGAAAATGAGGAACCATCTCCAAGGGAGCTAATCTGGTGACCTAGTAGAGGTTGATTTTGAGGCCTAATATAATACCTGAAAATATTGTGAATAATTCAATTACTTTTAAATAACATATTTGTGCATCTTAACTATTCAATCGGATTATTATTACCTCCACAAGTACAGTAGGTAACTCCGCACACTAAAGTTTAGAAAAAATGGAAGAAATCACCCAGCGAATATATAAATATCTTTTTTGGTCTGGTGGAATTGAACCTCAAATTTTCCATAATTTATCGTCACATCTCATTGACTTCTAATCCACAACCATTGGTGCGCCAAGAAGTGGTATATATATATATATATATATATATATATATATATATTGTAATTACTCAAGAAAGAAAAATGAAATTGCTTACTATGGGGAACCATTTATAGCCTGTATGGCCAAAAGCACTTTTATAAAATAAAAAAAGTATTTTTTCCAAAGTTGAAATGTTTGACCAAGCTTTTAGAAAGAAAAAAAAATGCTTTTAAATAGAAGCAGAAACAATTTTGGAAAAGCAGAAAAAATAAATTCTCCTCAAAAGCACTTTTGAGAAAAATACACTTAAAAACATTTTTTAAAAGCTTGGTCAAACACTATTATTGCTCAGAAATGCTTTTCAAATTAATTAATCAAACACAAACTGCTTCTCACCAAAAGTACTTTTGAAAAAAAACACTTTTCAAAATAAGCTGATTTTTTAAGCTTGGCCAAACATGCTATTACAGTAGCCAACAAGAAGGAACAAAGGTCTCTGAGTAACCAGTTTCAGCAATTCATTAGGGAGCAAGTAGGTTACCACATTATTTTCTCAAACACAGCCACAAAAAGAATGCAAATTTAATTGCAAGTGCTCTTCAATATAGTCACAAGCTACATTCAAGTTACTAAAAACTCATTCTAAACTCAAGAATTCCTGGATTTCAGAAACAAAAGAACATTTTAGTAATACCTATTTGCTAGGAAATGTGTTAAACATAAAAAATAAAGGTTGTGTTAGGAACTTCTGCCCTTTTCCTTGTCAAGAAACTCTTTAAAGAAGATAAATACTTCAGGTAATGGAGAAGTTGGATTGCATGCATATAATAGGAATCATCTTAATCTTGTGTGGCTGCACCTTGGTTAAGCTCAGCGAACCTCATACCAACGCGCATTGAATGCTTCAAGAACTTCTCAGCACATCGCGTAATACAGGTCTCCTCTTGTTTGTCTAAAGTTTTACGTTTGAAAGTGTCTACACAGCCCGTGAAACATCTTTCCACCAGGGAATTATACATTCTCAAGCTGCAGTGTTTCAAGACAACATGAGACGATGTTTTAGAGTTGTAATACTGTAAATCACGAAGCAAATTAAGTGAATTATGAGATATTTATCTTATACTCCACAAAATTCACACTACAAAGCCATATGTGCTTAACTACATCTAAAATCTTCAGTCTTACAATCATCATGATGTATCATTTAATTTGTCAAATTTACTAGATTCTAGAACCGGCAAACGACACGAACATGCATGATTGGAACAGAATTGGTATTGAAAACAAGGGGAAGAAAATAGCAAGTTGGAAATCTCAAAAAAAAGGGATAGACAATTGAATGATGAAAACCAACTTAAGATTGTCTTCGTCGCATAGAAAACATTTTAGACAATATCTTTTGCACATTAACCATATCGCATGCAAGCATTAAAAGATGATTTGCAAAAAATTCAGATAGTCACCCAAATGTTTTCATTTATTTATTTTATTATCCAAGTGACTTACTAAAGCCACCAATAGAGTGTTAAGAAGGACCTCATTAGAATAAATATTGCACCCCTTTGAGCAAGATATATTAAGGGCTGTTGAGGAGAGCTTTCATGTTGCGCTTTTCTAAGGAAGTGCTTTTATAAAAATTCGTTAGACTAAAGTAATTCCTCTTTTTAAATGAAATGATGGGTAGAAAACGAAAAGAAATATATTGAAGCTTTTCTGAGAAATTTTTTTTTGATTAACTCAGCTCCATGAGAAACTAGTAAAAGGTCCTATAAATAATGTTTGACATGCTTCAACAAACAGTGTCATTAACAAAGGCTATTGCAAAGATGTAGCATCTTTAACCTAACACTTTTTTCAAATTGGCAAATTGCAGAACAGGCATTCTCATCATGCCAAGGTGAGCTAAAGCAATCTTAAGTACTCAAATATTAGGAAAACATAGTTCCAGATTCAAACATGACCCAGAGCATGCAAGCTTGTGAAGCCTTGTGTACCTGCAACTCTCGGCATGTTGTGGTTAGGATCTAAACTAGAGTCTCATCCTACATGGTTTCATCCCAAGACCATGCCTAGATACCGTCTTGAAAAGGAGAGCAAATTATCCAAAGTGACATAACACTTAAACTAACTTATAACTCGAGTATGAGGCAACTATCATCACATGCCAACTGTTTTATTTGCATTTAAGTATTGAACCTAGACTTGCATTTCCCTAATACTAGAAATCTACTTGCACACACCCCAACTGCACTTCTTATAAACAATATGACTCCTTGACAACCTTCTGATTTTAAAGCTCTGCTCTTATCATTAGTTGCTTCTTCCGCCCTTTGTAGGCATGTATTGCTCTCTCCAACTCAGTGTTAGCAAAGGTGAAAAACTCAAAAAACTCTAAGGTTCTTTGGGGCTTTAGGCGCAAAATGTAAATAAAGTGTGGGCTTTAGTGAAGAAAGGCGCAAATGGAGAAAAGATATAAATATATTTTTGTAGTCAAAAACTAATAATAATAAGCATGAATAACAAATATATGGACAAAGAAATTGAAAAAAGATGATGATAAAGTGAAATATCAATTGTTTAGTGTTGTCTCTTTAGGATTATGCTCATTGGCAAGGAAAAGTATGCCTTAGAGCCTTGATAACGACAATAAAGCATCTGCTAGTGAGGCGACGCGCTCCACATGTTTTCCGTTTCACTTCAGAGCTTAAGCGCGGGTTTGACAACACTGCTCCAGCTTCATCACCAGTATGATCCAAGTAGCTTATGAAGACTTATCAGCAACTATGACTGTATGTTGTACAGTCAACAACATCTAATCCAACTATGCAGTAATTGAAGGATGTTTCCTTTTTCTCTTCTCTTTTATTCCTTATTGCTAACATTTGGATGTAATTGCAACACCTTCTTAAGTGGTGATTGTTAACATCTAAAAATACTGACCATTTCCCCAAAAAAAAAAATATTGCTCATGGCACACCCAATAGACTTCATGAATCCTACTTATATATTAAAGAAACATGAAACACTCTTTTCCTGATCTTAAAATTGTAAAATAAATACTGAGTGGAAGACCCCCACGGCTTTGGTTCAATAGCAAAGGTAGTTGAAAGAGAATGAGTGGTAGGCACATGTCATTAGTTTGAGACATAGTATTTAATTGGAGAAAGGTTGAGGAGTGGGCCCATCTACTGAGTTCCAAAACTGAAACACTGAATTTCTCGGTCAAAAGGATAACACTGAGTAAGAGGAATATCAGAGCAAGATCAAGAAACAGAAGAAAATGAGCACCACTACCCAGGTTAAAGTTTGTTCAGAGGATTAGAAGTTCTTTATCATTTCTTCTCCACAGTAATAATACAACTTAGACCTTGTGCATGTAAGAAAAGTAAAATCATGGGTTAACTGCCTATTGGTTAGCAGCCAGAATTATAGAAGTTCAAACCATCAGTAAATCATTCTTACGATTTCTCATAGATCCCAACATCAAGAGGTGGAAAGGAGCTTGTTGTGCAGGATTCTTGAATTAGAAGCTACACAAAAGAATTGAATATGAAGAATGAATGGCTACTTCTGAAGTCAGATAGTTACTATGGCTTGTACTTATTCTCAACTGGGCTACCATTTTTTGTTTTATAACTGTAGTGTCCAGGCTAGTTTGCACGTACCTCAACTAATTCCACGGTGTACTTGCTACCTCCCACCAGCACAGTTACAGAATAACTCTGTCTACGAAGTCTTGGACAGATGGAAAGAATTCACCTAGTGATTTTTTCACATTTTTGGGTGCTCTCAGCTCGGCTAATAGCAAGCCATTCAATTCCGCTTTACAACATTCAAACTTGTTGTTATTACAGAAGAAAAAGAATTTTAAAGTTCCTTCTTTAGGAAGATCAAAAATGGTAGTACGACTTAAAAAAAAGTTGTGTGACCCTAATCAAAGATAACAGGATAAATTGATACACGATGAACCATCACTAATTGGAGTATGAGGTTAATGTTGTTGTAGACCTAAAATAAACAAATAAACGTGTCCTCTTCTAACGGTCTAACAACTCAACATTTTAGAGGAGGTCCAAATAGTTTGACATGATATCAAAGCAAGCAGAGGTCCAAGTTTTTCTAACAATTCAGCAAATGTGCGTCAACTACTTCTACAGTAACCTTTGGCTAGTGTTGATAGCTATATACCCACCATCCCCCCAGTGAACCCCGGAAAACAGCTTTTTCAAGAAAACGATTTCCAGCTCAATCAACATTTTTTTTCTTTTAAGAGGGTAAACTTATTTAACTTCATTAAAGAAAAAAAAATTAATTTTTTTTATCAAGTCTATGAAGAATAATGGGTTCTTTCAGCAAGTAAAGATAATTTCTTTTATCACTTTTTTTGGGTTATTAAGCTATATATTCTGCTTTTTTATACCATGTTACAATTTCAACTCAGCAAAGAAAATCAAGAATACAACATCACCAACATCATATAATTAACCCAATTTTTAACAGATTCATAACTAAACATCAAAACATGTACAAAATTAAAAGAATGGAACTAAAAAAAAACCTGTCACGGATTTGGAGCTGGTCAATCATAGAAGCCATTTTAAGCTTGTCTGCTTCAGGAAGATTATCCAAATCACCTAACATGCTTTTGTCCATTTTTTGAGCTCTTTATTTCTGCTAGGGCTGAATTATAACCAAAAGCAGCAGTTGTTTACCTTAACATTAAAAACCCCTTTCAATAAACCCTAAATACTTGTAATTTTGTGACGTGCGAGATGGGCTAACACTTAAATTTCTTTTAGACCCTCCTGCTTTCTGAAATTACACCTTCTTCCCCTGTTTCTTTATTGCTAGGGTGTCTTTTTGGTTCAATTTTTGTTTTATGGCAAAACGTAAAAATGGGTTTAATTTTTTGTCCTATGGTTCCCTTATTCGACATAATTTTTCGGTTTGAGCTTCTTGTGAAATTTTTAATTGATTACTTTAAACTTTTAGTCTATTCGAACTTCTTTTGCACTTCTAATCGATTGATTTAAGTCATATTTTTTGACAATACATAGAAATTAACTATAACTTAAGCATTTAATAAATATAAAAAGCTCGCTTACAACTTTGTTTTTGGAATGAATATGAGGATTCTTGATTTGTTTTGGGTATTTTTGAGTTGAAACCAAAGAGCACACTTTTGAAAAGTAATATTAAAAATGCTCAAACTCAATATTTCTTTAATTTGTGATTACACAATCACTTTGGAGAAACGTTTCTAGGCACGGCGCTAAAGTCTTTGAATTTTTTTTATTTTAAAATTTCAAATGTAAATTTAATTATTGTATTAAGAAGTATACGAATATTTGTAAAAATATCATTTTATGTCGCTAAAATTTTAACTATAGAATAACATACAAAGTATTATATGTTGTCTCTCTATTCCTTCGGGAAAGGAGTAAGATCTGTGTAGACACTAACTCTTGAGATTTTACTAAGTTAGTATTGTTGTTGTATACAAAGTATTACATGAACTTTAGTCAAATACTTGGAAATCTTTTGGGGGAGGATATTTTTTTCAACCTGGGGAGGACAATTCAAAGTGTATACCATGCATATGAGATAAACACTATTGAATCTTGAGGCATATGAAAAGAACAAGGGAAACAAACATTTTGCAATTTGGTAGCCTCGTGACTCAATGACACTAGTTGATAATTGTGAATAGATGCTCGAGTTCGTTTGGAAAAATTCAATACAACATAACTACATAATTTAAATGTTTTTGACACTAGTTTGATACTAATTGTGAATAACGACCGTGTGTTTCTTTTGAAAGAATTCAATACAATATTTTTTTTCTACAAAAGGTTTTGACATGGCTAATTTTTCCTTATATTATTTATAATTATTTTTTATTTATCAAAATCATTTGTCTACTTAGTCGGATTCAGGTTTTTACGGATCTCATAAACATTTTACTCGAGTTTTTTCTCTGCCACATTTGTGCTTTCCTGCCCTGTAATTAATCTTAATTCAAATTTTGTTTTGTTTTATAAAGTAACTAAAATCATCTCACTAGAATAAAAGTAGGTCAAATATATATATTTTTCTTTCGAAGATTGAGGAGAATATTGTAGGAAAATTGATGTTAGGCTAGAAACTCGTGTTTTAGCCGTGGTATTACATTACAATGATTGTATTTTTATGTGCGTTTGAGCTCAAATGACAGTGAATTACACTTAGTACGTGTTGTATGCCTTGCAGGAAGCGATCCGGAGCTCAAAAGTTAATTTGGAGCTAAATTGATCGATTTGGAGCTTTGAAGTCTGAGTAAAAGCCCAATGCATTAAGTCGGGATCGTGTTTGGAGGTCGTGTACCAAGTCTGGATGTTAAAAGAGGATGAAAAAGTTCGCTCTGAGAAAATTGCACTGCTGCGCCGCAAGGCGCGGCGCAGCAGTGTAAAGTTGAGCTTGAATCGAAAATATGAGGCTGCAGATAAAATGCACTACCGCGCCGCATGGTGCGGCGCGGCTGTGCAAATTCTACAGAGCCAGTCCTAGTTCGCGCGGAAAAGGTTTTTTTTCGTCTGGGCCCGACCCTACTTGGTATAAATACATGTAAAAACGACATTTTGAAGACTTTTTGACATATCTTAGACCTAGGGAGGCTATTGCGGAAGGAAGAAAACGTTTGGAGCAATTTCACGAGGAGATTGGCATCAAATTCTTCATTCCTTCATCTTTGCTTTGTAATTTAATTATGCAATTTATTTAGAAAATTATGAACACGATTATGAGTAGCTAAATATTTAGTCTAGGGTTTTGATGGAACCTATTGAACGATGAACTTCTTGTTATGTTAATATAGTGTGCCTGGTTTAATCTCTATTTGTTCAACTATGTTCTTGTTGTAGTTAATTGATAGGATCCTCAATTAGTTGTGCCTATTTAGTATGCATAACTCGGGAGAGAGTGCATATTTAGGTAGTTGTTGAACAACATCACTCCCAAAGTATAAGAGGGATCTATAACTGCGGGTTTAAAAGTGGGATTAGGGATATCGAAGCCTTGAGTGCAATCTAAAGTGAGCTGTAATAAACAAAGCCAGCTAGCGTAACTCGGGAGAGTGCATCTAGTAAATTGTCGTGATTACTCGGGAGAGATTTGTGGTAATAAGAGTGCTCATGATTGATAGAGACGATTAGGTGAATCTATGTAAAACATAACCGGAAGGGATTTCATCAATAGGGGAAATCACTATCTTAGATCCTTCTCTTAATTGTTTACAACTTAATCATAGTTAGTCTTTACTTACATAATTGTAGTTCGTCATAATTAGTAAAAATATCCTCAACTGTTATTCAAAACGTTTGGGAAGTTGATTACGTAGAATTTAGTAAGTCTGATAAGAGTAATTGGTAGGTTAATTCCTTGTGGGTTCGATTCTAGGCGAAATACTCAGATTATATTTGCAACATCCGCGTGTCCTTTTCATAAGGTATAGTTGGGCGTGATCAAATTTTGGCGTCATTGCCGGAGAATTAACGGTGTTATCAATTACAATTAAAAGAAGTACAAAAATTCTTAATGTAGTTAGTTTTCTCTACACTCAATCTTTACATTGAAATTTTAATGTTTGTTGACTTGGTTGCACAGGTGCATGCCTAGAAACTCATCGAGATCTGGTGAAGTATTTGAAGCATTATCAGATCCCGAGAAAGTTTTCAAGGCCTTGAATCGGGCCAACCGGAAAAACAACCAACAACCAACAACTGCACAATTCGAAACAGTCATGGGAGATCACGAGGAAAACCCAGCGGTACCAATAGTGCCAGAGGCTGCTCTCTATGACTAGGCATAATCCACAGCTGAAAATCTGTCCACAGCGATTGTAGTCCCGCAAATACAGTCTGAGTCATTCCAAATCACGAATAACATGTTGCACTTATTGCAGAACAAGAAACTATTTTCGGGGTCACAAGTCAAAGATCCTCAGCAGCACTTGAAGAATTTCTTGTCTATCTGCAAAACCCAAAGGCAGCCCAACGTAACACCGAAAGCGATCAAGTTGTTATTGTTTCCATTCTCAGTGACAGGAGCTGCCCAGACCTCGCTAAACTCGCTTCCTATTAATTACATAACAACTTGGGAGGAGTTAGTCAGGCAATTCCATAACAAGTACCATCCACCCAACAAGACTGCTCAACAAATTGATGAAATTTTGAGTTTTAAACAGAGACCAATGGAGACACTGCATGAAACATGGGAGTGCTTCAAAGGGATGCTGGTTATATGCCCACACCATGGTATTCCAGATCTGATGTTGGGGCAGCAGTTTTACATGGGATTGTCAGATAGCGTGAAGAACATTGTTGATGTTTTAGCTGGTGGAGCATTTTTTAGCAAAACATGGAGAGAAGGCCAGAGTATGCTTGACAAGATGGCACAGAATTCGGGATGGACAGCCAGGAATGTACCTATCACTCCAGTGGTTCACTCAGTGCCCTTAGATCCATCCAACTCTATGGCTGAAAATATGGCCACCTTATTGACACATATGAGTATACTCACCAAAAAGGTGGAAGAGTCAGGGTAGAAGCAGCAGGTACACATTATAGATACCACCAATGGGGGCTTGTGCGCATCTTGTATTAGTCAGCCAATTGGTAATCAGTGGAATGCGGAACATGATCATCATCACTACCTTGAAGACATGAACTATGTGTCTAATTATGGAGGCTAGAGACAGGATGGTCAGAATTGGGGCCAGCAAAATCAGCAGTACAGGCCAGTCCAGCCACAGTTCAACAATGGAAACATGGGAGGTATGAGACCTCCGAACAATATGACACTTTATCCAAGGCCATAGGGATATAATAACCAAAATCAGCAGCAGGGCTATCACCCGCCTCAGCAGCAGCATGGTGGAAGACAGGAAGATGGGTTTGCTAGACTTGAGGCAACGCTGCAGCAGGTTATTGGATCTAATGCAAAGATTAATGAGAGAGTAGATTCCCATGATGCAGTAATCAAGAATATTGAAGTTCATGTGGGACAAATTTTTATGTCTCTAAACAATCGTCCTCATGGGACACTACCTGCAGACACCCAGATAAATCCAAAAGATCAAGGCCCAAAGCAGTTGATGGCAGTGAATATATGTAATGGCAGAGATCTGGATGTAGAGCAAGAGAGGGCTCGAGAAACTAGACAAGCTGAGGAACTTATACCATTGCCCATTGAGCTGGATGAGCCAACGAAACTGACAGAGGTGATAGCCCAGCCTGCCCAGGAAGAAAATAGCATTCAGAATGAGACCGAGAAAGAAGCTGAGACAGTCCAGGAACTAGTAGTTGATGTAACAGCTGATAAAGATCAATCCCAATTGATTCGGAAGAAGAGACCTCCTGCCCCCTTCCCTCAGAGGTTGGCTAAGTACCAAAAGGAGGAGCAATACAGGAAGTTCTTCGAAATGCTAGAAACAAATCCAGGTAACACATACCATTGATTGAAGTTTTGAAGGAGATGCCTGGGTATGCAAAAATGATGAAGGACTTGATGTCCTGAAAGTTTGATTTCCAAGACTTGGCCACAGTTACTCTTACTCAGACCTGTAGTGCAGTGGTGACTAGACCAATTGCAGAAAAGCTGTCTGACCTAGAGAGCTTTACAATTCCATGCACTATTGGTAATTTTGCTTTTGCTAAAGCACTGTGTGATCTAGGGGTCAGCATCAATCTTATGCCCCTGGCGATTTATAAGAGGCTGGGCATTGGAAGAGCTAGACCCACCCCTATGTTGTTGCAGCTGGCTGACAGGACTGTGAAATGACCCTCTGGTATCCTAGATGATGTGCTAATTCAGGTAGGGAAATTTGTGTTCCCTGTAGATTTTGTGATCTAGACTGCAAAGTGGATGAAGAGATTCCTATAATGTTGGGAAGACCATTCTTGGCCACGGGGAGAGCTCTCATTGATTGTGAAACCGACGAGCTCAAGATGAGATTGAACGATGAGGAGATAATATTCAATGTGTAGAAATCTATGAGGCGACCAAGTGAATTCGCCAATTGCTCTCTTATTGATGTCGTGGATGTAATCGTAGAGACTAATGATGAGATGCTGACCATTGAGGACCCCCTTGCTGCATGTTTGATGAATTTGGATGAGGTGAATGGAGAGGAACTGGCGGAATGGGTGTTGCCGTTAGAAGGTAGAGGGTTCTGGGATAGAACTCTAGAATTTGAGCCCTTGCACTTGGAAAATCGAGAGACTCCTCCAGCCAAGCCATCTATCGAAGAACCACCAAAGCTGGAGTTAAAGACATTGCCCGCCCATCTTAGGTATAAATTTCTTGGACCTAACTCCACATTACCTGTTATTATCTCATCTAGTTTATTAGATGCGCAGATGCAATAACTCTTGCAGGTACTTAAGGAGTGCAAGACTGTCATTGAGTGGACCATGCCAGACATAGAGGGGATCAGCCCCGCCTACTATATGCATAAAATTCTACTAGAAGAGGGACACAAACCTTCCAGGGAACACCAAAAAAGGCTGAACCCTAACATGAAGGAAGTGGTGAAGAAGGAAGTAATAAAGTGGTTAGATGCGGGAATTATTTTCCCAATCTCTGACAGTAGTTGGGTTAGCCCAGTTCAATGTGTACCTAAGAAGGTTGGCATGACGGTAGTTACGAATGACAACAATGAATTGATATCTACAAGAACAGTCACGGGCTAGAGAATTTGAATGGATTATAGAAAGCTAAATCTAGCCACCCGGAAAGACCACTTACCACTTCCCTTCATTGATCAGATGTTAGACAGATTGGTAGGGAGGTCACACTTTTGTTTTCTAGATGGGTACTCAGGATACAACCAGATCTCCATTGCACCGGAGGATAGAAAGAAGACCTCTTTCACTTGCTCGTATGGCATTTATGCCTTTCGGAGGATGCCCTTTGGCCCATGCAACGCACCCGCCACATTCCAACAGTGCATGATGTCCATCTTCACTGACATGGTAGAGGATATAATGGAGGTGTTCATGGATGACTTCTTAGTGGTGGGGAACTCATTTGATGAGTGCCTAATAAATCTAACTCATATGCTGAAACGGTGTATCGAGACTAACCTGGTTCTGAATTGGGAGAAGTGCCATTTCATGGTACAAGAGGGCATTGTCTTGGGGCACCGGGTGTCAAGCAAAGGAATTGAAGTAGATCGTGCTAAGGTGGATGTGATAGCAAAGCTACTCCCTCCAACTTCAGTCAAAGCAATCAAGAGCTTCCTCGGACATGCCGGTTTCTACCGAAGATTCATAAAAGACTTCTCAAAAATCGCCAACCCTCTCTGTAAGTTGTTAGAAAAAGATCACCCTTTCTTGTTTTCTGATGATTGCAGGGTAGCATTCAAAGAGCTGAAAAGGAGGCTGGTCTCAGCACCTATCACAGTTGCTCCTGACTGAGAGCAACCATTCGAACTCATGTGTGATGCCAGTGACCACACAGTGGGGGCAGTGCTGGGACAGAGGAAGGACAAGCTGATGCATCCAATCTACTATGCTAGTAGAACGCTGAGTGGAGCCTAGCTGAACTATACTGTGACTAAGAAGGAAATATTAGCTGTGGTGTTTGCTTTCAACAAGTTCAGATCATATCTGATCGATTCTAAGGTAATTGTATACACTGATCATGCAGCTCTCAAGTACTTGATTGAGAAGAAAGAGCCTAAGTCGCGCCTGATTCGTTGGGTGTTGCTGCTGTAAGAATTCGATCTTGAAATTCGTTATCGTAAGGGCACAGAGAACCAAGTCGTTGATCATCTATCACGACTTGAGGGAGCTAAAAATGTAGTTGAGGTTGAGGATATTTTGGAAACCTTTCCAGACGAGCAGCTACTCGCTACTAGTCTGGAGGAAGTGCCGTGGTATGCAGACTTTGCAAATTACCTGGCCTGCGGTATAGTTCCCTATGACCTTTCATCTGTACAAAAGAAAAAGTTTTATCGTGACTGTCGCATGTATTATTGGGATGAGCCTTACCTATTTAGAATATGTGTTGACAATATGATCCGGAGGTGTGTCCCCGAGATAGAACAATCTTTTGTTTTGCAGGCTTGTCACGCATCAGCGTATGGAGGACATTTTGGAGGGGTCAGGACAGCTACGAAAGTGCTTGAGGCTGGATTCTTTTGGCCAACAATGTTTAAAGATACGCACCAATACGTGAAGGGTTGCAATGAATGTCAGTGGACCAGGAACATTCCTGTTGCCATGAGATGCCCATGAACTCAATTCAAGAGGTAGAAGTGTTTGATGTCTGGGGGATTGACTTCATGGGTCCCTTCGTCAGCTCCTATGGCAATAAGTACATACTTGTTGCCGTGGATTACGTGTCCAAATGGGTAGAAGTTGCAGTGTTGCCCACTAATGATGCAAGAGTGGTGGTGGGATTTTTTAAGAAGACCATATTCACTAAATTTGGGACACCAAGAGCGATTATCAGTGACGGAGGCACTCACTTCTATAATAGAGCTTTCGAGAAGTTGCTTGCAAAGTATGATGTACGCCACAAGGTGGCTATCCCTTATCACCTACAAACTAGTGGGCAGGTTGAAGTGTCCAACAGAGAGATAAAGAGTGTGCTAACCAAGACTGTGAACGCCACAAGAACTGATTGGGCAAAAAGCTAGATGATGCACTCTGGGCCTATAGAACTACTTTCAAAACTCCAATTGGTATGTCACCATACAAGTTGGTGTTCGGGAAAGCCTGCCATTTGCCAGTGGAACTCGAACATAGAGCTTGGTGGGCACTGAAACAGCTGAATCTCGACATCGAGGTTGCGGGCACAACGAGAATCACAGAATTGCATGAGCTTGACGAGTTCAGACATCTTGCTTTTGAGAGCACAAGGTTGTACAAGGAAAGAATGAAGAGGTTGCACGACAAGAACATTGTGGAGCGAAATTCAATCCCGGAAATATGATGTTGCTTTATAACTCACGATTAAGGCTATTTCCGGGTAAACTCAGGTCACGATGGTCTGGACCATTTCGAGTGGTCGAAGTGTTCCCTTTAGGTGCTGTAGAGATTGTTGCAGAGAAAGACTCTCGTACATTTAGTGTCAATGGGCAGAGATTGAAACTATATGTGGGCATGAATGAAACAAAGGAAGTGTTTGAGATCCACCTGACTGAACCTCAGAGGTCAAGCGAGCCTTAAATGCGTTCATTTGCGTCGTGCCGCGACGTTAAATCAAGCGCTTATTGGGAGACAACCCAATTGTTACCTCACTAACCCATAATTGTAGTTAAGATTATTAGAATTTAGGAGTTATGAGACTTTATTGGGCAAGTACAAGCATGAATTGAACATAAAATAAGTACATAATAGAGCCGGGGTGCAACCCGGAATCTAAATGTCGAAAATAAATCGAACTCTATGAAAAATGGCCTACCGCGCCACATGGGGCGTTGCGCCAGGCCAAACGAGGCTGAAATACAAAAAAATGAGAGTCTTTGATATTGGCCACTACCGTGCCGCACCCTGCGACGCGGCAGTGCAAATATTTTAAAAAAAATTCTCTCTGTCCGGCCCCCCTCCCCCTAACCCCTTGTTCTTTTTCTCTTTCTCTTTCATTCCAAACAACCAAACCCTTCCCCCAACTCCCCATTCTCTTTTCTTCTCCAATTTCCTTCCCCCACACACATCCCATCCCTTTCATTCTTCCTCAAGGTAAGTTTCTCTACTCTCTTCTCTTTTCTTTAAGTAATTTAGTGTCATGAGTAGTATAGTTAATTTCAACTAAACCCTAGGTAGTGTATTGATGCTAATTAATTTTTTTCAATTTAATTGCTTACTTTGTCCATGATTGGTGCTTAACTTGTTGGATTTTCATTGTGCTTATCTTTGTGGAAGATTTTTAGCATGTCTTGATGCCTCTAAAAAAGTTTTATGATGAAGTTGTGTGGAGGTGCCTTAAAGCCGAAAATTGGTGGTGTATTTGTGCAAATTTGGAGCACTTTGTGCCATTGTTATATTGTGGTGATGGTAGGATGGTTGATTGGTATGAGTTGTGTAGTAATATTGAAAGAATTAAAGTTGAAATTTTGAAGTAACTATGATGAATGTCATGTGTTTGACTAAATTCCTCAATGACCTTGAAAGTGACATTGTAGCTTAGTGGAGAATAATTGCTATGAGAAAATGTGTGCTAGGTGCTATTTTGTATATTCGATTCATGTTTTGTGCTTGCGTAGTGATATGTTGTATTTTGTGAAGTTGACTAGTAGTGCATTAGTATAATGTATTTTATTTCTCTTCGTAGTTACTAACTTAGCTTCTTAATTTTGTATGTTTAACTAGTATAGTCTATGATTTTGTAGATGTTCTATTATGTTGGTGGTTGGGGGGATTGTTGATTGCTTGTGGCGCACTTCCATCAGATAGTTTGGGTCCCTGATATACATTTTACTTGTGAACATGCCAATAACATAAGTGTGGGGTGGTTACCCCGTTTGGTTTTGTTTTGGGTTTTCGTATTATGGATGATATTTTTCGTCTTGTGCAGATAGAATGTCACGCCGCCCGAACAAACGCTCTAACACTCGTTCGTCTGAGGTTGCTTTTAGCAGCCTTCGTGGTAGGAGACGGGCACCTGCCCCCACCCCAGTAGAAGAGGAAGAGGAGCGCATTGACCCTGATGTGGATGTGGTGCCAGCATGCAAATATGGTATACGGGTTGTCCCCGCCCATGCTCGACGCTGGTTTCAAACATTTGTCCCGTCAGCCCACCCGTATCCTGAGGTTGCTATTGACGATGGGAAGTTGGCCCGTAAATATGGTGAAATTTACAACAATATTCGGGCTTTGGGTTTCGACAGTCTGTTCCGTCCGGGTGATGCGGTGAATGTGAACCTAGTGAAAGAATTTTATGCTAACTGGCAACCTGAAGCCAGCCTAGATGTTGTTTACGAAGTGCATGTAAGGGGTAAAGTGATTCCATTCTCCTCCCGGGTGATCAATCGGATTATGGGATTCACAGAGCATTCCCACAAACTCTTTCAGAGGTTTCTCCGTCGACCAGACTATCCGTCTATTCGCCGCCTGTTATGTGGTGCTGACTCTTCTGCCGCATGGACACGAGATGCCAATGAATTCCCCAAAGATATGAAGAAGGCAACTTTCCAGCGGCCAGCCAGGGTTCTGTTGCGGTTGATTAATGCCAAGATCACGCCGACTGGAAGTGACACTGATGTACCCCGACTGAAGTTGTGTTTGATTTATGCCCTGTTGACTCGGATGCAGTTCGACCTTGGTAAGATCATGCTTGAGAATATGGCTAAAGTGAGACCACTTGGTGCTCGCCGTCTACATTACTCGAGTATGATCACTCGATTGTTGCGTGCACGCCTTGTGGAGGAGGAGTACCACTATAACATGACTATTATCTTACCCTATTAGGCCCTTTGATATTACGGCGGTGATCGAACCCCTACTGCGGCTGTTAACTCGGACCAGAGGATGGTCCGCATTGAGGAGACTCTACAACTATTATATTCTTACTTGCGCCTTCGGGCTGATCGTGGGGAGGTTGACTTGGAAGAGTTGCAGCAAGATCACCCCCTTTCTGCTATCACTCAGTAGTGGTTGGGGTTGGCACGAGGAGGACAGCTGCCACCCGATGAAGATGTGAACTCCATTCCCTCAAATGATGAGGAGTATTTGTGCACCTTCGAGGGTGCTGATGATTAGGCCTTGGGCCTTATGGAGCCCCCTTTTCACTCTTGATTTTATTGCTTTGCATTGGGGACAATGCAATATCTTAAGTGTGGGGTGGGGTGCTCATATTTGATTATATTTGTACTTTCCTTTGTTTGTTTCTTGCTTTCTTAGACAATTGGTTTGTAAACTATAATTTTGAATTCGATCAGGCCTGTAATAGTTAGTAAGTATGTAGTTCGACTCTTCCCGACGATGGATATCGTCGACAGATCTCTTGAGGGAGATGAGTCGAAAAGAAAAAAAATTCATATATGTGAAAATCCAAAAATATGTCTTTTATTTTAATTTTTTTTTCTTCTAGGTAGTGTAACAATTCCCCTTTGGGTTTTCTTTGTGCCGCGGTTCTTTTCCAAGGGTTTTGCTTGAATCGGGTGTAGTTAAATTTTATTTTTTTTATTTTTTAGGAATTAAGAATCTTTAGTTAGGAAGCTAAGTTGAAGGAGCAATTTCCTTTGATTGCATATGCCTTAGGAGTGGTAAGGGCCTTAGTTGTGACACCTAGGCTCAATTCTTGACTCTTGAATAAGTGCCTTAAATCGTATGATTAAAACTGTGCTTAACTGCTTTGACTAAGAGTGTCTTGATTAGTCCAATCCTGAGTGAGTTATGTGTCATGTGTGTGTAAGGTTTTGTGCTATTATGTGCGTTGCATTTGATGCCTAGAACTTGCCCCGTGTGTTTGCAAAGCGAAATAGTAGTTTTGTTCAGTCTTGGAAGTGATATAGGCATTTCTTTGTTGAGCCATATATATACATATATTACCCGCCTAATTGAGATGTATCGTAGTTAACCCCCTTGAGCCGATAATCATGTTTCTTTGGCAACCACATTACAAGCCTTACCCAATTGTTTTAATTGACCATATATTTGAACCTTTTCACATCTCATGAGCACTTGAATTGTTATGAACTTTGTAAAAGTTAAAGTGTGGGGTGGTTGGTTGGGCTTTTGAGTGGAACTAATAAAATAAGGAGAAATGTGCATTGTGTTGAAAAGAAAAAAAAAGGAAAAAGTAAAAGCCACTTGAATTGAAAAGGAAAGAAAAGAAAAAGAAAAAAAAATGATATATATATATATATAGAAGAAAAAAATGATATATATATATATATATATTCTTTGATAGTGGTGGCTCCGGACGTAATTATGCTTAAAGATGTAGGGAGTTAATCTAGATTGATGTGAAGGTGGAGTTTTGGTTTGACGTAAGTGGGGTTTGAAGGTTAAATTATATGTATTAAAGTGCTTAGGGAGGTGTAGTCACTCTTATATCTAAATGTATCATACCCGTCCCGCAGCCTACATTACAATCAATTAAAGTCCTACTTGATCTTAGACTGAATGAACTCAATTAGTAGAGTAGTACACTACGGGCAAGCCTATGGTACATGTTTTGTGGCATATGAATATTATTTCTGAGAGTGAGTGAATTCTTTCTATCTTGAGTTCCTAAATATTCTTAAATTTTATTGTGAGGGACTACTCTCTTTTGTTGTGTGAGGGCACTTGATTCAGGAAGGAGAGGTAATGTCATTGACCTCTATGTTAAAGTAAGTGGGCGAGTGACTAATGCATGGTACTTTTGAGTCGAAGCTTGAGGGTGGGATGTTATGATAAGACGCTCAATCCACTTTAATTATTCTTGGCATGGTGTATCAGGGAGGTTGTTTAATGAACGTTTGTCCCTAGGTGCAGTGTAGTTCAAATGCTCGAGGACGAGCAATTATCTAAGTGTGGGGTGTTGATGTTAGGCTAGAAACTCGTGTTTTAGCCGGGGTATTACATTCCAATGATTGCATTTTTATGTGCGTTTGAGCTCAAATGACAGTGAATTACACTTAGTACGTGTTTTATGCCTTGCAGGAAGCGATCCGGAGCTCAAAAGTTATTTTGGAGCTAAATTGATCAATTTGGAGCTTTGAAGTCTGAGTAAAAGCCCAATGCATTAAGCCGGGATCGTGTTTGGAGGTCGTGTACCAAGTCTGGATGTTAAAAGAGGACAAAAAAGTTCACTCTGAGAAAATTGCACTGCTGCGCCACATGGGGCGCCGCAAGGCACGGCGCAGCAGTGTAAAGTTGACCTTGAATCGAAAATATGAGGTTGCAGATAAAATGCACTACCGCGCCGCATGGTGCGGCGCAGCCTACGGCGCAGCTGTGCAAATTCTACAGAGTCAGCCCTAGTTCGCACGGAAAAGGTTTTTTTCCGTCTGGGCCCGACCCTACTTGGTATAAATACATGTAAAAATGATATTTTGAAGACTTTTTGACATATCTTAGACCTAGGGAGGCTATTGCGGAAGGGAGAAAACGTTTGGAGCAATTTTCGGAGGAGATTGGCATCAAATTCTTCATTCCTTCATCTTTGCTTTGTAATTTAATTATGCAATTTATTTGGGAAATTATGAACATGATTATGAGTAGCTAAATATTTAGTCTAGGGTTTTGATGAAACCTATTGAAGGATGAACTTCTTGTTATATTAATATAGTGTGCCTGGTTTAATCTTTATTTGTTCAACTATGTTCTTGTTGTAGTTAATTGATAGGATCCTCAATTAGCTGTGCCTATTTACTGTGCATAACTCGGGAGAGAGTGCATATTTAGGTAGTTGTTGAACAACATCACTCCCAAAGTATAAGAGGGATCTATAACTGCGGGTTTAAAGGTGGGATTAGGGATAACGAAGCCTTGGGTGCAATCTAAAGTGAGCTGTAATAAACAAAGCCAGCTAGCGTAACTCGGGAGAGTACGTCTAGTAAATTGTCGTGATTACTCGGGAGAGATTTGTGGTAATAAGAGTGCTCATGATTGATAGAGACGATTAGGTGAATCTATGTGAAACATAACCGGAAGGGATTCCATCAATAGAGGAAATCACTACCTTAGATCCTTCTCTTAATTGTTTACAACTTAATCATAGTTAGTCTTTACTTACATAATTGTAGTTCGTCATAGTTAGTAAAAATATCCTCAACTGTTATTCAAAACGTTTGGGAAGTTGATTACGTAGAATTTAGTAAGTCTGATAAGAGTAATTGGTAGGTTAATTCCTTGTGGGTTCGACTCTGGACGAAATACTTAGATTATATTTGCAACGTCCGCGTGTCCTTTTCATAAGGCATGGTTGGGCGTGATAAAAAATCTATGTGGTATACCCATTGAAAATACCAGTTAACTCCATATACATTTAAAATATTTATTTTTGTATATGGTCGAAATCGGGTTCGTTCATTGTTTGATCAATCGAGGCTGAAACATGGCAGGTCAAAACTCGAGCCCGGATTATATCGAACCAAGGTGCAAACCGAGCAAGATCGAGGAAAACTTACCGAGCCAAATAACGGAAAGTCGAAATATTCGCAATCGGTCGAGGATCACGGCAGAAATCTCTGCATGTATCAAGAAGAGGCCGATTAATTAGCAAATCATGAGATTTTTTACCTGGTATAGAATTATACCAAAAGTAGAACACCCCCACTATATAAAAAGGGTTCTGATCATTTGCAGGACACATTATAATAGGCACAAATAAAGCAATATACTGATCATTTCTAGTTCTTATCTTCTTGTTGTTCAATTCTAACACTAGGTGAGACATTTCTTGGCTCGAAGGTGATCAAACTCAAAGGCTAAGGCTGTTCAATTTTGTGGTTTGCATTTACTTTCTTATCGTTATTTTCAATATTAATCTATCTTCTTAATTTGTATCAAGTTATATCCCGTATCTTTAAAACTGCATATAAATTCAATTGTTATCCAATTTTACATCCTATACCTACTTTATAAAATTTTATTTACTTTTTAAATCTTTAATGTCATTATATGCCATTAAAAAATCTCATCTTTTAAGGGACTGGATTATCCTCAGGTAAGCTTCATGCCAGTCTGACTAAGATAAGGAGGGAAGACCTCATTTCGTCATTCATATATCTCTCACTCCAACTTAATAATTCCTTTAAAACACTCCATCATCCCACAAAATTAGGATTATACATTTTCAACAAAAAAATTCGAACCCCAATAATTTCTCTTGTTCTAAATAAAGAACCTTCTCTATTCTTTTCTCCGAACTGGGGGCGCAGAAGGAAAAACAATATGAAATGGAGCATTTATTATGTATAAGACAATACCTCTTTACTATTTATTTGTCAGATGAAGTGTTTCATCTTTTTTGTTTTTCTCTTCCATCTATGTAATCAAAAGAAAAGTTAAAATAACGTAAAAATATTTTAATTTGGGGTAGAGTATCCAAACTAAAAGAAATATTAGAATATACTATGTTCTAATGAAAAATACAATATTCAAATCAAACGCACCATAATATTCTAATTTGGAATATAATATTCAAACTAAACATATCATAATTTTCTAATAGAATACAATATTCAAACCAAACATGCCACAAAATTTTAATGTGGGATACATTATCCAAACCAAACATGCCAAATTACAATAGATTAATGAAGAATATAGCATTCAAACCAACATACCATAATATTCTAATAAAGAATACAATATTCATAATCAAATATATCACAATATTTAATTTGGAATACAATATTCAAACTAAACATACCGCAATATTCTAATTAGAAATACAATATTCAAATCAAATATACCGCACTATTCTAATTTGGAATAAGTATTCAAATCAAACATACTTTTATTTTTATTTATTGTGTATATATTGTTTAACATGGAATATTAACATACTTTAAAAGTATACAATGACTAGAGTATTATATAATTTTTTATTGTATAAAAGAAAATAAGGACAAAGATTCCCACAGTAAAAAAAAATTTAATTTAATGAATTCTTTTTTTATTATTTAATTTTGGTCCAAGTTTAAAATGGATGAAGATTTTGGATTTGTTTCATATATAGAATTTTTTTTAATTTAGGGGACAAATTTATTAGGCAGGTATTGTCCTTTGACTAAATGAACATGTGGGATAATTAATTAATGTGTAGTACATATAATTTTATAACTGAAGTATATAGTGTTAAGGGTTCTTTAGAGGGGTATACATTGTAAAGTTCCCAACATTGTATTTTTTTGAGAATTTTTCATAAAGCACCATCTTTTAGGTCTAATTAACCATTTATAGATACCTTTTGCTATATTACGTGTTATAGATACCTTTTATGTTTTTATACATTGTATTTCATGTATTTAAGTTGTTGTATTCATTAATACAACAAAAAATAGGCGTAAAAACTGGAATTCCAGCTAAGTTTGACATGTATTTAGCTGTATTCAAGAGGCATTAACGTTAAATACAGTAACGTATCTGCGCAAAATCTGGAAGGTTAAACTGGTTAAAAACGGAAGGAAATCAAATCACACGATATTCTCCTAATTTAACTCAACGAACTAAAACGATCCCTCATTAATCTGTATTTGAAAGATACATAATAAAGATTATAGCTGAATAAAGAGAAATACATATGAATAATACAGTTGAGTAGAACTGTATACAGTTGAATACAACAAAATACAACTTAATTCATCTGAATAAAACACTTGAATACAACAAAATACAACTGAATAAAACTCTTAAATGCAACAAAATACAACTAACTTCTGCTGAATAAAATAGTTGAATATAACTAACTACAACTGAATACAGTTGTATAAAACACTTGAATACAACTAACTACTGCTGAATAAAATAGTTAAATACAACAGATTAAAACTGAACACAAAAGAATACGCATAACTTTTTAATACATCTAAAATATATAAATGAATGCTACTGAATACATGTGAATACAGCTGAAATATACATTTGAATACAAATAGGCGATTTGGGCGATCTAGAGAGAGAAACAACCTTATGGCTTCGCCGGCCGGCGGCCAGTCATTAATTCCGGCTGGTCATCCCCCTAACACATCTGCCCAACCTCCTACAACAATTACAAACAATTCCCAGCCCTCAAATCCCACAAACGAAGCCATGAATTACGCAAAAGTTGTGAACCCTACTTCGACGACCACTGCTAAGCAGAATCGAGCCGCTACAGTTGAACCAATTGCTCTTCCTCTATCAAAATCAACGAATTAAACTTACCCTAAGCGATTGTAATGGAGTGATAATGGAGGAGAACTAGAGAATTTGGGTGAGAGAAGAGGTATGAATCGTGGGTTGAGGGAGAAAGAGTAAAGTGTATGCAAAAAGAGAGAGAGAACGTGGTTAGTCAATTTTACTGTGATTATGTGAGAGAAAAGACTAAAAAGGAGAGAGAAAAATATTATTTAGCATATATGGTGCCTTAAATGTAGGATGTAACTATAGTTAGATATTTGGCTATAAAGTATAAAAGGTATCTATAGGACGTAATATTTTAAAATGATATTTATTTAAAATAAATAGGGTACTAAGGTTTTCTATAGGGTGTAAAAATTCCTATTTTTTTCGGCATCCGATCCAAAATTCCCACAGATAAGCCCATTATTTTAATAAGAAGAAACCCCAACCCCTTAATACTCAAAACAAGTTAAAAATAACACAGGCTAACCAGCTTTCAAATTGATAATTGAAATATAGCCAGTATTCGCAAAGTCATTGAAAAATAGCCAGTATTTTATACGGAGATAAAATCTGGACAAAAACACAATAGCTGAAACACAAAAAGTTTCAGCATAATATGTTGGATTATGGAACTCCTGTGTATAAACTTCCAACATATTTTGTTGGAATTCCAGCATATTATGAAATTCCAATATATTATTCTGGAATCTCATATGTAAAAAATTTGAATTTCAGCATATTATGCTGGAATTTTTCGAATTTTTAAAGGTATTTTTGTTCAGATTTTATTTTTATAAATGATTAAATTTTGATTACTTTTGAAACTATGACTAATTTTTAATTACGAGTTATAAAACATACTATTTCTGATTTTTTCGGTAAAAATAGCACGGTATAGCCAGTTTTCGGACTGATCATTCAAAAATAGCCAGCGTTTACGAAGTCAATGAAAAATAACCATTATTTTGCTGCAACAGAGACCGGTCCATCATAATATACTGGAGTTCGGTGTACCTGTGTATGAACTCCAGCATATTATGCTGGACCGGTATATTTTGCTGACTCCAGTATAATATACTGGAGACTGGAGCACCAATGCTCCAAACTCCAGTATATTATACTGGACAATTACACCTGCTGGAAGTCCAATATATTATGCTGGAGTTCTAGTGTACTTATGTTGGAACTCCATCATATTATGCTGGAGTTCCAGCATACTTATCCTGGAACTCCAGTATAATATACTGGCGTATTTTTCGGGTTTTGAATAGTGTTTTCGCTCAGATTTATCTTTACATGAAAAGTGGCTAAATTTCAATTACTTTTAAAATTTGTCTATTTTTGAACGACCGGTTGTAAATCTGGCTATTTTTTAATTTGAGCCTTTTTTTGCCCAAAACAAGTAGTAGTAGCTTTGCGAGGTGGGCCACGCGAAACCAAGGCAAAGGCCCAAATCTTTAATTCAAAAACTTTCAAACATCAGAACCGCCATCTGAAAATTTGAACTACTGATCTCACACACAGAGCCTTTCTTCCAACGGTCCTCTCTCTCTCTCTCTCTCTCTCACACACACACACACACACACACGCACAGGGTGTCTCAAAGGGGAAAACGGGTTTGAACTTTGGAGTGTGATCCACAAACTAAGGTTGGTTACATCATATTCTCTATTCCAGTTTCTTCAAAGTTATAATTCTTTGCTGTTTTGTTGTTTGTTAGCCCATTTTCACTTTAATTTTGTGGAAAAGTATTATCTTTAGAAACTCTCTTGAATAATTTTAGTCATAATTCTACTAAATTTGATTATTCATACCAGAAAAGAACTGCGTTAGGGTCTGATCAGACATCGAGTTCTTTTATGTAAAGGATTTAAATTGTGTATCACATACTTTATCAGTGTAGTTTAGCCCGTTGTAGTAAAAATTTTACCTTATTTTAGGTCACTGATATCTACACTTTCTATAGTTGCAGGTAATTAGATTTTAACTATTTATACTGTCAGTGAATATAACTTAAACGCTAACTAAATGGAAGGCTAAGCTAGGAATTTGGAACAACAATGACAAAAAGGAGTATTTGACTTTAATAAAGCACAATTCTTTGTAGAATTGGTAAAACCTTAACACCCTCACTTTCTAGTAGGTAATTAAACTAATACATTACTTAAAAAAGTTTATTTTTATAAATAAATTCACATTTTTGGGTAGGTATATTTCACCACTTTAGTTTAAGAATCATAGTTTCAGGTAAACAAGATAGATACAAAAATATATTTTATTTGAGAAGGAAAAATACCACCATAGCAATTTTTTTGTAGAACAATGTAATGTGTAGTAATATTTACAATTCATTCAGCTCAACAGCAAAAAGTTGGCATCTTTATGTTTTTTCGAGTGGTAAATGGGTTGTTCTATAAAAAGTAGAAACTTTTCTTCACGAGATTAATCTGTGTTGTATTGAGAAAAGGAGTACTTTATTCAATGAGACTGTATTTTTAAAAGCTAATGTTGTTTATTGTTGCTGTTAAATTGACAGGTTCTGTTGTCCCTGGGACTAATATGCAAATGGACTGTCTTAAAACATGTCAAACAGAAAACTTTTCTACTCCTGGAAAAATAGGGCAGTTAGAATCTGCTCTGGTAACAAAAGTTAAAGTTATTGTTAGAGTTCGCCCCTTTCTTCCTCAAGAAATTAACTCGAGGGATGGAAAACCAATCTCTTGTGTTTCTGTTCTCAACTCAGAATCTGAGCCTTCTGAGGATGTCACAGTTCATCTGAAAGATTATGAAACCTGGTAAGCATTATCTCAATTGTTGGCATGCTCCAAGATTAAATCTGTCTTACTACTATAGCATATTATTACTTGGAGTCTTGGACTAGTATTTGTTGCACAACCTTATCCTGGGAATCTTTATGTTTTTGATTGTAGTCGTAATGAATGCTACAAGTTGGATGCTTTTTTTGGTCAAGAAGACAACAATATAAGCGAAATATTTGGCAAAGAAGTTAATCCTTTGATCCCTGGGTTATTACATGGTCGCAATGTCACAGTATTTGCTTATGGAGCTACAGGGAGTGGAAAAACTTACACCATGCAGGTATATTTTTATTTGTCTGCATAATGCACAACTTACACCATGCAGGTATATTTTTATTTGAAGGGGAGCCTCGTAACTGGTAAAGTTGTTGTCATGTGACCGGGAAACAGCCTCTTGCAGAAATGCAGGGTAAGGCTGCATACTATAAACCCTTGTGGTCCGGCCCTTCCCCGGACCCCGGGCTGCCCTTTTTATAATGCACAACTTGCTCCGTCACTCCTGGAATTGGACTAGATGCTACAATTTGCACGTAGATTAGGAGATGAATATAGAGTTCCAAGTTACAACAGATGTACTCGATGTTTCTTTTCAAGTTTTTTGCTGCTCTACTACTTCTATAAAGTAGATCCATGAGTGACCCAAGGAGATATCAGATTTCTTAGATTGGAACCATGCAATAAACTTATCCCATGTACGCAGTCATTTAGTCTTAAACTAGAACTTTTACATTTGACCTCTAAAGAGATATGTATGTGAAGCATATATTTCCCTGGATGTACACGTGAATTGTTTTGAAAATACCTTGTTGCTGATGCAGGGAACTGAAAACCTCCCTGGTCTAATGCCACTTGCAATGTCCTCCATTCTCTCGAAGAGTCAGGGACAAAGTACCATAGCAATATCATACTATGAAATATACATGGATAGGTGCTATGATCTACTTGAACTTAAGGAGAAGGAAATTTTCATATTGGACAACAAAGATGGACAGATTCATCTCAAAGGACTTGCACAAGTTACCATCAGTTCAATGTCAGAGTTTCAAGAGGCGTTTTCTTGTGTGGTTCAGAGAAGAAAAGTTGCACATACGGGTGTTAATGATGTCTCTAGCCGTAGTCATGCCGTGCTCACTATTTATGTTTCTACTCCTTGCTGTGATGATACTGGAAATGTTGTTACTGGGAAGTTGAACCTTATTGACTTGGCAGGTTTTAACACTACTAAATATAACCATGAATTATTGTGTAAGACTATTTAACTGAAAGGTAACTCACATGTTGTAACTCTAATGTCATTGAATTAGGAAACGAAGATAATAGAAGAACTTGCAACACTGGAATTCGTCTACAAGAGAGTGCTAAGATCAACCAGTCCTTATTTGCATTGTCAAATGTGATTTATGCACTGAACAACAATCAACCGCGAATACCCTATAGAGAAAGCAAATTGACAAGGGTATTGCAAGACTCTCTTGGAGGAACAAGCCGTGCTTTGATGATTGCTTGCTTGGTAGGATGCTGTATATATCATCTCTTGCCTTTCGGTACCGCGAATGCAACACCATCTGATGCTATTTTCTTTTCTTTGTTCATAGAACCCTGGAGAGTACCAAGAATCTCTTCATACAGTTAGTTTAGCAGCCCGATCAAGACACATATCCAATTTTTGTGCCTCAGCACAAAAAGGAGTTACTCCAAAGGTCAAAGTTGACATGGAGGCAAAGCTTCGCGCCTGGCTAGAATCTAAAGGCAAGACAAAAAGTGCTCAAAGAATTGGGGCATTTGATTCTCCATTTACTATCAAAACTCCAAATTCCATATGCTCTACCAAAAAGCTTAGTTTGTTTGAGAGCTCTTCAAAGCATAAATTTATTAGTAAACAAGGTGCTTCAAGCATAAAAAAGAGGTAAGAGATTACTCTATGATCTTGCTGTACTTACCTGTGTTTGATTTGATGATTGCTTAACTTTGCATTTGATTTTGATGATTGCTTAATTTTGTTGTACAGGGATCCAGATGGGGCCTGTAGAAATCTATTTAATAATGGACATCGATCAAACGTCACAGCGGAGGTAAAAGACAGAGACAACTATAATTTTGGCCAAGCTCATAGTGAGTTAATGATGTAACATTTTGCTCCTTGCAGAATTCTTCGTGTTAAATTGAATAAAATCCATTGACAAACTTGGTCCATGGGATGTCCTTTATTATTTACTACTACTAGATAACTACTGTGAATATAACTCAATTTCTTTTAAGTAAGATGAACTGGTTAACGTGAAACTATAACTATTGCCATTTCTATAGATTCTAGGATTACCTAGCCCACTTTAAGTTTATGTATGGCTGATAGCTTGATTAGCTCAAAAAGAAAACAGTTCTTAATTTAGCCAACTTTTTCACAAAGAGAACTACTCAGTTGATTGATTTTGGTATGTGATAATTAACAACTAGAAACTTTCTGCGGAATCAATGATTTAATCACAATTTTTATTATGAAAGAATTGGAGTAAATAGATAAATCATTTTAAGATGGATTTCACAATTAATGTGCAAATGCAGGCTCAAGAACTTGCTGATTGTGGTAATAGAGAAGAAAAGAAGTTCGAGGTTTTTGCTGAAAGCGTTGCGCCTGAGTCTAATACACTGGTGCATGGTACTTGGCCACTATAACCATATCACAGTTCTTGTAGTCTACCTCATGTATTATTAATCTAACTTTATATAGGTGACTCATATTAAGCTATAAGCAATTGACTATGTGCCAAAGCTAGTTCTAGTGTTCTCCTCCGCCTACTCTTCCCACAGAGAGCAGTAGCATACCTATTTTGCATCAACTCATATTGAGATATAAATAACCATGAGACCATTTTTCAGTTATCAATGTGCCAAAGCTAGTTCTGCACTGCTCTAGCTATATATGTTCCCACACAAACTGGTAGTATAATTATTTTGCATAGATTTGCTTGCAAGCTTTGGCCAATTATATCTACAACGTTTAATATCTTCTATCATGGTTCCATATTGGGTGCTTTTTCAGTTTCTTAAAATTTTTACTATAAGATTGCACATCCCTTTATCATCAGCTTCTCATTTTTTAAAACTTGCTCTTCCGTTGTTACTTTAGTTTCTGTTCATAGGTGGCACAATCTTAGGTGGTCCATTTCGCAAAGATTTTACAAGTGAACCCACTGAAATCCCAGTGTGCTTTCTCCCCTTTTAAAGCATTTTAAGGGTCATTACAAGATCAGGTTTCCCTCCACTATATAAAATTAATCCTGAAAATGCAGTTATCTCCTTGTTATTTCACATACGTTAAGAGAATCATTCGTACTACTATTTTGTCATTTTTTTGAAGCATTTCTTCCCCCATATCCCATTTAGAATTAGTTTCTTATCTTTTCATTTATTTATGTAACTAAATTGCAGTTCATTTATCTCTATTGATCCTATTTACAGACAGCTGTGACAAAAAATGGAAAATAACAAACTGTTTCAATAAGGAAAGATCATATATCTTCTCTACGTACAGTGAAATAAATGTTGAAGACTTTTGTCTATTTGATTTTGTGTAGATGAAAAAACCAATGCGGAGGAGAAAGTGAGAACCGTTGATTGTTTCAGCTCCTCTAAAGCATGTGAGGTTGTTACCCCTAGAAAGGTCCTTTCTCCCATCAACTCCAACATAAACAATGAGAATATTCCAGCGATAGGGACGCCACTTGATAAGTTCAGTACACAAAGTTCTAACTTGAAGGTGAGCAGGAATTCTTGTTGCCGTTATCTTCTAATTGCTTAGCATTTCTGGTTATAATTATTACATCTGTTGAGCATACAGAACTCTCTAGTCCAGGAGTACATTGAGTTGTTGAACACAGCCAGCAAGTGAGTGTTGCTTTCTGTCTTTATTTTCTTTTCATTTTTCTGTTTGTTCTTTCTAAATGGAGATTGACTTTATTTTGTGCTACACTGTGTTAGGGAGCAACTAATGGAGATAAAGGTATGTTATTGATGTCTTCACATGATTCTGACATTGTCATCACTTAGTTGTGAGTTTTGACTGCATTTTCACATCTAATATAGGGAATTGGACAAAAGATGGCTGAATATATTATCGAACTAAGGGAAACAAGCCCAATGAAATCAGTAAGAAACTCTTTTGAAGGTGTATGATGTCGAGTTTCTTGGTTTGTGACTGCATAATACTAAGCCTACTTACCTGGTTTTATGCAGCTGGATGATTTGGAGAAGATTGGACTGTCATCAAAGCAGGTAATCACATGCATTATATTTTCAGTACTTTTTCCTTTATTTTTTGCTAGGAACGAACCTCTTAGTCTTGTAGGAGATTTATAAGGGCACTAAATTGTAGAGAACTTCTAGTACTACTGAGACGAGCTTAAATGGAACGACATGAATAGTGAGGATTCATATATATGACGCGTACTTGCTTTATAAGTATTCTTAATAAGTAACTGTGAATCATGGAGTGATAATGAAGAGTGTGCCTACATCCACTTTAGGTACATAACTTATTCAGGTGGGCTGCAAGAGGAGTTCTGGGATGAAATTGATTTGCAACAGCTTGTTGTTACGAGAATGTGCAGGAGTAAAACTGGTTCTAGCTAGAATTTAAGTTATAGTATTTCTATAATTGAGTACTTGGATTTGAGATCTAAGAAAGAAGGAAAAATGTGAACTGCTGATATCAAATGTATTGTATCAACTGTGTTGTATTTATGAGACACGAAAATATTCCTTCCATGCCCCTTCAAATGACTCAATATATCGTACCAATTCTACCCGTAGATATTTCGGCATTTCAGCATTTTCAGTTATATTTGCTTGTTTTCTTGAGTTGCTGCTACTACCTCTAGGTTTGTCCAACTTATAAGGTTTAAAAGAGGAAAAAACCTACAAATATTCAGGTGTGATTGGTGTTAGAACAATTTTTCGTCCGACGAAAATTTCCTAAATTATTGAATCATTCTTTGTTCTACCTGAACTTAAGGTAGTGGTTATGAAATTTCTTTGGCTCCAAGGCATTTGGTCTCCTTAAACCAAAGGTCTATGCATACCTCCTCAAACCCTACATATACATATTACACTGGATTGTTGTTATTGTTCTTAAGTCATTTGGTCGTCATCTTGATAGGAATTAGCTCCAATTTGGTTAGTGGTGGCCGGTGGGTATCACGTATAAATGATGAAGAGCCCACATGCAAAAAGCAAATAGTAAAGGGAATAGAACAAGACTTTACACTAAAAATAATTACACAGAACTTTTGAAGGACCAATTGCTTCACGTTAAAAGAAATGCCTAAAGAGGAGAAAGTGAAAATGAATCTTTCAGAAAGTCGCACAAAATGGAAAGAATTCAACTCAGAAATTGAAAAGCAATAAGTTGGGCCAGCTTATTGCTTTTTGGCTTTAAAAAGTCTGCTATCCGCCCGGTCAGCCGTTGCACGACCTTCACGTTGTTTACCACCGTGATTTCTTCGATGGCCTTGATATTGGCGGGGTTGATCTCGATTCCCCTGTTTGACACTATGAAGCATAAGAATTTGCCTTCCAAGTGGGCGTCTGATTGCCAAAACTTGAACTACTTTCCCTATTCTCCTAGGAACTACTTTTCCCTATTCTCCTGGACGCCTGATTGCCAAAATTTGAACTGTACTTGAACTACTTTTCTCTATTCTCCAGCTGGGCGCCTGATTGCCAAAATTTGAACTGTATTCTCTATTCTCCAGGTAGGCACCTGATTGCCAAAAATTCGAACCATATTCCCTTGTTTTCCAGGCGGGCAAAACTCTTTTTTAAAACCAATCCAAACGGACTCTTGGTCAAATATAAACAACTTCGGAGGAGCAAAATAAATCCCAAGTTTCCCACCTCAAAAATCTTAATATAGCGTATTCGTTCTTAATAGTAGTTTTCTTCTTTATCAAATAAATATGTTTAGGATGAACCCACGCAAAGATCGGGAAAAAGGAAATAACATAGGTTAAAACACCAGAAGCAGAGATGCTCATGTTACAAACCACACAACTACTTGTATACACAACGCCACAATAACAAGAACCCAAACATTGTTCAGACTCCATTACTCTTCCTTATTACAGAGGAAAAAACACATAATTTCCCCCTGTTTTCAACAGACACAACTATAAACTACATTTTAAAAACTATAGTTATTTTTTATCTTAGCCATAAAAGGCTAACACCCATCCATCTCTGCTTAATTAAGATTTAATTTGTTCACTTAGAACAAGTGCAAGGGTTACACTTGCAGTCAGATCCACATTTGCAGCCATTCTCAGCAGCAGGGGATTCACCCATTTCCATTGTGCCGAAGCTTGTTTTCTCAGGTCCCACCCCAAGCACCAAAGCCTCAGTTGTGGTGCTTTCGTTGTAGCTCAAATCTGGGTAATTCTTGCATCTGCAACCAAAATTCAACACAAACACAAGAAATTAAGAAATTTTCCAACCACAAAACAACAACAACAAACTAGTGTGATGTGATTCCACAAGTAGGGTTCGGAGAGAATGCCTGATTTATGGGTTATAGAGGCTATTTACGGTATAGCCTCGACTTTTCTACTAAGAAACACTTACAAAATTTTGCCAAAAAAAAAAAAAACAATAGCCAACACAAACATATAGACAAATCAACAACCTAAAGTCAAGTTTAGAATGGATGTGAACTTGTTATATGCACATTTTTTTCATTTTTTTTGGCATGTATAGAAGAGCTCAAGCAAAAAACAATAGGTTCAATTGAAGCCAAAAAATCCATGCTAGATCCGCCTCTAATTACCCCAGGCAGTCCGCTACACAAGGCATGTGCATTCACGTGCAGGGTGAAAGAAAGGACGGCACCTCAAAGGTGTGATGTAAACAACCTATCCTAATACAATGATTAGTAGTTATTTTTATGACTCAAACCCGTGATCTATAGGTCATTGGGAAACTTACTATAATTTCCCAACTGAGATCGTATCATTTACCACCAAATACAATCTTACAAGAAAAATTCCCATCTGCCTAAGTTTAGACTTTGGTGGGCAAAGTTACCGGCCCGACACCTGTGCTAATGGATTGTCGCAGATATCCCATCAAATTAAATTAGTGAAAGTGCATGTCCAACCACAACCATCATTAGAAAGAAAAAAAATCGACAACAATTGTAAACAACCCAGCCCACAATTTTCCATTAAATTCCAATATTCCCCATAAAGATATTCATCCATGCATCAACCAAAACAGAAAAATAACATAAAATAGCAACAAATCATGTATCAATTGTTAGAGGAAAAAGAAGGAATACCCGCCACAGCCGTTGCCGCACTTGCAGCCAGATCCACAACCACAGTTTCCTCCACAGCAAGACATTTTCAGAAACGAAAATATGCAAATTCAAGAAAACAAGTGTGTTTTTGATGATGTAGAACAAGTATTGAGGAGTGTCCATTTATAGAACAACGGAGGAGGGGGAGAGGTGACATCGACCGTACACGTGGCAAGATCGTGAAGGAATATCTAATCCTTGTAAGTCGGTCCATTCATGATCTTAATTACTTCCACGTATCTGTCGTTTTCGATCCTCCTAAAATCTGTTCCCTATTCTCACTCCTACGATAATATTAATCAGGAGAAGCTGGTATTCAATACTATTCTGTAGCAAACCGTATCATAAGCAATACTATAGTATTTAATACATGAATAAATATGTATAAAGATAAAATTGGCCTTTCAAAACCCTTTATAAAGCCTTTTCAAAGAATGTGGAGGGCATTCTTGCAAACAAATAATTTTTAAAAAGATTATGCAATGTATATTATTTTTAGTGCATCAAACCAAATTGTCAATAAAATAATTCCAGTATAACTAATTTCAAAATTAATAATTTAAATACTTACTAATACATCTTATTCGATATTATTCTTTTATATATATATATATCGACCAAATGACCCCTTGAGTGTCTTAATCGTACGATCATTCTCTGATGCAAAGAGAAAGGGTAAGTTTTTGGTTGATAATGCAGAGAAAGGGATAAGATTGAAACATAGAGAAAACTCAGAAAAAGGGATGATTATATTAGTGATTTTTCTATGGCTTAAAAGTCAAAGTGAAAGGTACAATATCATAATATCTTCACTTACGACAAAAAATTCTTTTTCCTGCAGCTTAACAAGTGTTGTTTAGTTAAATATTTTCTTATTTAAGAATGATTATGTGATCCTTTTGCATGTGATGTTAAATAAAAATAAGAAAAAAATGCTGATTACACTATCATCTACCTAATTTTTTTTGTTCTTTCCCAACCTCAAGAGAGAGAAAAATGCAATAGTATTAATTTTATTTGATAATATATAATTAACAAATTTCAAGTTCCATGATTAACCTCAAGCAATGTCTTGTCAAATCAAAATCAAAAGCTGATCTATTAGGTTACCCTTTTGGAAAAAATACAAGGTAGCAGGGGCCGCAATCTATTAATTATTAATTGTTTTTGATAAATTAGACAATATAAAATAAGCTTTTGGAAAATATGACCCACTAGTCTGGTCATAAATTGTGAAAATTCAATTTTCAATGTTAAAAAAGTATTGCTCCTTAAAAAGGGATATCATTATTACTATTCAGAGATCAAATAATTTTCTATTATGATAATTTATTATTTTCTTAAGATAGATATTTTTTTTACTTTAGTAGCTATATTTTACAGTAGTATTTTTTAATTATTTCTAAATATATGTCATTTCAAAAAAATTAAAAATGATATTCAAATACACACCAGAATTGTATTTTGATTCTCTCATATGCCAACACCGCATTTTGAATTAAGTTAATGATAAGACCTTGTTCTCCATTTGTACAAATTTTCAAAACAAAGATTGGTTATGTATGGAAACTTTTCTCACTTTTTATGTTATTCTAATTAATTTTTGATTTTTTTTGTTTACAATTAATTGCTTTGAGTTGGTTTCTGCGCAGTTCCTAAGAAGATAAGATGATGATGATGACAAGTTTCTTGATTCTATTTTTCTACTTTCGTAGCCTCGGATATATATATATATATATATATATATATATATATATAATTATAAATGCCCTCAATTATTTTATTTTTCCTGAATTATTGGTCTGGCAAAATGATAAAGCCTTCCACAAGGTCAAGTGGCAATCTTATGTCCTCAAATTTTGCCAAGAAAATTGACATCAATACGGTAGAGAACAAGGCTAAACAAGTACGGTACGTCTGAGTTCAAAAATCAAAGTCATATTTAAATGAAAACAAGAAAAGAATCTGTTAAAGCAAGACAGAAATGATTCATGAGAAATCAAAATCACATTAATCTTTTTTTATAACATTTATATTATTTATCCATGTATAAGAAATTTAAGGACAAAAGTATAATTAATTCAATTTAAACGAGTCCAGTTTGAAATATAAAGAGTATTACATATGTAAGTAGCGAAAGAAATCTTAAAAGATGTGTAATGAAAAATGAGGGCATGAAATGGCCATGAGTGTTTCAGCTTCTTTTGGCCAAAAGTATTTTTTTTGACTAATTTTTTTTTTTCAAAGTTAAGATGTTTGGTCAAGCTTTTAGAAGGAAAAAAGTACATTTGAATAGAAAAAAATAAATTCTCCCTCAAAATATTTTAAGAAAAATATACTTAGAAATATTTTTTAAAAATTTAGTCAAAGCTCAAAAATACTTTTCAAATTAATTAGTTAAACATAAAATATTTTTCACTAATAATATTATTTTTTTGAAAAGTATTTTACAAAATAAGTTGATTTTAGAAGTTAATCGAATATGTTATACGTAACTTGACAGCTAACTGTGCTATTAATGGTAGGTTTAAATACTCTTGGTTAGCTGAGGTCCTCGTCCATAGAAGTTGGAGATTATATAAGGTGGTGAAAATTGAAAAGGAAAGTTCTCAGGGGTCATCTTGAAGGGTCTAAATTACTCAATTGATAATGACCTTTTACCTACCCATAGAAATAGTATTCTTCTGTTGGAACAAATTATGGGCATTGATTTTCAAGTGTCATGCTTATCATTTATCAAGAACTTTTCACATACTTTTTTGTTTCTCCACAATTTCCTCGACACCAATAATTTGTAACCCCAAAACTACATTAGATAATCCAAGTTCTTTATTATTCCTTTAACCCTAAGTTTTCTCAAGCAATTCGGTTTTTGCTTACATGTTTGATCCAAATCTCATATTTATCTATTTTTGTAGTCAGTGGTGGATCTACATAAAATATCTAATTTGACGAAAAAATTATGGATTCACGTACACCATAAAAACAGCCTAAATCCGCCCCTGTTTGTAGTAATCACATAGAAGAATTGAATTTTGTTGAATTCATTAATACATTTTATTTGTTGCTAATTATTCTTATTCATATTTTTCTTTCATTGTATTGGAGAGCAACTATCATATTTTAATTGTTGAGGTGGTTTTAAGCTAGATAGGCTTAAAAGAGGGTGAATGAGAAATGAAAATTTTAAGTAAAATTTTAAGTTCCCCCCTTGACAAAAAGGACATTGTCTCATTAAAAAAGGAAAAGGTTTTTGATGGGTATATATACAATTGCTCATCTTGTAGCTCTTAAAGAGTTAAGAAGAAGGCAAGCCTCGCGTCGTCGCTCGGTCGCTCGGCTTCGGCTTTGTTAACAGAAATCCAACGGAATATTAATATTAAATCCAACGGAAATATTAAACATTTTATTTCCGTTATCCTTTTTAAGTTTTCGATTTTGTAACTGAAAATTAATCTCCCTCTTCAATTCCCGGTTTATTGTTGAATTTATGTTATGGCCATTTTACATAAACAGTCATTCTGAAGAGTTGCATCTCTTCAGTTTTGAGCTCAACATTGGCTATAAATACCAGTCCATTCTCTTAGATTTTCCCTACGATTTTTTTTGAGTTCTCCTCCTTTGTTCTGCATTGTTTTAACTTAAAAGAAAGCAACAATAAGTGTGATTTGCTACCGAACTTTGTGTTCGTTGAAATACTGGGGTTTAAAGTACCACTATACCAGTGTGTAATTCGTTCTATCCTGGAAGAAAATAATCTACAATCTTGGGTACTAGGAGGGGGTTAAATTCCTTAAGGAAACACTGTGAATTCAGTGGGCTCGGATTAACTTCTGTTTCATTTATATTTCTGTTTATATGAATTATTTTACAAATACAGTATACTAACAAGCTTAAGGAATTTAATTTTATTTTCTGTATTTGTGTTATATTCACTGTTCTGGAGATTAAATACTTTATGGTTTTCTACTTCATTGGAGATTAAAATCTACGTGATTTTAACATTTGTTTGTGTCATTCTTTTACAGAAATGACTAATGACAACGAGAACCAAGTTGTTCCGATGGTGACTGTTAATGTATCGACAAGCCGAACATCGGCGTTGACACCGGCGAAAAAACCCAAAAAAAATTTCGGGATTGATATCAAGCGGTGGCAGCAGAAGATGTTCTTCTACTTGACTACTTTAAGTCTATAGAAGTTCTTTAAGGAAGATGTTCCTGTTCTGCTTGATAAAACTCCAGAGAATGAACGCTTTCTTGTGATTGAGGCGTGGGAGCATTCTGATTTTCTGTGCAAGAATTATAATCTTAGCGGACTGGAGGACGATTTATATAACGTCTACAGTGGTGTGGAGACGTCAAAAGAATTGTGGACTGCACTTGAAAAGAAATATAAAACTGAAAATGCCGGGTTGAAGAAATTCGTTGCCGCTAATTTTTTGTAACGACCTGACCGGTTGTTTTGAGATTTTGCACTTCGCTCGCTAGTTCTCGGGATGACTAGCCTAGTGTGATGCATTATGACTTACGTAGATCGTTGGTTTTGGTTTACAGGGTAATCGGAATGAATTTGGAAGAACAGTTCTAAGTTTGAAGCTTAAAATTTGAAAGGTTTGACCAAGATTTGACTTGTTAGTAGATGACCTCGGATTGAAATTTTTATGATTTGGTTAGCTCCGTTAGGTGATTTGGGACTTAGGAGCATGGTCAGAATGTGTTTTGTAGGTCCGCGAAAGGTTTAGGCTTGAATTGGCAAAATTGAGATTTTGACGTTTTCCGTTTGATAGGTGAGATTTTGATATAGAGGTCAGAATGGAATTTCGAAAGTTGGAGTAGGTTTGTTGTGTCATTTTTGACGTGTGTGTAAAATTTCAGGTCATTCGGACGAGGTTTGATAGACTTTGTGATCGAAAGCGGAATTTGGAATTCTTAGGCTTGAATCCGCAGAGAAATCCTTCTTCGCGTTCGCGAGAGGGTTTTGCGTTCACGAAGGGTTAATGAGAGGGGTAGTCAAGTTGTTCTTCGCGTTCACGAGGTAGGTCCCGCATTCGCGAAGGTGTACGAGTTTTAGGCTACGCGTTCACGATTGGTGTTCCGCGTTTGCGTAGGGTCGAGATTTGTGGTCATCGCGTTCGCGTTTGGGTCCTCGCGTTCGTGAAGGATAGGATTTGGTCAGTGAAGCTTTGAGCTTCGCGAACGCGACGGTGATTCCGCGTTCACGATGAAGAATGCCTGGGCAGTAAGTATATATTTTTAAAAACGAGGGTTTAAGTCCAATATCATAAAAGCCATTGGAGAGCTTGGGAGAATGTGATTTGATGGGATTTTCAGTGGAGCAATTGAGGTAAGTATTATTCACTCATATTTGGTTTAATTCCATGATTTAGTCTTGAATTTCATCATTTAATTTGAGAAATTAGAGTGGGAATTGGGAAAAAATGGAAGAAAACTTTGAGAATTCTTTTGGGGATTTGAATGGGAAATTGAGGTCGGATCTTGATGAATTTGATATGGGTAGACTCATGAGAGGATGAGAATTCTATTGATGTGACTTTTATCGGATTCCGAGACGTGGGCCCGGGTGCTGGGTTTGAGCAATTTCGGAATTTTTAATGTAAATTGAATATTTTCGAGTGAGCTTTGTTCCCTTAGCATATTTTAATGGTTATGTACTGATTTTTTGTTAGATTTGGAGCATACGGAGGTCGATTCAAGAGGGCAAATGCATCGTAGGCTAGAGTTTGGACCGGATCGAGGTAAGTAATGATTGTAAATGTTTCTTGTGAGGGTATGAAATCCCGGATTTCACATCGTTGTGCTATATTGAGGTGACGCATACGCTAGATGACGAGCGTGGGGTCGTGCACCATTGGGGATTGTGACTTAGTCCATGCTGAATGATTGTTTTACCACGTATTTGATTGAAAACTGTTTGCTATCATCATGTTTTGGGCTGAATGCCATATTTGGGCCTCGTGCCAACTATTTGAACCCTTAAGGGATTTTTATTGATATTTCCTCACTGTTTTGACTTTATACTTGCACTCAGTCATGCTATATTCTATTGTTTTCATAACTCAGCCATGTTTACTTTGTTTTAATACATTAAATGATATTTTAAATGATAATTTGGGCCGAGCATCATGTTTTACTGTTGCTCGAGTGGCTTATGAGATTCTGACTGTGTAAGGCCGAGGGCCTGTGTTGTGAGGATACACTGATTTATGATTATGAGACCGAGGGCCTGAGTTGTATGCCACAAGGTGGCTTGATATGAGGCCGAGAGCCTTTTGATTATGCCACAAGATGACTCGATATTGCGCTTGCGCCGTAAGGGGTCCCTCCCGGAGTCTTTACACCCCTAGTGAGCGCGGGTACCAAGTGTGTTATGTGATACAGCCCGAGGGGCTGATGTTGTTCGGGTATCCTGAGCGAGTGATATATTGATTATGCCACGAGATGGCTTGTTATTGTGCTTGGGCCGTAAGGGGCCCCTCCCGGAGTCTGTACACGCCTAGTGAGCGCGGGTACCCAGTATGAGATGTGATATAACCCGTGGGCCTGATGTTGTTCCATGTTATTGCCCGAGGGGCGATTCTTGATTTATGTTATGCCCGAGGGGCTGATTACGAGTGATTGTGAGGTAGCCCGAGGGGCTGGTTCTGTTGATATTATACCCGATGAGCGGTTTATGGTACATGTTTTGCCCGAGGGGTTGTTCGCATTTCTATCATGTTTATTCACTGTTTTATCACTCGTTTGAAAACTATTGAAATTTTTTTTAAAAAGGATTTTACCGAAACTGAGCATGATTTACGAAATACATGATTTTTGTACTGTGTTGGAATTATCCTGCTTTTGTTGTAGTGTTTTGACGTGATTTATGTGTTTTCTTACTGCTCAGCTTTCATTTACCTTTACTACTTACTTAGTTGGAGTACTCACATTACTCCCGCACCTTGTGTGCAGATGCAGGTATTTTCTGAACCCGGTAGCGGGTGTCAATTGCTCAGAGGCAGAGTCATCGAAGTTTAGCAAGGTAGCTGCCTGGTGTTTGCATCACAACTTTTCTCCCTCTTGTTTTCCTTAGACTGTATTTAGTATATTTTCAGACTTTTCATTACATTTAGACCTTAGTAGATGCTCATGATTTGTGACACCCCGATGTCGGGCTGTATCTATTTTCACACTTGTTCTATTTCGCTTAATCTTAGGATTTCTTTCTTATCAATGACTTAAATTGACTTATTAAAATTGTTAAAAATAAAGAATTTGGGAATTGTGTCGGCTGACCTTGTCTTCATGAGAGGCGCCATCACGACCGAGTCCTGTTTGGGGTCGTGACAAGTTGGTATCAGAGCCTAGGTTACATAGATCTCACGAGTCATGAGCAGGTTTAGTAGAGTCTCGCGGATCAGTACGAAGACATCTGTACTTATCCTCGGGAGGTTGCAGAACCTTTAGGAAAAATTTTACATTCTTGAATTCTTATCGTGCGTCCTTGATTCAGCTTGAAATATAACTCTTTGAAATCCTTCCACGCGTCCGCATGAGCGCTCAGTATCAGATGTGCATCGATGGCTTGTGATTCCCCGATTGAGGGGCAAGATGTGATTTTTTGTGCGTTGATATTGGGCCAGTCTGGAGGACTTGAGGCCGGGTTTTGCCTGCGGCTTGAGCACCGAGGTGCTGATTGTATGAGTACGTGTTTTTGAACTTATATGTTCGGTAGTGTCCCTATTAGTAGAAGTGATGGCTGGATGGCTATGCAATGAGTATGTTATGACTGCGAGATGTATTCATATGATTTGGAAGCGATGAGAAGGGTCTACTGGAGGATAGAAGAACTATTAGGTGCTTGATTTCCATCTTGATTTATAGCCCCGAGTTATGGGTGTGTGAAGAATCTTTTCATGTTTTCTAGTTGAGGGAGTGAAGTGGATTTCACGTTGTGATATGAATTTAGACTTCGGAAGATCAAGTGACTGTGTAATGTCTATGACGGTGGAGGGTATAAAGAGATGCTAGTTGAGGCGAAGCAGGTGGGTTATCTCATGCGGATTGTTCTGAAGTTTGAGTAATCCTTTATGTCATTTATGGGAAGATCTCTGTTACCAGGGAAATATATGTGTTGCAATTTGAATTTGGGTCGCCTAAGAGAGTGGGTTTAACTGTTACGAGAGTAAATGCGAGATTTGCAAAAGATTTAAAACACTAGATGGTATGTTTTTCACGAGCTTATAAAGGATTGAGTTTAATCTCACTATGGTATTATGGCATGTAATAGAGTATATGCGTTATGAGTTATTGTATGTGTTTTGATCTATGGCTTCCAGCCAAGTGAGGGAGTCTGCTATTGATTAATTGGTTGCACAGTTATGTGCTATGTTGGTTCCAATTTGAGGTGTACGGATGAATCAGTTATGGCTTACGGAGATTGAGACCGAGGATGGCTCGGGTAAAGGAAAATTTTGACAAAGGTTATATTATGCTTCATAGGTGTATGAGAATCACGGAATGTCTTGAGTGGTTATTGGTAAAGGATGTGCGGTGCATAGAGCAGGGAGTTGCTTGGTTGTAGGTGAGGATACATCCTGCGGTGTCAGAGTAAGGAACAGGTTGTTCGGTTCATTTAATCAGTCTAATTGAGGTTTGAGTAGAGTGGATGACTCTCGAGAATGATTCTAATGAGTTCAAGATTTTACATGTAGTAATTGGAGGTTTTCAAGTTGTATATTTGGCTAGAAACTAAGTTTTTCATTGGAGGGTGTCAAGACTCATGATATTTCTATATCATCATGGGATTCTATATATCAGTATCAAGAAGGTGAAGGAAACGACTTTGGGATCGCAAGAAAAACCCTCCAGGGTAGGTATATTGAATGTGGTGCTTTTGGAAATATTTAAGAAAGTATTCAGCTGCTTATGAGCCTTAGATGGTGTGGTTTTATGCCTGGGTCTCATGTGGTGAGTCTGAGTTGAGGAATTGTGGTGTTATAGCAAGAAGAGGTATCAAGTTGAAGGTAAACCAGAAGGAACTTGGATAGATGGGATAGCTTGGTGGTAGGCCGGATCGACATGGTAAAGATATGATTAGTTCTTTAGATGCTTATAAGGTAATGAGTTTCTACAGGTGTTTCGCATCAATTCTCTTGGGTTTTAGTGGCATGTGTAGCTTGGTTGAGTTAGAAGGATTCAGTCCTGACGGTATAGTTTTGTGCAAATGGAATTCGGAGAGTTCTTGATGGTTTCTACCACAGTTAGAGAGGTATATTTTCCTACTGGCGTGAGGAGCATGAGATGCATAGTGATTTTCTTCTAGATAGGATCAATGGAAAGTTCTTGGCTAGTTGAGTACGTAGCTGCTTGTGGCCCGGAAGGGGTATGAAGTTCTCATGTATATCCTAGGATGATATGGTCTGTGCGATATGTTGTATAGTATTGAGATTTGCCTGTGTAAGGTCACGGTTCAGATTTGAAAGGAAGGTCACAAATTCTTAGATAGCATGAGCAGTTTCAGATGACTAGATAAATGAGATCATGAATTGGTGTGGCTTGAGGAGGGTGTACATTTTAGAAAGGGCGATGTGTTTGAGTTGATGATGCATCATTAGTATTGCGTAACCCTCTTGAAGGATCGACTACCGATATTCGAGTTTGCTTGGTGGCACAGAAGAATTATAGTAGTACCTCTCGTGGGATGATTGTGTATTAGAGGTATGTTGTATATTCGGGCAGCGGAGTTGGGATTAGACATGGTGATTCATGTGCTATATGGAGTTGGAGACTGGGAGTTCTCATAGACTGGTTAGGTCGTGGTTGTGGATCGCATATATCAGTCTTTTGTGGTAACTATGGGAGGTTGGAGACCTTAGTATATCTTTGTTGCTTGGTATGTTAGGTTTTGGAGGTGATATTGGGTATAAATTGGTTGTCTCAGTGTTGTATTATTCTAGGCTGTTGCGCTAAAGCAGTGGTGTTGGCTATGCCGGGGATGCCACAGATTGAGTGGCGAGGTTTAACGGATTATGTTCTCAGTAGGGTGGTTCCATTTTTAAAGACCCAGCCGATGGCTGGTTGTCGTTCCTATTTGGCCTTCGTGACGGATGTCAGTGCAGAGACTCCTACCATTGATTCAATTTTGGTGATGAGGGGTTTTCCGGATGTGTATCCTGCTGCCGGTCATGTTGCCGAATGGGGTTGTTGATTTTGGTATTTATTTGGTGCCGAGCACCGTAGCGTATGGCACCGGCGGAGTTAAAGGAGTTGAAGGAACAACTTCAAGAACTCCTTGATAAGGGGTTCATTGGTAAACCTTTATGGATGTGTGTTCTGCATTGAGTCGACTTGGTTGACTCCGAGTTGTATTGTTGAGGGATATGTTGATTCAATTGTTATTGAGCTTATTAGTGATCTGGAGAGATTTATGAGTTACCTTTCTGTGTTGCGAGGCATTGGGATTTGTTGGTTGGAGGCACTTGTGGTGCGGTTTTATTGGGGTCTCTCAGTTGAATTCGAGCAGGAGGAGTATTGAGTATTGCTCGGCGAATAGCATATCGGTTGTATCCTTTCGGGTTTGTGTAATATTAAGTCAATTGCTTCGCAATGGCTATGATGATTTGCTTTAGTTCTAGATAGCGAATTGCGCGTGATTATCGATTTTGAGCATAATGACTTGAGGTGTTTCATGTGGACCAGTGTTTGGATAGGGTCGCGCATTGCAACAAAGCTATGTGGAGGTATGACTATTCGGGTTAGATTTGTGTGTTATGTTTCTACAATGTGTGATGGGTTCTCAGCATTGTGTGTGGTGGTACTGGTGAGCTCGCGGTACAGCTCTCTTATTTGAGTCATTTTCCATGATTTGAGTACGTTCGGATTGTTGCTTATTGGTGCGCGGGTTGCATGAGTTGTGGCTTTAGATTGTATTGATGTGTCATGTCACCAGAGTAGTTGTGTTGGATTAGATGAGATCGTTGGGATCTAAGAATACAAACGGATTCGGTTTCAGTATGTTGGAAGGATAATATTGATGTTCGGCTCAGAAATTTGCTAGGGTCCTTGCCAAAGGAGGAGTGGCTTCACGAATGGTTGATCTGAGGAATGGTTTTTAACTTTCTACATGTTTCATTTATTATGGGCAGTATATGAAAGTGTTGGAATGAGACTCTAGTTAATAAGAAGTTTACTATCGGTATTCGATTGTTGTGTGCAACTGTTGTGATTAGAAGTTATCGCTATAAGTGTTTGAGTTATGTGGTATATCATGTAATTGCACCTGAGGTTGCAGGTATGGGTTATTACAGTTTGTTCGGGCTTATTCAGAGTATAGATGTGAGATTCTAATCTTGTGGATGATTTCAGAAGTGGAAATGTGGTTCTAAGTTTTATGGGCTAGGTTGGATTGTGAAATTTTAGTTATATTGTGTTATCGGACCTATATGAGATAGGGTGACGTGGGATCATCCCCGGGTATATGCATGGTAAGGTTATTCAGCGATTGGTTGGCTTTTAGAACAACTCTGGGCACGATCGAGGATGAGCGTATGTTTAAGTGGGGGAGGATGTAACGACCCGACCGGTCGTTTTGAGCTTTTGCACTTTGCTTGCTAGTTCTTGGGCATGACTGGACCAGTGTGATGCATTATGACTTACGTAAATCGTTGGTTTTCGTTTTCAGGGTAATCGGAATGAATTTGGAAGAACAGTTCTCAGTTTGAAGCTTAAAATTTGAAAGGTTTGACCAAGATTTGACTTGTTAGTACATGACCTTGGATTAGAATTTTTATGATTTGGTTAGCTCCGTTAGGTGATTTGGGACTTAGGAGCATAGTCGGAATGTGTTTTGGAGGTCCGTGGAAGGTTTAGGCTTGAATTGGCGAAATTGAGATTTTGGCATTTTTAGATTGATAGGTTAGATTTTGATATAGGGGTCGGAATGGAATTCGAAAGTTGGAGTAGGTTCGTTGTGTTATTTGTGACATGTGTGCAAAATTTCAGGTCATTCAGACGAGGTTTGATTGATTTTTTGATCGAAAGCGGAATTTGGAAGTTTTTGGAATTCTTAGGCTTGAATCCAATGCAAATTTGGTGTTTTAATGTTGTTTTGAGCATTCCGAAGATCGGAACAAGTTTGAATGATATTATGGGATATGTTGGCATGTTTGGTTGAGGTCCCGAGGGCCTCGGGTGTGTTTCAGATGGTTAACGGATCAATTTTTGGACTTGGCAGATTTTCTGGTATTGTGTTGTGGAGAAATCCTTCTTCGCATTCGCGAAGGGTTAAGAGAGGGGCAGTCAGGTTGTTCTTCGCATTCGTGAGGTAGGTCTCGCGTTCGTGAAGGTGCACGAGTTTTAGGTTACGCGTTCGCGGTTGGTGTTCCGCATTCGCGTAGGGTCGAGCTATGTGGTCATCGCGTTCACGTGTGGGTCCTCGCGTTTGCGAAGGAGAGGATTTGGTCAGTGAAGCTTTGAGCTTCACGAACGCGAGGGGGATGTCACGTTCACGATGAAGAATGCATGGGCAGTCAGTTTATATTTTTAAAAACGACGGTTTAAGTTCAATATCATAAAAGCCATTGGAGAGCTTGGGAGAAGGTAAAATTTGAGGGGATTTTCAGTAGAGCAATTAGGGTGAGTATTCTTCACTCATATTTGGTTTAATTCCATGATTTAGTCTTGAATTTCATCATTTAATTTGAGAAATTAGAGTGGAAATTGGGAACAAATGTAAGAAAAGTTTGAGAATTCTTTTGGGGATTTGAATGGGCAATTGAGGTCGGATCTTGATGAATTTGATATGGGTAGACTCGTGAGAGGATGCGGATTCTATTGATGTGACTTTTATCGGATTTCGAGATGTGGGCCTGGGGCCCAGGTTTGAGTAATTTCGGAATTTTTGATGTAAATTAGATATTTGGAGTGAGCTTTGTTCCCTTAGCATATTTTAATGGTTATGTACTGATTTTTGGTTAGACTTGGAGCATACGGAGGTCGATTCAAGAGGGCAAAGGCATCGTGGGCTAGAGTTTGGACCAGATCGAGGTAAGTAATGATTGTAAATGTTTGTCCTGAGGGTATGAAACCCCGGATTTCACATCGTTGTGCTATATTAAGGCGACACACACGCTAGATGATGATCGTGGGGTTGTGCACCGTTGGGAATTGTGACTTAGTCCATCCCGAATGATTGTTTTATCGCGTATTTGATTGAAATTTTTTGCTATCATCATATTTTTGGCTGAATGCCATATTTGGGCCTCGTGCCAACTATTTGAACCCTTAAGGGATTTTTACTGATATTTCCTCATTGTTTTGACTTTATACTTGCACTCAGTCATGCTATATTTTATTGTTTTCATAACTCAGCCATGTTTAATTTGTTTTAATACATTAAATGATATTTTAAATGATAATTTGGGCCGAGCATCATGTTTTACTGTTGCTCGAGTGGCTTATGATATTCTGACTGAGTAAGGCCGAGGGCCTGTGTTGTGAGGATACACTCATTTATGATTATGAGACCGAGAGCCTGAGTTGTATGCCATAAGGTGGCTTGATATGAGGCCGAGAGATTATTGATTATGCCACAAGATGGCTCGGTATTGCGCATGGGCCGTAAGGGGCCCCTCCCGGAGTCTGTACACCCCTAGTGAGCGCGGGTACCTGATCAGTGCCAACCCTGCACTACTACAAAGAAGCGAGATTGGTAGAAGCATCTTTTATCCGAGATGTTCGGGATCGATTTCCACAGAGAGCTAGAAATGGGAATTGTGTTCCTATCTAAATTGGAGATGCGTAATTGCTCTTAGTTGCACTTCTAATCATAATTGATCTTTTGATTACTTCTAATTTTATACTAATAGGATGCTAATTTAAGCTAAGAATAAGATACTTGAAATGTTGTCTAAATAGTTAAGAATGCACTAGGGAAGTGACTTTCACCTAGGTGGATACTTAACGGGTTCTCGAGTCTAAGGCATGGTTGTCATGTTGGGGATTACGGTATAACCAATGCACTAAACTTCTCACTTTATACCTCTCGGTAGTTTGAGTGATTTTACCCTAATTGACTTTCTCAAGACCAATTGGTGATGATAAATTGTGCAAGCAATTAAGGTTCAAGTCGGTATTACTATCTCTAGGTTTAACCCCTTTAATTAAGGCTATCAATCTCTTGAATACGCCCCAATTCCTTGTTGGACTAATTTTCCTAGACTCAAGTTCTCTTTCTCAAGAAGAACCAAAGTCAAATACGCACAAATTAGTGTTTGCAACCACTAATTTAACATGGAAAATACAAATTAGTCCAAATATTAAACACCCATAGATATTCAAGCCTTAAAACTCAAGACCCATCAAATACCCATACCAGGTTTGAGCCATAACCCTAGCTAATGGGTTTATCTACTCATGATAATAGAAGAAAACAAAGAAATAGATGAAGAAAAACCCATAATATTTAATTACAAGCCAATACTTGAAGATTCAATGATAAAACTACTCTAAAATTACTCAAAAAGGTTAAGAAACCCTGTTCACGAGCGCTGCTCCCCGTTAAAATACAACTGATGACCTAAAAATGGGAAAAGAAACTCTTTATACTAGGCCGAATTTTCTGGACAAAAATACCCCTACGGGGGTAGTGCGGTCCGCACAAAATTGAGTACGAACGCAGTGAGGCTTCTTGGCCTTAAACTCTACTCTCTGAACTAGGCCACCATGGGCTACACAATATGCACCGCGGCCGCGGTGAGTTCTCTTGCGGTCCGCACAAAAAGGACGGTGGACTGCATTGGCATTGATTCTCCAAAGTGGCAACTCTATGAACTCCGTCTTTGCGGACCGCACAATATCGAGTGTGGCCGCGGTGAGTCCATTTTTGGTCCGCACAAATTGCTTACTTGGGTCTGCGAAATAAGCACCTCTCTTAATCTCCTCAATGTGCACCACACTAAATGGAGTACGACCGCAGTGGACCTGTTGCACTTTGCTTGGACTTGTTCTTGGTACTTGTGCATGTTTCACTTCTTTTTGAGTTAGTTTTGACAAATTGTCTCCTTTTTGACCAAACCCTGCAAACAAGTACAACATGTAAGCCTTTGGGACTTTTTTGTATACATTTTTAATCAAAACTCAAGTAAGAAGGAGTGTAAAATGAACCATAATCCCTAGTTATCAACTCCCCTAAACTTAAGCTTTTGCTTGTCCTCAAGCAAACAAAATAAGACCCACCCCTTAAGAGTAAATTCGAGAAAATTCAGCTGACCTAAAGTGATCTCATTAAGCATCAATTGGGACTAACAATTGCCCTCAATTCAAATGAATCATTAACAACATTCGACCTTCTAAGCACCATGGATTTAGTGCGACATAAGAGCATCAAGAATTGACTCAACTCATCAAGGGAAACTTTTTCTACTACTTTGGTCATTGTGGAACCCAAACTCACACATCCTCAACTTTTCCGAAGCAAACCTCACTTTTAGATTGTAGCACTCAGAACGAGGATAGTGGATACACACTCATCTCTCTCAAAGAAATGTCACAAGTCCGACTCTAAGTACCATAAACTTGCCCCCTATGTGAGTCACCACTAATGTAAGCTTCATTCAACTCAAGATCATATAGGGTTTTTGTGGAGATATAGTGAAGGCTTTTGGTTCAGGGTAAGAAATGTTTGGTCTAAGTAGGTTCCATCTTCCCTTTAGCACTTCTTTTGCTTCATTTGGCACATATTCTCTTGACTTTTTACGTCATTATCTCCTTTCTTAGGGGTTAGAGAGACACACTGTTACTCTTTCTTGTTCATTTCAAACCTTTTTCTCCTTTATCAACTTTTCACACCTTTCAGCTCTTTACTTTTATTGAATCCCTTCATTCTTTTCTATATTGATCATTCTTTTTGTCTTTTTGATTTTCTTTCTTTTTCATTGCCTTTCCTTTTCTTCATTTTTGTACCTTTTACCACTTTGTTGCATTCCTCGTCTCTCCCCAAACTTATGCTTTTGCCTTGTGCTGAGGAAAGATCGGGTGCCAAGAGAGGAAATTTTTAGAATGGGTAAAGGCTTGTATCGTGGTTTTTAAAAGAAAAAGGTCTATGGCTCAAAATGATTGACTAGTGATATTATCATTGGTAGGCTAAGGAAGTGTTCAAGATATCATTCGGATCAAGGAGAGCCTATAATCACATCTCAATTCAAATTACAATTAGGATTTCGCCTAGACAAACATTCAGGGCAAGTTCTAGACTAATGGCTCGGAACTTGGACTTGCAGTTCAATATCTCACCACACAAGCTTTGGGATTGCTAAAGAGATAGAACCGGGGGCCCACAACAACCTTAGCTACGATTTGAGCAACACAATGGTCCCGAAAAACCACTTGATGATTATCGGCCAACACAAGAGTCTCAAGGTCACCATTTTCACCATCCTATACACAACAATTTGTTTTTGATCATAGGATCAAAGGCAAATGTGTTAGGCTCAAGTGAAGCTTTGTTTGAGGCACCCTTACCAACTAGCTATCATTTACACTAAAAGCAAAAAGAAAACAGACTCAAACCGTTAAGAAGGTTGTCATGACATCCATCATCGGAAAGAGCCATCCGGTTCACACAAATTCCACCTTTGGAAAGAACCGTGGCATTAAGAAGCAAAGGCTTATTGCAAAAACTCAAAATAAGAAACTAAGAACATAAAATAAGAAGCTACGAAAGGAAAAATGCGGAAAGTAAAATGAATATATACAAGAGGGGATTTAGTTGAATATACATAAGGGAGAATGAATATATACATTAGAACGTATCTTTATATACAGAACAAAAGTAAAAAGTGCAAAAAGTGCAATAAAATGATAAAATTATGTATAAACAAAAGGTAAAAAGAAAGCATAAAGAAAAAGTAATGTCATATATACAGTCATCCAAATAGGGCTACCCCCTCAAATGAAAGCTAGCATTGTCCTCAATGCTAACTGACCAAAATAAGCACAAGAAAAGAAAGAGAGGAAAAAGAAACTCCCTATTGGCCCTCCGTCTGCATAGGGTCCTGAGTCTGGGTCCCTGGGTCCTCAGTCTGCTCGGGAACCTATGACTGGCTCCCTGAAATCTCAGTATCCATTGGGACCTAGACCTAGACTGAGTCCTAGGCCTGTACTGGATTCTGGGGCTAGTTAGAGGAATCTCCCTGCGGGTCCTCCAGCTCTATAACTGCATCATCAGTACGGGGAATCACCCCCTTCCTCTTGGATGGCCTCTCTGCCTCCTACTCTAGTTGGGGCTGGGCTGGGCTGCTAGAGCCGGGTCGTGCAATAGAAGATCCAGCGACAAGTGATCAGCCTTCAACCTCTCTACCTCCTACCTTAACTCCTTTACCGACTCCTTTGAAGCACGAGTCTTCCTCATTTTCTTTGCCTCCCTAGCAAGCTCTTTCAGCGCCTTTCCATGAGAATCAACAGCATCCATAATCAATTTCTGGTTCTCTAGGAGCTTCTTCTGGTTGTCCAGAAGCTCCTTGAGAGTGTCCTCCACTGACTGTGGGACCTGCGGTGGAGGAGGTGCAGAATGGGCTGCCACTGAAGTAGAAAGTACAGACAGCTTGGAAGTGGCTGTCTGCATCCAGTTGTTGATACTGGCAAGGGTCTGGCTCAGGCGGTGGGCAGTCAAAGGATATGCTATGGATGATAGTATCTCCAGAACTATAGAAGTAGAGGGTCCTGGGGCCATGTCTGGAGTGGCAGAGGGAGGCTGAGTAGAAGACACTACTACTACTGGCTCTTCAGACTGGCCAATTGAAGTAGTGGCTTTGCCCTTAGGGTCCTTGGGGTTGTCAGGACCCTTGGTGCTGTACCAGGAGAACGGTGCCTTTGCTTTCACTTTCATATCAAATATCCGCTTCTCCACATCTAGGTCTTCAAAGTACATGGTCAGGAAATTGAGGAAGGGGTAGGACCTATCACCTTCGTTCACGACTCGTATAATCACCCTCGACATCACATTTTCGATGTTGATCGGGTACCCCGCCATGATCGATGCTACTAATATAGCCCGGGAGATAGGAAGGGAGTTTTCATGAGTGGTGGGGTCTAGCCGGCTACAAACAAATGTCTCCCACCCCCTTGCTTCAAAGTTAAGGGTCCGCCTCATAATATTTACCCTCGCTGTCAACCATGCTGGGGTGGTTCCTAGGATTGCCAAGTACTCAGCTAGCCACGGCTGGGCATCCTCCCCCAAAGCTACCTTGTCTAAGTACAGGGTCTCATCCTCCTCGGAGAAGCCCAGGTAGTCATTTATAGTTTTGCCATCAAATTTCACTTTCAAGTTCCGCACTTTAGTCACTGTGGTACCCTTTTTGATGTGGGCAACATTAGTGTAGAATTCTTTGACTAAGTGCTCATTGGCATCCTCCACATGTCCTATGAAGTAGTCCCAGCCTACTCTTTCTCTGAACTGCCTCAACACATTGGGGTTGTGAGACATAAGGTCCCAGGTGATGAATTTTTGCTCAGGTATTAACTTTCTCTCAGGCCACCATTATCTGAACTTGTGGTTGGACACTTCACTCACGAACCTGTCCTGCCATGCCTCCGGTTTCCTGGTTCTCTCTACCCCTCCTACTTGGGGCTCACCCCCTCTTACTTCTTCTCCTTCTTCTTCTACAGGCCCCTCCCCAGATAGTGAAGCTGTAAGTGAGGTGGAATATTCATTGCCACTACCTGCACCTGAGCCCTCAGACGACTCAGAAGATATGCGCACTGATGCTTGGACAGTGGGAGATCCCGGAGGTGTATCCCTCAATTTGTTCCTCTTCGGCTAGTCAGGAACATACTCTGGCATGGAGTCTGAGTTAGATGCCTCCCGGGAAGGCTCATATTCACTCCCAGATTGGTCAATAGCTCTATCAACAGCCTTTATGAGCCTTCTAGTGTTTTTGATGATTTGCCGGGCTTGCGGGGTCAATCTAATCATGTCTTGTCCCCTACCCCGGGAGGAATCTCCTTTCCCTTTCTGTTTATCACCTCTGCCTCGTGATTTTACCATGATCTGCAAAAAATTCAGTTGAGCTTTGTTAGTATCAACAAAATCAGTGAAGCATTGCAGATTAATATTGAAGACAGCTTCGCGGACTGCAAAAAATGAAGTGCGGCCGCAAAGAAGCTACCGCAGACCGCACAATAATGCACCGCGCTATGCACTGAGGTGGGGATCGGACTACCCACTCTCTGATTCTAGGCACCGCGTACCGCAACAAATGTGTTGCGGTGTGCATTGAAGCACCGCGGACTGCACAAAAACCATCGCAGCTGTGGTTCTCAATCATCAGCTTTTAGAATTTTCACCACCGCGGTCCGCACAAAATAGCATTACGGACCGCATAAAAGCACCGCGGACCGCACAAAATCCACCGCGGTTTGCGATGAACACCCAACAACAATACCGACCTAGGGTTCACATTTTTCACATTTTAGTTCAATTTTTCACCTATTCTTGATCCCCTAGGTGTTGAATTAGTGTTATTAACTAACTAGTCCTAATTTAAATATGATTAAACAAATCTACTATACAGAATTGAAAGAAAACGGGAAGAAAAATAAAAGTTAAAAGAAAATAGCAAAATTAAACAACTAAGAAGGAATTAAAGTTACCAGAAATGGGATGCAATGTTGATTAACGAGACTTAGCAGTTGAATTCGTGCAATTAGATGATATGAACAATGATTTTTTATCTTTTGAGTGCCAAGGGTCGAAAAGTTTAAGTTGAGGGCCTCAGGTCCTATTTATAGAAAAAGGAACTGGGGCCCATCTCACCTACCCACCGCAGACCGCACAAAATGGCACCGCGGTTCGAGCTACTCAGAAACAAGTGGCACTAGGGATATGACCACTGCAGACCGCAAAAAATGCAATATGGCCGCAGTGGTCCACCTTGGACCGCACAAAATACATTGCGGCCGCGGTGGAAAACTTCAGAGACTCCTCATTTTGTACCCATCAACTCTGTAGTCCGCATTGACTTTTTGCCCCCGCAAAGAGGCCACTACAGTTTGCACAAAATGCATTGCGGCCGTAGTGCAAACTTTAGAGAGTGTGCCAAGAAGCGCCTGATTTAATGTCGCGGCACGATGCAGGTTACCATCAAATCACTTTAGATGAAGTAGTGCCACCATATGGCTATCATCAATCTTACCCAGGTAGTGTTTGACCCTGCACCCATTAACTCTGAAAACCTCCCCATTTTTGTTCTTCAAGTCAAGTGCACCATACGGAGTCACAAACACCACTTCGAAAGGTCCACTCCATTTTGACTTAAGCTTTCGCGAAAACAGACGCAATCGAGAATTGAACAAGAGAACCAAATCACCCACTTTGAACTCCTTGCCACGAGCATATTTATCATGAAGGTACTTTATCTTGTCCTTGTACAAAGACTAAATGGAGTAGGCATGGAATCAGAATTCATCAAGTTCATTAAGCTGCTCCATACGAAGATTTGCTGCCACATCCCATTCAAGATTCAGCTTCCTCAAAGCCCATATGGCTTTGTGCTCTAACTCAACCAGGAGATGGCAAGCTTTCCCAAACACCAACCAATACGAAGATATACCAATCAGAGTCTTGTAAGTAGTCTTATAAGCCCATAGAGCATCATCCAACTTCTTTGACCAATTGGTCCTATTTGCATTGACCGTCTTTGACAATATACTCTTGATTTTCCTGTTTGAGGCTTCAACTTGGCCACTCGCTTGAGGATGATAAGGAGTAGAAATTTTGTGATTGACACCATACTTTGCAAGCAAAGTGTCAAAAGCTCTATTACAAAAATGAGACCCCCCATCACTTATGATTGACGAGGAGTGCCAAACCTTGTAAAAATTCTCTTCTTGAGAAACACAACAACACTCTAGGCCTCATTGTTGGGTAAAGCCACGGCTTCAACCCACTTTGAAACATAGTCAACCGCCACAAAAATGTATGTGTTCCCGCATGAGCTAACAAACGGTCCCATAAAATCAATGCTCCATACATCAAAAATATCAACTTCAAGAATGGTATTCGTCGCAACTCTTCACAAGTTCACTTGATTCTTTGTACAAAGTTGGCCAATAAAACCCGCAACTAAGAACTTTTGAAGCCGTCCTCACCCCGCCATGATAGCTACCATAGGGAGAGGAATGACAAGCCTCTAAGATACTCAATTGCTCCTCCTCCGGGATATAATTTCGGATCACACCATCCGTGCAAATCTTGAACAAGTACGTAAATCCCAATAGGAATCCAAACTATCCCGTTTGAGCTTCTTCCTTTGGTTAGAAGAGAGCTCACACGGGATTATACTAGTCACAAGGAAATTAGCCACGTCCGCAAACCATGGCATACCATTCACCGACACAGAAAGGAGTTGTTCATCGGGAAATGAATCATTGATCTCTAGTCTATCACGAGGCCTCCCCTCCTCCTCCAAGCGGGACAAGCGGTCCGCCACTTGGTTTTCACTACTCTTCCGATCCACAATCTCCAAATCAAACTCTTGAAGTAACAAGACCCATCGCATCAGTCTAGCTTTGGAATCCTTCTTCGTCATCAAGTACCGGAGTGCGACATGATCGGTATGAACTATGACCTTGGAACCCATGAGATACGGCCGAAATTTCTCCATTGCGAATACAATATCCAAAAGCTCTTTCTCGGTCGCCGTGTAGTTCACTTGAGAATCATTCATTGTCTTGCTCGGATAGTACACCACCACATGAAATATTTTGTTCACTCTTTGACCCAAAACCTCCCCAATCGTAACATCGCTCGCATCACACATGAGCTCAAAAGGCAAGCTCCAATTGTGTGCGGTGATAATAGGGGTGGTGGTCAACTTGTTCTTGAGAAGTTCAAAGGCTTGCATACATCTCTCATCGAACATGAACTTGGCATCTTTTTTTAATAACTTGCATAAGGGATTCCCTACCTTCGAAAAGTCTTTGATAAATCTCTAGTAGAACCCCGCATGCCTATCGAACGAGGTTTGATAGACTTTTTGATCGAAAGCGAAATTTGAAAGTTTTTGGAATTCTTAGGCTTGAATCCAATACAAATTTGGTGTTTTAATGTTGTTTTGAGCATTCCGAAGATCGGAACAAGTTTGAATGATATTATGGGATATGTTGGCATGTTTGGTTGAGGTCCCGAGGGCCTCGGGTGTGTTTTAGATGGTTAACGGATCAATTTTTGGACTTGGCAGATTTTCTGGTATTGTGTTGCGGAGAAATCCTTCTTCACGTTCGCGAAGGGTTAAGAGAGGGGCAGTCAAGTTGTTCTTCGCGTTTGCGAGGTAGGTCCCGCGTTTGTGAAGGTGTACGAGTTTTAGGTTATGCATTCACGATTGGTGTTCCGCGTTCACATAGGGTCGAGCTATGTGGTCATCACGTTCACGTGTGGGTCCTCGCGTTCGCGAAGGAGAGGATTTGGTCAGTGAAGCTTTGAGCTTCAAGAACGCGAGGAGGATGTCGCGTTCACGATGAAGAATGCATGGGCAGTCAGTTTATATTTTTAAAAACGACGGTTTAAGTTCAATATCATAAAAGCCATTGGAGAGCTCGAGAGAAGGTGAAATTTGAGGGGATTTTCAGTGGAGCAATTGGGGTGAGTATTCTTCACTCATATTTGGTTTAATTCCATGATTAGTCTTGAATTTCATAATTTAATTTGAGAAATTAGAGTGGAAATTGGGAACAAATGTAAGAAAAGTTTGAGAATTCTTTTAGGGATTTGAATGGGCAATTGAGGTCGGATCTTGATGAATTAGATATGAGTAGACTCGTGAGAGGATGCGGATTCTATTGATGTGACTTTTATCAAATTTTGAGACGTGGGCCTTGGGCCTGGGTTTGAGTAATTTAGGAATTTTTGATGTAAATTAGATATTTGGAGTGAGCTTTGTTCCCTTAGCATATTTTAATGGTTATGTACTGATTTTTGGTTAGACTTGGAGCATACAGAGGTTGATTCAAGAGGGAAAAGGCATCGTGGGCTAGAGTTTGGACCAGATCGAGGTAAGTAATGATTGTAAATGTTTGTCCTGAGGGTATGAAACCGCAGATTTCACATCGTTGTGCTATATTAAGGCGACACACACGCTAGATGATGATTGTGGGGTTCTGCACCGTTGGGAATTGTGACTTAGTCCATCCCAAATGATTGTTTTATCGCGTATTTGATTGAAAATTGTTTGCTATCATCATGTTTTGGGCTGAATGCCATATTTGGGCCTCGTGCCAACTATTTGAACCCTTAAGGGATTTTTACTGATATTTCCTCACTGTTTTTGACTTTATACTTGTACACAGTCATGCTATATTCTATTGTTTTTATAACTCAGCCATGTTTACTCTGTTTTAATACATTAAATGATATTTCAAATGATAATTTGGGCCGAGCATCATGTTTTACTGTTGCTCGAGTGGCTTATGATATTCTGACTGAGTAAGCTGAGGGCCTGTGTTGTGAGGACACACTGATTTATGATTATGAGATCGAGGGCCTAAGTTGTATGCCACAAGGTGGCTTGATATGAGGCTGAGAGCCTATTGATTATGCCACAAGATGGCTCGGTATTGCGCTTGGGCCGTAAGGGGCCCCTCCCGGAGTCTGTACACCCCTAGTGAGCGCGGGTACCTGATCAGTGCCAACCCTGTACTACTACAAAGTAGCGAGATTGGTCGAAGCATCTTTTACCCGAGATGGTCGGGATCGATTTCCACAGAGAGCTAGAAATGAGAATTGGGTTCCTATCTAAATTGGAGATGCGTAATTGCTCTTAGTTGCACTTCTAATCATAATTGATCTTTTGATTACTTCTAATTTTTTATTAATATGATGCTAATTTAAGCTAAGAATAAGATACTTGAAAGGTTGTCTAAATAGTTAAGAATGCACTAGGGAAGTGACTTTCTCCTAGGTGGATACTTAACGGGTTCTCGAGTCTAAGGCATGGTTGTCATGTTGGGGATTACGATATAATCAATGCACTAAACTTCTCACTTTATACCTCTCAGTAGTTTGAGTGATTTTACCCTAATTGACATTCTCAAGACCAATTGGTTATGATAATTTGTGCAAACAATTAAGGTTCAAGTCTGTATTACTATCTCTAGGTTTAACCCCTTTAATTAGGGCTATCAATCTCTTGAATACGCCCCAATTCCTTGTTGGACTAATTTTCCTAGACTCAAGTTCTCTTTCTCAAGAAGAACCCAAGTCAAATAGGCACAAATTAGTGTTTGCAACCACTAATTCAACATGGAAAATACAAATTAGTCCAAATATTAAACACCCATAGACATTCAAGCCTTAAAACTCAAGACCCATCAAATACCCATACCAGGGTTGAGCCATAACCCTAGCTAATGGGTTTATCTACTCATGATAATAGAAGAAAACAAAGAAATAGATGAAGAAAAACCCATAATATTTAATTACAAGCCAATACTTGAAGATTCAATTATAAAACTACTATAAAATTACTCAAAATGGTTAAGAAACCCTGTTCACGAGCGCAGCTCCCCATTAAAATACAACTGATGACCTAGAAATGGGAAAAGAAATTATTTATACTAGGCCGAATTTTCTGGACAAAAATACCCCTGCGGGGGTAGTGCGGTCCGCACAAAATTGAGTACGGACGCAGTGAGGCTTCTTGGCCTTAAACTCTTCTCTCTGAACTTGGCCACCATGGGCTACACAATATGCACCGCGGCCGCGGTGGCTTTTGTTGCGGTCCGCACAAAAAGGACGGTGGACTGCATTGGCATTGCTTCTCCAAAGTGGCAACTCTCTGAACTCCGTCTTTGCGGACCGCACAATATCGAGTGCGGCCGCGGTGAGTCCATTTGCGGTCCGCACAAATTGCTTTGCGGCCGCATTTCTTGGGTCTGCGAAATAAGCACCTCTCTTAATCTCCTCAATGTGCACCACACTAAATGGAGTACGACCATAGTGGACCTGTTGCACTTTGCTTGGACTTGTTCTTGGTATTTGTGCATGTTTCACTCCTTTTTGAGTTAGTTTTGACAAATTGTCTCCTTTTTGACCAAACCCTGCAAACAAGTACAACATGTAAGCCTTTGGGACTTTTTTGTATACATTTTTAATCAAAACTCAAGTAAGAAGGAGTGTAAAATGAACCATAATCCCTAGTTATCAACTCCCCCAAACTTAAGCTTTTGCTTGTCCTCAAGCAAACAAAATAAGACCCACCCCTTAAGAGTAAATTCGAGAAAATTCAGCTGACCTAAAGTGATCTCATTAAGTATCAATTGGGACTAACAATTTCCCTCAATTCAAATGAATCATTAACAACATTCGACCTTCTAAGCATCATGGATTTAGTGCGACATAAGAGCATCAAGAATTGACTCAACTCATCAAGGGAAACTTTTTCTACTACTTTGGTCATTGTGGAACCCAAACTCACACATCCTCAACTTTTCCGAAGCAAACCTCACTTTTAGATTGTAGCACTCAGAACGAGGATAGTGGATACACACTCATCTCTCTCAAAGAAATGTCACAAGTCCGACTCTAAGTACCATAAACTTGCCCCCTATGTGAGTCACCACTAATGTAAGCTTCATTCAACTCAAGATCATATAGGGTTTTTGTGGAGATATAGTGAAGGCTTTTGGTTCAGGGTAAGAAATGTTTGGTCTAAGTAGGTTCCATCTTCCCTTTAGCACTTCTTTTGCTTCATTTTGGCACATATTCTCTTGACTTTTTACGTCATTATCTCCTTTCTTAGGGGTTAGAGAGACACACTATTGCTCTTTCTTGTTCATTTCAAACCTTTTTCTCCTTTATCAACTTTCCACACCTTTCAGCTCTTTACTTTTATTGAATCCCTTCATTCTTTTCTATATTGATCATTCTTTTTGTCTTTTTAATTTTCTTTCTTTTTCATTGCCTTTCCTTTTCTTCATTTTTGTACCTTTTACCACTTTGTTGCATTCCTCGTCTCTCCCCCAAACTTATGCTTTTGCCTTGTGCTGAGGAAAGATCGGGTGCCAAGAGAGAAAATTTTTAGAACGGGTAAAGGCTTGTATCGTGGTTTTTAAAAGAAAAAGGTCTATGGCTCAAAATGATTGACTAGTGATATTATCATCGGTAGGCTAAGGAAGTGTTCAAGATATCATTCAGATCAAGGAGAGCCTATAATCACATCTCAATTCAAATTACACTTAGGATTTCGCCTAGACAAACATTCAGGGCAAGTTCTAGACTAATGGCTTGGGACTTGGGCTTGCAGTTCAAATTCTCACCACACAAGATTTGGGATTGCTAAAGAGACAGAATCGGGGGCCCACAACAACCTTAGCTATGATTTGAGCTACACAATAGTCCCGAAAAACCACTTGATGATTATAGGCCAACACAAGAGTCTCAAGGTCACCACTTTCACCATCCTATACACAACAATTTGTTTTTGATCATAGGATCAAAGGCAAATGTGTTAGGCCCAAGTGAAGCTTTGCTTGAGGCACCCTTACCAACTAGATACCATTTACATTAAAAGCAAAAAGAAAATAGACTCAAACCGTTAAGAAGGTTGTCATGTCATCCATCATCGGGAAAAGCCACCCGGTTCACACAAATTCCAACTTTGGAAAGAACCGTGGCATTAAAAAAAGCAAAGGCTTATTGCAAAAACTCAAAATAAGATACTAAGAACATAAAATAAGAAGCAACGAAAGGAAAAATGCGGAAAGTAAAATGAATATATACAAGAGGGGATTTAGTTGAATATACATAAGGGAGAATGAATATATACATTAGAACGTATCTTTATATACAAAACAAAAGTAAAAAGTGCAAAAAGTGCAATAAAATGATAAAATTATGTATAAACAAAAGGTAAAAAGAAAGCATAAAGAAAAAGTAATGTCATATATACAGTCATCCAAATAGGGCTACCCCCTCAAATGAAAGCTAGCATTGTCTTCAATGCTAACTAACCAAAATAAGCACAAGAAAAGAAAGAGAGGAAAAAGAAACTCCCTATTGGCCCTCCGTCTGCATAGGGTCCTGAGTCTGGGTCCCTGGGTCCTCAGTCTGCTCGGGAACCTATGACTGGCTCCCTGAAATCTCAGTATCCATTGGGACCTAGACCTAGACTGAGTCCTAGGCCTGTACTGGATTTTGGGGCTGGTTAGAGGAATCTCCCTGCGGGTCCTCCAGCTCTATAACTGCATCATCAGTACGTGGAATCACCCTCTTCCTCTTGGGTGGCCTCTCTACCTCCTGCTCTGGTTGGGGCTGGGCTGGACTGCTAGAGCCGGGTCATGCAATAGAAGATCCAACGACAAGTGATCAACCTTCAACCTCTCTACCTCCTAGCTTAACTCCTTTACCGACTCTTTTGAAGCACGAGTCTTCCTCATTTTCTTTGCCTCCCTAGCAAGCTCTTTCAGCGCCTTTCCATGAGAATCAACAGCATCCATAATCAATTTCTGGTTCTTTAGGAGCTTCTTCTGGTTGTTCAAAAGCTCCTTGAGAGTGTCCTCCACTGACTGTGGGACTTGCGGCGAAGGATGTGCAGAATGGGCTGCCACTAAAGTAGAAAGTACAGACAGCTTGGAAGTGGCTGTATGCATCCAGTTGTTGATACTGGCAAGGGTCTGGCTCAGGCGGTGGGCAGTCAAAGGATATGCTGCGGATGATAGTATCTCCAGAACTATAGAAGTGGAGGGACCTGGGGCCATGTCTGGAGTGGCAGAGGGAGGCTGAGTAGGAGCCACTACTACTACTGGCTCTTCAGACTGGCCAATTGAAGTAGTGGCTTTGCCCTTAGGGTCCTTGGGGTTGTCAGGACCCTTGGTGTTGTACCAGGAAAACGGTGCCTTTGCTTTCACTTTCATATCAAATATCCGCTTCTCCATATCTAGGTCTTCAAAGTACATGGTCAGGAAATTGAGGAAGGGGTAGGACCTATCACCTTCGTTCATGACTCGTATAATCACCCTCAATATCACATTCCCGATGTTGATCGGGTACCCCACCATGATCGATGCTACTAATATATCCTGGTAGATAGGAAGGGAGTTTTTATGAGTGGTGGGGTCTAGCCGGCTACAAACAAATGTCTCCCACCCCTTTGCTTCAAAGTTAAGGGTCCGCCTCAGAATATTTACCCTCGCTGTCAACCATGCTGGGGTGGTACCTAGGATTTCCAAGTACTCAGCTAGCCACGGCTGGGCATCCTCCCCCAAAGCTACCTTGTCTAAGTACAGGGTCTCATCCTCCTCGGAGAAGCCCAGGTAGTCATTTATAGTTTTGCCATCAAATTTCACTTTCAAGTTCCGCACTTTAGTCATTGTGGTACCCTTTTTGATGTGGGCAACATTGGTGTAGAATTCTTTGACTAAGTGCTCATTGGCATCCTCCACGTGTCCTATGAAGTAGTCCCAGCCTACTCTTTCTCTGAACTGTCTCAACACATTGGGGTTGTGAGACATAAGGTCCCGTGTGATGAATTTTTGCTCAGGTATTAACTTCCTCTCAGGCCACCATTCTCAGAACTTGTGGTCGGCCACTTCACTCACGAACCTGTCCTGCCATGCCTCCGGGTTCCTAGTTTTCTCTACCCCTCCTACTTGGGGCTCACCCCCTCCTACTTCTTCTCCTTCTTATTCTACAGGCCCCTCCCCAGATAGTGAAGCTGTAAGTGAGGTGGAATATTCATTGCCACTACCTGCACCTGAGCCCTCAAACGACTCAGAAGATATGCGCACTGATGCTTGGACAGTGGGAGATCCCGGAGGTGTATCCCTCAATCTGTTCCTCTTCGGCTAGTCAGGAACATACTCTGGCATGGAGTCTGAGTTAGATGACTCCCGGGAAGGCTCATATTTACTCCCAGATTGGCCAATAGCTCTATCAGTAGCCTTTATGAGCCTTCTAGTGTTTTTGATGTTTTGCCGGGCTTGCGGGGTCAATCTAATCATGTCTTGTCCCCTACCCCGGGAGGAATCTCCTTTCCCTTTCTGTTTATCACCTCTGCCTCGTGATTTTACCATGATCTGCAAAGAACATTCAGTTGAGCTTTGTTAGTATCAACAGAATCAGTGAAGCATTGCAGGTTAATATTGTAGATAGCTCCGCTGACCGCATAAAATGAAGTGCGGCCGCAAAGAAGTTACCGCGGACCGCACAATAATGCACCGCGCTCCGCATTGAGGTGGGGATCAGACTACCCACTCTCTGATTCTAGGCACCGCGGACCGCGCAAAATGTGTTGCGGTCTGCATTGAGGCACCGCGGACTGCACAAAAACCATCGCAGCTGCGGTTCTCAATCATCAGCTTTTAGAATTTTCACCACCGCGGTCCGCACAAAATAGCATTGCGGACCGCATAAAAGCACCACGGACCGCACAAAATCCACCGCGGTTCGCGATGAACACCCAACAACAATACCGACCTAGGGTTCACATTTTTCACATTTTTAGTTCAATTTTTCACCTATTATTGATCCCCTAGGTGTTGAATAAGTGTTATTAACTAACTAGTCCTAATTTAAATATGATTAAACAAATCTACTATACAGAATTGAAAGAAAACAGGAAGAAAAATAAAAGTTAAAAGAAAATAGCAAAATTAAACAACTAAGAAGGAATTAAAGTTACGAGAAATGAGATGCAATGTTGATTAACGAGACTTAGCAGTTGAATTCATGCAATTAGATGAGATGAACAATGATTTTTTATCTTTTGAGTGCCAAGGGTCGAAAAGTTTAAGTTGAGGGCCTCAGGTCCTATTTATAGAAAAAGGAACTGGGGCCCATCTCACCTACCCACCGCAGACCGCACAAAATGGCACCGCGGTCCGAGCTACTCAGAAACAAGTGGCACTAGGGAGATGACCACTGCAAACCGCAAGAAATGCAATGTGGCCGCAATGGTCCACCGCGGACCGCACAAAATACATTGCGGCCGCGGTGGAAAACTTCAGAGACTCCTCATTTTGTACCCATCAACTTTGCAGTCCGCATTGATTTTTTGCCCCCGAAAAGAGGCCACTACGGTCTGCAAAAAATGCATTGCGGCCGTAGTGCAAACTTCAGAGAGTGTGCCAAGAAGCGCCTGATTTAACGTCACGGCACGACGCAGGTTACCATAAAATCACTTTAGATGGAGTAGTGCCACCATATGGCTATCATCAATCTTACCCAGGTAGTGCTTGACCCTGTGCCCATTAACTCTGAAAACCTCCCCATTTTTGTTCTTCAAGTCAAGTGCACCAAACGGAGTCACAAACAACACTTCAAAAGGTCCACTCCATTTTGACTTAAGCTTTCGCGAAAACAGACGCAATCGAGAATTGAACAAGAGAACCAAATCACCCACGAAGCTGCTCCATACGAAGATTTTTTGCCACATCCCATTCAAGATTCGGCTTCCTCAAAGCCCACATGGCCTTGTGCTCTAACTCAACCAGTAGATGGCAAGCTTTCCCAAACACCAACCAATACGAAGATATACCAATCGGAGTCTTGTAAGTAGTCTTATAAGCCCATAGAGCATCATCCAACTTCTTTGACTAATCGGTCCTATTTGCATTGACCGTCTTTGACAATATACTCTTGATTTTCCTGTTTGAGGCTTCAACTTGGCCACTCGCTTGAGGATGATAAGGAGTAGAAACTTTGTGATTGACACCATACTTTAAAAGCAAAGTGTCAAAAGCTCTATTACAAAAATGAGACCCCCCATCACTTATGATTGACTAGGAGTGCCAAACCTTGTAAAAATGCTCTTCTTGAGAAACACAACAACACTCTGGGCCTCATTGTTGGGTAAAGCCACGGCTTCAACCCACTTTGAAACATAGTCAACCGCCACAAGAATGTATGTGTTCCCGCATGAGCTAACAAACGGGCCCATAAAATCAATGCTCCATACATCAAAAATATCAACTTCAAGAATGGTATTCGTCGCACCTCTTCACAAGTTCACTTGATTCTTTGTACAAAGTTGGCCAATAAAACCCGCAACTAAGAACTTTTGAAGCCGTCCTCACCCCTCCATGATGGCCACCATAGGGAGAGGAATGACAAGCCTTTAAGATACTCAATTGCGCCTCCTCCGGGACATAATTTCGGATCACACCATTCGTGCAAATCTTGAACAAGTACGTCAATCGCAATAGAAATCCAAACTATCCCGTTTGAGCTTCTTCCTTTAGTTAGAAGAGAGCTCACACGGGATTATACCAGTCACAAGGAAATTAGCCACGTCCGCAAACCATGGCATACCATTCACCGACACAGAAAGGAGTTGTTCATCGGAAAATAAATTATTGATCTCTAGTCTATCACGAGGCCTCCCCTCCTCCTCCAAGCGGGACAAGCGGTCCGCCACTTGGTTTTTCATTACTCTTCCGGTCCACAATCTCCAAATCAAACTCTTGAAGTAACAAGACCCATCGCATCAGTCTAGCTTTGGAATCCTTCTTCGTCATCAAGTACCGGAGTGCGACATGATCGGTATGAACTATGACCTTGGCACCCATGAGATACAACCGAAATTTCTCCATTGCGAACACAATAGCCAAAAGCTCTTTCTCGGTCACCGTGTAGTTCACTTGAGCATCATTCATTGTCTTGCTCGGATAGTACACCGAATGAAATATTTTGTTCACTCTTTGACCCAAAACCGCCCCAATCGTAACATCGCTTGCATCACACATGAGCTCAAAAGGCAAGCTCCAATTGGGTGCGGTGAAAATAGGGGTGGTGGTCAACTTGTGCTTGAGAAGTTCAAAGGCTTGCATACATCTCTTATCGAACATGAACTTGACATCTTTTCTCAATAACTTGCGTAAGGGATTCACTACCTTCAAAAAGTCTTTGATAAATCTCTGGTAGAACCCCGCATGCCCAAGAAAACTTCTAACTCCCTTGACAGAGGTAGGGAGATGGAGCCTTGAAATCACATCAATTTTTGCTTTGTCCACCTCTATACCATGCTTTGAAATTTTATGCCTAAGAACTATGCTCTCCTCAACCATGAAGTGGCATTTCTCCCAATTAAGAACAAGATTGGTTTCTTCACAATGGGCCAACACTCTATCAATATTTTTCAAACATTCATCAAATGAATCACCCACAACACTAAAGTCGTCCATGAACACCTCCAAAATATCTTCCACCATATCGGTGAAAATGGCCATCATACATCGTTGGAATGTAGCTGATGCATTACACAACCCAAAAGGCATCCTAGAGAAGGCAAATGTGCCATATGGACAAGTGAATGTGGTCTTCTCCTGATCTTTTAGAGCAATCAAGATTTGGTTGTATCCAGAATACCCATCCAAGAAACAGTAGAAGGCACGCCCAGCAAGTCGATCTAACATATGATCAAGAAAAGGCAATAGAAAGTGATCCTTCGGGTCACTTTATTCAACTTGTGGTAGTCCATGCATACCCTCCAACCGGTGACGGTCCTGGTAGAAATCAACTCATTTTGCGAATTTGCAACCATGATCATGACACCCTTCTTCGTCACACATTGTACCGGCAAAGTCCAAGAGCTATCAGAGATGGGGTACACAACCCCGACATCCAACCACTTGATCACCTCCTTTTTTAGAACTTCTTGCATTGCCTCATTTAACCTAGATAAAGTCCATCCAATCGCATTTGTTTTGCTTTTGAAGCACCGCCAATGTGGCCTCAACCTGCATGTTAGTAAGACAAGAAGAAAGAATAACTAGCAAAGTTGAACTAGGGCGTAAGAACTCATACCTAAGGTGTGGAGGCAACGACTTTAACTCCAACACTGGAGGTTCCTCAATTGAAGGTTTTGTTGGTGGAATCTTCTTATTTTCAAGATCCAAAGAGAGTTTCCTAGGCTCATAAAAGTAAGATCCCATTCCATGTAAAGCATTCACGCACTCCACTCGGCCTTCATCCTCGTTTACATCAAGATTCAACAATACTATCTCTAGAGGGTCCTCCACATTGATCATTGCACTGGTATCATCAACTATCACTGCTGTGACAAGGTCCACAAAAGAGCACACTTCAAAACTGTTGGGCTGCTTCATTGACTTGCACACATGAAAGAACACTTTCTCATCACCCACCTAGAAGGTGAGTTCCCCTGCTTCCATAAAAGATAAGGTCTTCCCAGTAGCAAGGAAAGTCTCCCTAATATGATTGGAACTTCATAATCTACCTCACAATCCAAGATCATAAAATTAGCTGGCAAGATAAATTTGTCCACCCGGACAAGAACATCATCAATAATACCCAATGGTTTCTTTGTAGTTCTATCCGCCATTTTCAATCTCATGGAAGTCGGCCTCGGTTTCCCAATGCCCAAAGTCTTGAAAACTGAGTAGGGCATCAAGTTGATACTTGCCCCAAATCACATAGAGCTTTAGCAAAGTCCGCGCTACTAATGGTGCAAGGAATGGTGAAAGCACCAGGATCTTCAAGCTTTGGGGCCATTGAGTGCACTATTGCACTAACTTAGTGGGTCATCTTGATAGTTTCGCAATCCATGGATTTTTTCTTTGTCACCAAGTTCTTCATAAATTTAGCATAGCTCGGCATTTGTTCTAGAGCCTCCCCCAAAGGCACATTAATGGATAAGCTCTTCATCATGTCAATAAAATTTTTAAACTGATCTCATTTTTCTACTTCGGGAGCCTTTGAGGATAAGGTGGAGGTGGCCTTGGCAAAGGAGCCTTGGCTTTAGGCACAACCATTTCCGGCATGTCTATTACGTGTTCCCTAGACGGGTTCACGTCATTCTGAGTCTCCACCTCTGCATCTTGAATATCAATCCTCACTTCTTCATTTATTTTCTCATCAATCGCATTTTCAACCACCAAAGGAATCTCATCTTCTTGCAACTCAACTTCATCACTCAAAATTGCTTTTAGCTTGGAGGCATTCACATCACCGCCTCGTCCACTTCTTGAAGTTACCGCCACAACATGATTGTTCCCACCCTTTCGGTTAACTACCATATCACTTGGTAGAGCCCTCTTAGGTCGAGTATTCAAGGATTATGAGATTTGGCCTAATTGAACCTCCAAGTTTCTGATTGAAGTATTGTGGGAAGCCAACTGAGCATCAGAGTCCGCATTATTTTTCATCATCTGTTCAAACATCATTTCTATTCTCCCCATTTAATTGTTGGAAGAACTCGGACCTTGGGATGGAAATGGGGGTGGATTGTTTGGTTGTTGATACATTGGGGGCCTTTGAAAGCTTTGCCCCCGATTTCCCTGATTGACATTGTTCCAACCTTCCTGATTGTTGTTACCACCCCAGTTGTTGTTGCCATTCCAATTACCCTAAATATTGTTATGATTGCCCCAATTGGAATTTTGGTTGTTGTTCCCCCAATTATTATTCCCTTATTGTTGTTGATTGCCCCAATTGCCTTGGGGTCTCCATTGTTGTTGGTTGGAAGAATTTCCCCTCTGGCCTTGATAGTTGTTCGCGTATTACACCTCTTCATTCTGTCCATCATAACCATCATCTTGGAATCCACTACAATCATAGTCAAATTGATTCGAACTCCCTTGGTTTTGTTGACCTCTTTGTCTTCTTTTGTTCACTAGCATGTTGACACCCTCCATAGCATTTACTTGGTGCGGATTTTGAACCTATTGTAATTATGCCTTTGCTAGATGGTTCATTGTAGTTGTCCGCTCTGCTATAGCCTGCCCATGGTCATGTATCTCTTTATGCAAGTGAGTGACCATGGGATCACCCTATTGGACATTGGCTCTACTTTGCCAAGCGGAGGACGTGTCAGCCATCTCGTCAAGAATGTCACAAGCCTCATCATAAGACAGCTTCATGAAATTGCCCCCAACAAGTTGGTTCACTATGCACTAGTTTGTTGTGTTAATACCCCGATAGAAAGTCTGTTGGATCATTGCCTCAGTCATATTATTGTTGGGGAATTCCTTTACTATGATTCTATATCGCTCCTAAATCTCATGTAGTGGTTCGGTGGGCTCCTGCTTGAAAGCTAAGATCTCATCTCTCCATGCTTCCATGTGCCCCGGTGAGAAAAACTTTGCAATGAACTTATCCGCCAACTCATCCCAAGTAGTGATGGAATGGTTGAGAAGTCGCTCAAGCCAATCCAATGCCTTCCCTATAAGTGAGAAAGGGAATAGTCTCAACCAAAGTGCACCCTCAGACACATTAGTTTGCTTGCTCCCCCAACAGGTATCCACGAAACCCTTGACATGTTTGTAAGCATCCTGATTGGCAGCGCCCGTGAAATACCCACGCTGCTCCAGCAATGTCAGCATCATATTGGTAATTTAAAAATTGCCCACCCGGATCCGGGGTGGGACAATTGCACTAACATATCCTTGGTTTGGAAGCACTCGAGGAGCCACTCTTGGAGGTGGAGGGGAAGGGTCTGGAATATTATTATTGGCACCGTGGCCTCTCCTTTGGACTTGAGGTACAATAGGAACCTCATCATTAAAATTGTCATCTACCTCCTCCCATGGCGGAAGATCTCCAAGAGGTGCGTTGTTTGCTGCCATTTTGTACCTGAAGTTGTGACACACACAAATTAGTAACACAGAAGGAAAGAAAAATAATACACAAAACTATTTAGATAGATAGCCAAAACCGTTAGCTCCCCGGCAATGCCACCAAAAAGTGATCGGTGCCAACCCTGCACTACTACAAAGTAGTGATAGTGGTCGAAGCAGATTTTACCCGAGATGGTCGGGATCGATTTTCATAGGGAGCTAGAAATGGGAATTGGGTTCCTATCTAAATTGGAGATGCGTAATTGCTCTTAATTGCACTTCTAATCATAATTGGTCTTTTGATTACTTCTAATTTTATACTAATAGGATGCTAATTTAAGCTAAGAATAAGATACTTGAAAGGTTGTCTAAATAGTTAAGAAGGCACTAGGGAAGTGACTTTCTCCTAGGTGGATACTTGACAGGTTCTCGAGTCTAATGTAAGGTTGTCATGTTGGGGATTACGATATAACCAATGCACTAAACTTCTCACTCTATACCTCTCGGTAGTTTGAGTGATTTTGCCCTAATTGACTTTCTCAAGACCAATTGGGTATAATAATTTGTGCAAGCAATTGAGGTTCAAGTCGGGTATTACTATCTCTAGGTTTAACCCTTTAATTGGGGCTATCAATCTCTTGAATATGCCCTGATTACTTGTTGGACTAATTTTCCTAGACTCAAGTTCTCTTTCTCAAGAAGAATCCAAGTCAAATAGGCACAAATTTGTGTTTGCAACTACTAATTCAACATGGAAAACACAAATTAGTCCAAATATCAAACACCCATAGACATTCAAGCCTTAAAACTCAAGACCTATCAAATACCCACACCAGGGTTGAGCCACAACCCTAGCTAATGGGTTTAGCTACTCATGATAAAAGAAGAAAACAAAGAAATAGATGAAGCAAAATCCATAATATTTAATTACAAGCTAATACTTGAAGATTCAATGATAAAACTACACTAAAATTACTCAAAATGGTTAAGAAACCCTGTTCACGAGCGCAGCTCCCCGTTAAAATACAACTGATGACCTAAAAATGGGAAAAAGAAACTATTTATACTAGGCCAAATTTTCTGGACAAAAATACCCCTGCGGGGATAGTGCGGCCGTAGTGAGGCTTCTTGGCCTTAAACTCTGCTCTCTGAACTTGGCCACCGCGGGCCGCACAATATGCACCGCGTCCGCGGTGGCTGTAGTCATGTAATTTTTGACCCTCCCCAAGACTTTATATAATTTAGTATTTAAATATTTAGTTTAGGTCTAGTATCATTATTTTAATTAGTTTTGACTCTTTTACTTTATTTTAAGAACAAAAATTGAAAATTACAAAAAAAACATTAGTTCCATATTTCTCTATTTAATTCACGCATTAGGTATTTTAGAAGGATATATTACTTTAAAAATATTTTATTTTAATATAATCTTTGAAAAAACCAAAAATAGTTTCATATTTTATATATAATTTAGTTTAATTAATTAGATTAATTTTTGCATTATGTAGTACATTTATCTTATATTAAAAGGAACTTAAATAAGATTTGGACATTCATTTTAGCCCAATGTTAAAGCCCAAATTTGAAGCCTAACCTCCCTTACCTTTCACTAACCCAAAGCCCATAGCGCCATAAGATTTTATAGGAGAGAAAACCCTAGCTGAACCCTAATTGGACACCCATGGCTGCCTTCTTCTTCTTCTTGACACCCAAAACCCAAAAAATCAGCGGCATCCAACACCCCTCCCAGCCGTGACCCTTACCCAAAAACCTTTCTTCTTTGCGCCACCCAACAATACCAGCGACCATACCTTCTTCCTCACCCCCATCAGCGGCCATCTCTCTCGCACACAAAACCAGAGGCAGACCACCCCCAAGAAGCAACAACCGCTCTAACAGACAAGAGCAGTGAGATGAAACGGACAATAAGAAAAGTCAAGCAGCAGTCTCTTCTCTATTCACTGCCTTAGCGTTCTTCCTTATCTCATTAATCACCATTTCAAGTTAATTCCTCCAATGCCTTTCTTCTGATTGGCAAAACCTGCGTGATTCCTAGACCCGCTAGCGCACAACTTCTCGGGTCTCTAGTTAATGGGTTGCATAAATGTAAGTGGAGGAATATATTATAGTGCTGGGTTTGTGAAGGTCCAAATGCTTGAATTCACGTCAAATTGAGCAGAATCGTTTATGAGAAATTTTATTTGGGAAAGAATTGAGTTAGTTTTCAATTCGGAGATCCGTTGAGGGTCGAAGTTTTATTTTAGCTACTGATTTGTGGTGCTGTTCGAGGTTAATTCCGTGGTTCACGGTCCAAGCTCTTGCTACTATTTCGTTTCCTGGTCAAATTTGGTTCGCCGAAGTTTGCTATAACCGAGTTCTTGTTAATATAGTTGAGGTCTAATTCTAAACTCTTCCTCATTTATTATTTCTCATGTGGATGTTTTGTGTCTGTTTACTACCGTATTCTAGTCATTGTCATGTGGGTAATTTGCCTTCTGTGCTTCATATTGGTTTGGGTAATCTTTATTTTTTTAAGTATAAGAAAATGTCCTGCATATATAAATATGTGTTGAAGAACAAAACTACTTAACGTGCTAATGAGTTCAGTTAGAACATTTTATCAATGTGTATTTGATTGTTTCACTTAAGCAAGTCGTGAGGCCAGTGTTTGGCAAAAAGAGATTCTTGTTAATTGAAATTAAGTGAAATATGAATTTTGATCTCAGTTTATGCAATAAAATGGATTTAACACTAAATTTAGTAATGTTTTATTTTTCAAATGATAGAAGCATGTGTTAGGTCATTATTACTTGGGTAGGCAAGTCTTAGGATTTTTGTTTGGATTTCGAGGTGAGAGGTCGTTCCCTTTAGTTAAATTTATCCGGGGAATGCCCCGAAGGATTTGTACATATTTTATTCTGGGGAAGGCCCCGTAGGATTCTGTAATTGGAGGCCGTGGCGAACATCGTAGAAGAAGTAGCATAGGATAATTTAGAACTTTAATTTTCCTTTTTTTTAATTTTCTTTCATTTAGGTGGGGACGACCTCGAGCCTCGTTTGTGTTTATTTTCCTTTTATGTGATTTTACCCCAATTTGAATGTTTTTAAAGCCAACTAGATCGAGTACACAACTGTGACTTTCACGGGACTTGGGGAGTGCCTAACACCTTCTCCCCGAGTCAAATGAACCTCCTTACCTGAATCTCTAGTGCAAATCCAAAGTGTTTTTAAAGGAAAATCATTTTTGAAAACGGTGACCTGGCACACCGAAACCAACGTCAGGTGGCGACTCTAAGTTATTTCCTTTTGAACACAATTTTGTCACTTTTTAATTAAAGACCCTTTTGAGCTTTACAAAATCTTTTTATTAATATAAGAGGGTTTAGTGAAGTTGGTAAAAAAGGGGGTGTGACAGCTCTGGCGACTCTGCTGGAGAGTTGTAGGTTCGAGTTGATACTTGATCTTGTTGGCTTTTGGGATATTCGGTTGAGGTGTTTTTTTTATTTGCTTTGTTTAGTTGGTTTGTTTGTCTTATTTCCCGTTTTGTTGGTTATTTGTTTATCGTTTTTTCTTATGTGTTTACCGCTTTATAATTGTCATCATTTGCATAACTATGAGTCTTCTTTCTGCAACAAGTCTTCCGGAGTACGTTTGAGCGTACACGACCTTTTGTGAGTCACCCGAGTTTTTAGGGGGTGGCATGGGAGCGTGGAGTGGGCGGACAGCTAGATCAGCTGTTATCGACCACGTGCTGCCCCGAATTGCCTTGTTAGCGAACCCCAAACTTAGGTCAACCTTTAGGTCATTTTTATTTGCATCATGTCATTTACACCTAGTAGGGCTCGGTCCCAGGCACCGCGTCCCTTTGTAGGAAGCCTATCCAAATTTTTTCAAAAATGGGCTCGTGTCCCAAAAAGACATTCAATCATCCCTATGCGATACATGTTGCATTTTTAAGGGTAAAAAGGTCATTTGGCGGACCGATGCTTGGGAAAGAAGGGTGAAAAATAAAGCAAGTAGGGCCCAGTTGTATTTTTCTTTCACAGCTTTTTAAAAAAAAGACCAAAAAAAATGAAAATGGAAAAAATCCAAAAAAAAAGATTTTACAATTTCCCATCATTTTCAAAAAATCAAAGAAAGAAAGAAAAAGAAAATCCGAAAAGATTTTACACTTTCCCATCATTTTCCAAAAATTCAAAAAAAAAAAAAGAAGAGAAAAGAAAATCCAAAAAGATTTTAAATTTTTCATCATTTTTCAAAAAGACAAAAATATATTTTTTCCAAATTAGTGTCATTTTTTAAGCTTTCTCCCATGTCCAATCTTCCCGAACTACGCATACTTGATTCTCGTCTTTCGGGGCGGGATACGCAGGCAGCCCAGATAGGGTTCACACCTATCTCGACTACTACCACTCAGGTCTCATTGTTTGATCATTCCTATCCACCTGGGTTCAGCCTTTATCCTAACTATACGGCTACAGTTGGAACTTCTATTGCATGCTTCCAAAGTGTGCCATTGACAACCAATCAGATAACCACTACTGTTATGCCTGTTTTCAGTGTCCCACAACCGACGATGGTGTAGAGGAAAACTCACGAGTCACAATTTGCTACCGAGCAAGAACAGTCCCACTCTCCTGAGTACCACTCATAACTATTTGATCTTCCTGCAAAGATTGAGAAGCCTACCTGAAAGATAGCACCGAAAGAAATAACCCAATGACTGAAAAGCTTAGAACAATAGTTGAAAAACATATAAGGGCTGGCAGGTCAGAAAAGCATTTCCTTCAAGGATCTATGTATGTTCCCTGATGTTCGTTTGCCACTTGGTTTCAAGATTCCCAAATTTGAAAAATATGATGGACATGGAGACCCCATAACCCACCTGAAACGGTATTGTAATCAACTAAGAGGTGCGGTAGGAAATGAAGAATTACTGATGGTTTATTTTGGGGAAAGCCTTACGGGTATAGCCTCTGAATGGTTTATGGGTCAAGAGACATCTTGCTAGTATATCTGGGATGACATGGCCCAGGCCTTTGTCAAACATTTCCAATATAACATTGATATTGCCCTGGACTGTAATTCCCTTTCAAATCTGAAGAAGAAACCAACTAAACATTTAAGGGAATATGCCATTAAATGGAGAGAACAAGCAGCTAAAGTTAAGCCATCCATGGATGACCACGAGCTAATCACTGTCTTCCTTCAAGCTCAAGAGCTCGATTACTTTCAAAACATGATGTCCGCAGTTGGAAAATCATTCTCGGAAGCAATCAAAATGGGAGAAATGGCAGAGAATGGCCTTAAGACAGGCAAAATTATTAGTCAAGCAGCTCTCAGAGCTGCAACTCAGGCTATCCAAATTGAATCTGATAATTTTAGTGGCACGAGTGAGAAGGTTGAAGAAAACATGATGACATCAAGGTCGAGAAGAGGTCCTAGAAGAATATCTCAAAGGCATGACCAGCCTCGTTTGTTTTTTGATGATTCCCTTGAGAACCCACAATACTCTGTTACTCCACCCTAGTATGTTATCCAGCCACCAAGATACCCCAGAAGGCGAGCGCCAGCACCGCAAAATCTCCATCAGCCTTATAACCCACATCCAAGCCAGGAGTATAGAGGTAAACAAAGGTTGAAAGATAATTTTACTCCGATAGGAGAGTCCTATGCAAGTTTGTTTGAGAAATTAAAGTATTATGACTTGATTGCACCTATTCCTCCGAATCATGTGGACCCGCGTGCTAGAAACTTTGACCCTTCTAAAAGGTGTGAATACCATTCCAATGCCCAGGGGCACAATGTCAAAAGTTGTCAGGATTTGAAAAGAGAAATAGAAAGAATTATTCAAGAAGGGATAATTGTGATCTAGGGCAGTGACACCTAGAACATCGCGCAGAATCCTTTACCTGTACATGATGATGCACACTTTGTGGGGAGTATGCATGGTGACAAGGAGTATAAGAATCCTCTTGGAAACTTGCTGACTGAAGTTAATGATATTGAGATTGGTGAAGGTCCCAGTAATTTTGATGTGCAACCCAGCGGCTAAGATGTAGAGCTTGGTGAGTGGAAAGACACTCCTTTCCTGGCTAGCTAGGGAGGAGTTTTGGGGGTTTATTTTGTTGTTATTTCCGTTTGTCCGGGTTATTTTAGGGTTGTAATCCGGACATTATCTTGTTGGCTCAAACCCTTCTGCTTCTTATTTTCCTAGTTCGTTTAGTGGTAGTAACTTGTCTAGTGTTATCTAGGATTGTTCCAGGGTTGTAACCCATGTCTATTTTGCTTGTTTTGTTCAAATCCTTTTCACCATATGTCTAATGCAATCTCCTATTTTCTGTTAGTTCTAGTCAGTTTTTGTTTAGGTCACTTTTCCTTTTATAGTTATTTTCATGCTGACTCTAGTGACATGACATGCACAAATAATTCTCAGTTTGGTCTTGAAAGTTAGTTAATCATGAAGCAATGGCACAGTTTTAAATATGATAAAAAGATGCATTTGAGGAAACAAGTAAAGATTCACGCATTCTAAGATAACTTGAAGCTTGAATTGAGTGAAATTGAGGCAATTAGTTTGGGAAATCAAGAGGTTGATAAGAGCATACAACAAGAAAATGTCTCTCAAGTAGTTTGAGGTAGATCAGTCAGTGCTGAAATGTATTCTTCCACATCAAGATAAGGTTGAGTCAAGTCTGCTTCGAATTGGAAAGAGTCATTTATTGGGACAAAGGTATTGCCCATTGACACTTTTTGTTTGTGTTGATGCCATCAATAGATACTATGTATGATTTCTTTGCTCATCTTTGATTGCATGTTTGTACTTGGCATTCTTAAAGTTTGGTATGACGAAGACATTTTATTCTGCTACCCAAATACTTTTATCTTTTGCTACCCCTTTTGAGCCTTAATTCGTTTTGTTTCATACCCCTCTTTTGGAATCAGAAGTAGAGTTAGGAACTAGAAAATAAAAAGCAAAAGAGAAAAAGAAGAAAAAGACAGGAAAAGAAAAAAAAAAAAAAGAAAATAAAGGAAAAAAGAAAATAAAGAAAAGGAAAAGAAAAACAACAAAATAATCCAACATCGTGTTTGAACTACGTTCAACCTGATTCTTGTCACCACAAGATACGTAGGCAGCCTTAAGGTTCGGTCGCACCAAATAAAATATTTCATAATCCCATGAAGTCAAGAGTGGGGTAGTATTTCTTAGAAATTCCCCTCAAAGCAAAAATCCAAAAAAAAGAATTCCCAAACTCCAAGAAACTGGGGCAAAAGTTTTAATTTTGCCAAAAGGACTGATTCCAAAAGTTGTAATTTTGAACCCTTCCATCTTAAATTATTTTGAGCCTTCATGTCACCCATTCTTTCCAACCCTGTCCAAAAGCCTACATTACGATCCAAGAAAGACCTTCCTACTAATCTTTGAGGATGTCAAATCAAGTGTGTGGTGAAAGTATGATCTTCTTGCATCATGGTTAATACTTTTGTTCACAGCACCAAGAGAGAATGATAAAATGAGAGAGTCTTATCAATGAAAACCCTCATGGGCACTGTAAGACGACGGTGGGTTGAGAAAAGAGCAAAATGAGAGAGGCTTGATGGTGAAAACCCTTTAGGGCACTACAAGTCAACTGAGGATTGTGGATCAAATATGACAATTGGAGCGCTGAAGCCCAGTTTCACAACTTAGAGGCATAACACGAGTTAAATATTAGACTCGCTTGACAGATCAGGCCGCTTAATCCAAAATGCATGTCATGGTCAGTGGAGATAACCTTCAAATCGTATTAATTTCTACTTTGTTCTTTTTCCTCGGTAAAAATATTTTCTTGTTAGATACCATCTCTTCTCGTTTTTTCCATTATTTTGTTCCTCTTGTTTTGTTTGAGTCCCTTTGAGTCTGTTTTTGCCGAAACAAGTGAGAAATGATTTCAAAATCTGCTACTAGCTTTTTAATCACACAAGTCTCTAGCAAGCATATCAAATTGGCATAAGACACAGGAGAATATTGTGTGCACTGAGTTGGTGATAGTAAATGTTCTCTGGGATTGATGTGAAATGCAAAGATTGGGTGAATGTTATAACACGAGTGCAATGCATCGGGCATAAGGTATTGGATTTGAATGAATCAGGAATATATCTTGTGATAAGGGTTGTCCGAAAAAGCAGTCAGTCGATAACAAGCACTGTCTTCCAAGTTGAAGTCCAAGTTGATCGTGACAAGTGCAAGAGAAATCGCCCTTGTAGTCAAGGTCACAAACTAGCCACCACATTTTTAAACTCACAAGTTTTCTTTGTTTGAAACAGGAACAAAACAGTGCAAGCAAGTTGGTTCAAAAACACAAAAAAAACAAAAAGAAAAAAGAAAAAAGAATAGAAGAGCGGACAAAGGGAAGTTTCTCAAATCTTTGCCTTTATCTGTCTTGCTAGTGCGCATAAAATGTTGCCATTGTTCTTCGCATTTTTCCCTCCTAGGATAAAAGTCCTAGTCTGATGAATTTTCCTCCCAATCAAACCTTAGTCTAATGAATCTTTTTCCTAAGATAAGAAACCTAGTCTAATAAATTTTCTCCTAGGATAGAAAATCTTAGTCTCATGAATCTTTCTCCTAAAATAACAAAAAATGGACCTAGTCTGATGAACTTTCTCCTAGGATATAAATTTTAGTTTGATGAATTTTTCTCCTAAGATACCAGAAAAAAGAAGATAAGAGACCTAGTTTGATGAATTTTCTCCTATGGTCGAAATCTTAGTCTGATGAATTTTTCTCCTAGATAGAAGACCTAGTCTGATGAACTTTCTCCTAGGATATAAATCTTAGTCTGATGAATATTTCTCCTAAGATACCAAAAAAATACCTAGTCTGATGAATTTTCTCCTAGGATAGAAATCTTTGTCTGATGATTTTTTTCCTAAGATAGAAAGCCTAGTATGATGAATTTTCTCCTAGGATAGATCTTTAGTTATCTTAAGTTATTAATCTTTAGTTTTCTTGAAATCAGGGGTCCCACCTGGAGAATAGAGTCAGTTTTTACTTTAGTCTAGCTTAGTTTATAGTTTTCCACAAGCTCAATCTTAAATCTAGGAGACGCACTTCCTAGTCTAGGTCATTCAAGTTTAATTCTTAGCAGACGCACTTGCTAGTCAAATATTCTTGGTTTGATTCACAGGAGATGCACATCCCAGTCAAGTCTTTAGTTTTACTCTCATAATTGCATCAATAGCATAGGTGATTTACAGTTTTGCTAACAACTCACAAATCTTCCTAGTTCAAACTGGAGCAGAAAATTTTGTTTGTTTTGTTGTTTTGATTGCAGGCACCCACCTGGAGAATGAGGGAATTAGTTTCGAAATTATTTTAAGTTTTGGCAATCAGGCGCCACCTAGAGAATAAGGGAACATAGTTCGATTTTTGGCAATCAGGCGCTCACCTGGTTAACAAGGGAATATAGTTCAAGTTTTGGAAATCAGGCGCCCACCAGGAGAATAAGGGAATACAATTCAAGATTTGGCAATCAGGCGCCCACCTAGAGAATAAGAGAATACAGTTCAAGTCTTGGCAATCAGGCACCCACCTGGAGAACAAGGGAATACAGCTCAAGTTTTTGGCAATCAGGCACTTATCTGGAGAACAAGGGAATACAATTCAAGTTTTGACAATCAGGCGCCCACCTGGAGAACAAGGGAATACAGTTTAAGTCTTGGCAATCAGGCACACACCTGGAGAACAAGGGAATACAGCTCAAGTTTTTGGTAATCAGGCGCCACCTGGAGAACAAGGGAATATAATTCAAGTTTTGGCAATCAGGCACCCACCTGGAGAATAAGGGAATACAGTTCAAGTCTTGGCAATCAGGCACCCACCTGGAGAACAAGGGAATACAACTCAAGTTTTTGGCAATCAAGCGCCCACCTAGAGAACAATGGAATAAAGTTCGAGTTTTAGCAATCAGGCGCCTACCTGGAGAACAAGGGAATACAGTTTGAGTTTTTGTAATCAGGCGCCCACCTGGAGAACAAGGGAATACAGTTCAAGTCTTGGCAATCAGGCACCCACCTGGAGAACAGGGAATACAATTCAAGTTTTGTCAATCAGGCTCCCACCTGGAGAACAAGGGAATACAGTTCAAGTTTTGGCAATCAGGCGCCCACTTGGAAAACAAGAAAATACAGTTCAAGTTTTGGCAATCAGGCGCCCACTTGGAGAACAAGGGAATTCATTTCAGAGTTACTTTCAATTCGCAAACTCAAGAAGCATCAGGAGCTCGCCTGAAGAACGGGGTCCATTTTCAATTTAATGTTGAAGATCAAGTAGAGATTCAAGGAAGATTCAAGACAAGAAGTAGATAGGATCTTGTATTTTTTTTACTTTTGCTGTAATTTTTCCTTTTATTTTCGGTGTAATGGCAGGAACCGCGGACCGGAACCTCGACAGAACGGCACCTCGACTGGCTCTCCACCTCAGTATACTCCATCATCTCATTCACTTCTGAACTACACGTGTCCTGATACCTTTATAATCAAGGATATGTAGGCAGCTCAGATACCAGGGCTCAGTCACACTCTCTTCCTTTCTCTTAGTTTTTGGTCTCTCTAAATAAGGGTCGGGTCAAAAAAATTGTCTTGTCGTTCTTTGTCAGAAAACTCTTCGTGTTTCCAGTCAAAGAGGGGCAGCTGTAGACATGTAATTTTTGGCCCTCCCCAAGATTTTACATATTTTAGGATTTAAATATTTAGTTTAGGTCTAGTATCGTTATTTTAATTAGTTTTGACTCTTTTACTTTATTTTAAGAACAAAAATTGAAAATTACAAAAAAAATAGTTCCATATTTCTCTATTTAATTCACGCATTAGGTATTTTAGAAGAATATATTACTTTGAACCTATTTTATTTTAATATAATCTTTGAAAATATCAAAAATAATTTCATATTTTATACATAATTTAGTTTAATTAATTAGATTAATTTTTACATTATGTAGCATATTTATCTTATATTAAAAGAAACTTAAATAAGATTTGGACATTTATTTTTAGCCCAATGTTAAAGTCCAAATTTGAAGTCTAACCTCCCTTACCTTTCACTAACCCAAAGCCCATAACCCCATCAGATTTTATAGGAGAGAAGACCCTAGCTGAACCCTAATTGGACACCCATGGTTGCCTTCTTATTCATCTTGACACCAAAAACCCAAAAAACAAGTGGCATCCAACACCCCTCCCAGCCATGACCCTCACCCAAAAACCTTTCTTCTCCCCCCCCATCAGCGCCCATCTTTCTCGCACACAAAACCAGAGGCAGACCACCCCTAAGAAGCAACATCCGCTCTAACGGACAATAACAGTGAGATGAAACGGACAATAAGAAAAGTCAAGCAGCAGTCCCTTCTCAATTCAATGCCTTAGCATTCTTCCTCATCCCATTAATCAGCATTTCAAGATAATTCCTCCAATGCCTTTCTTCTGATTGGCAAAACTTGCGTGATTGCTAGACCCGATGGCGCACATCTTCTCGGGTCTCTAGTTAATGGGTGGTACAAATGTAAGTCGAGGAATACATTATAGTGCTGTGTTTGTGAAGGTCCAAATGCTTGAATTCATGTCAAATTAAGTAGAATCATTTATGAGCAAAAATTTTGGGAAAGAATTGAGTTAGTGTTCGATTCGGAGATCCGTCGAGGGTCGAAGTTTTATTTTAGCTGCTGATTTGAGGTGCTATTCGAGGTTAATTCTGTGGTTCGCGGTCCAAGCTCTTGCTACTATTTCGTTTCCTGGTCAAATTTAGTTCACCGGAGTTTGCTATAACCGAGTTCTTGTTAATATAATTGAGGTCCAATTCTAAACTCTTCCTCATTTATCATTTCTCATATGGATGTTTTGTGTTTGTTTACTACCGTATTCTAGTCATTGTCATGTGGGTAATTTGCCTTCTGTGCTTCATATTGGTTTGGGTAATCTTTGTTTTTTTAAGTATAAGAAAATGTCCTGCATATATAAATATGTGTTGAAGAACAAAACTACTTAACGTTCTAATGAGTTCAGTCAGAACATTTTATCAATGTGTATTTGATTGTTTCACTTAAGCAAGTCGTGAGGTAGTATTTGGCAAAAAGAGATTCTTGTTAATTGAAATTAAGTGAAATATGGATTTTGGTCTCAGTTTATGCAATAAATTGGATTTAACACTAAATTTAGTAATGTTTTATTTTTCAAATGATAGAAGCATGTGTTAGGTCGTTATCACTTGGGTAGGCAAGCCTTAAGATTTTTGTTTGGATTTCGAGGTGAGAGGTCATTCCCTTTAGTTAAATTTATCCGGGGAATGCCTCGAATGATTTGTACATATTTTATTCTGGGGAATGACCCATAGTATTCTGTAATTGGATGCCGTGGCGAACATTGTAGAAGAAGTAGCGTAGGATAATTAAGAACTTTAATTTTCCTTATTTTAATTTTCTTTCATTTAGGTGGGGACAACCTCGAGCTTCTTTGTGTTTATTTTCCTTTTATGTGATTTTACCTCAATTTGAATGTTTTTAAAGCCAACTAGATCGAGTACGCAACTGTGACTTTCACGGGACTTGGGGAGTGCCTCACCTTCTCCCTGAGTCAAATGAACCTCCTTACCTGAATCTTTGGTGCAAATCCAAAGTGTTTTAAAAGGAAAATTATTTTTAAACCCGGTGACCTGGCACACCTAAACCAATGTCAGGTGGCGACTCTGAGTTATTTCCTTTTAAACACAATTATGTCACTTTTTAATTAAAGACCCTTTTGAGCTTTATAAAATCTTTTTATTAATTTAAGAGGGTTTAGTGAAGTTGGTAAAAAAGGGGTGTGATAGTGGCTTCTATTGCGGTCCGCACAAAAAGGATCGCGGACCGCATTGTCATTGATTCTCCAAAGTGGCAGCTCTCTGAACTCCGTCTTTGCGGACAGCACAATATCGAGTGCGGTCGTGGTGAGTCCATTGCGGTCCGCACAAATTGCTTTGCGGCCGCATTGCTTGGGTCGCTGAAATAAGCACCTCTCTGAATCTCCTCACTGCGGACCGCACTAAATGAGGTGCGGTCGCAGTGGACCTGTTGCACTGTGCTTGGACTTGTTCTTGGTACTTGTGCATGTTTCACTCCTTTTTGAGCTGGTTTTGACTAATTATCACCTTTTTGACCTAACTCTACAAACAAGTACAACATGTAAGCCTTTGGGACTATTTTGTATATATTTTTAATCAAAACTCAAGTAAGAAGGAGTGTAAAATGAACCATAAGCCCTAGTTATCAGTACCGAGTGTGTTATGTGATATAGCCCGAGGGGATGATGTTGTTCGGGTACCCTGAGTGAGTGATATATTGATTATTCCACGATATGACTTGTTATTGCACTTGGGCCGTAAGGGGACCCTCCTAGAGTCTGTACATCCCCAGTGAGCGCGGGTACCCAGTATGAGATGTGATATAGCTTGAGGGGCTGATGTTGTTCCATGTTATTGCCCGAGGGGCGGTTCTTGATTTATGTTATGCCCGAGGGGCTGATAATGAGTGAATGTGAGGTAGCCCGAGAGGCTGGTTCTGTTGATATTATGATCGATAGGCGGTTTATGGTACATGTTTTGCCCGAGGGGTTGTTCATATTTCTATTATGTTTATTCACTGTTTTATCACTCATTTATGTATTGTGTTGGAAACATCCTGCTTTTGTTGTAGCGTTTTGACGTGATTTACGTATTTTCTTACTGCTCAACATTCATTTACCTTTATTACTTACTGAGTTGGAATACTCACATTACTCCCTACACCTTGTGTGCAAATGCAGGTATTTTCTGAACCCAGTAGCGGGTGTCGATTGCTCAGAGGCAGAGTCATCAGAGTTTATCAAGGTAGCTACCCAGCGTTCGCAGCACAGCTTTTCTCCCTCTTGTTTTTCTTAGACTGTATTTAGTACATTTTCAGATTTTCATTGCATTTAGACCTTAGTAGATGCTCGTGACTTGTGACACCCCGATGTCGGGCTGTATCTATTTCTGCACTTGTTCTATTTCGCTTAATTTTGGGATCTATTTCTTATCAATGACTTAAATTGACTTATTAAAATTGTTAAAAACAAAGAATTTGGGAATCGTGTCGGCTGACCTTGTCTTCACGAGAGGCGCCATCATAATCCGGTCCGGTTTGGAGTCGTGATATTTTTGGACTACAAAATGGTAGATAGCAAGTCTGTTATTAGCCAAGTCCAGGAATTGCAAGTGATTATTCATGATCTCCTTGCTGAAGGTATAAATTGAATTAATACTGATGTTGAAAGTAGTAATGTTAGTATTTTTACTAACAGAATTTTCATTGAAGGTCTTGACATCAATGAAGCATTCCAAGTAGCAGCGATGATTGAGAAATTGCCTCCTTTGTGGAAGGATTTCAAAAACTACTTGAAATACAAACGCAAGGAGATGTCCCTTGAAGATCTCATTGTTCGGTTGAGAATCGAAGAGGACAACAAAGCTGCTGAAAGAGAGGCCGTTGAAACTCAACAACAATGGGAGCAAACATTGTTGAGGATACTCCTCAAAATAAGAGAAAGAGGAAGCATGCTTCTGGACCAAAAAGCAACCCAAGCAAGAAGCGACTCAACGAAAATTGCTACAACTGTGAAAAAGCTAGACATAAATCTACAGATTGTCGTGCTCCGAAGAAAGTCAAGAAGAAGGGTCAAGAAAACATGGTTAAAAAGCACGAAGATGTTGATGACTTGTGTGCTATGCTTTCTGAATGCAACCTGGTGGGAAATCCTAAGGAGTAGTGGATTGATTCTGGAGCCACTCGCCATGTTTGTGCTGATAGGGAAGCTTTTGCTACATATGCTCCTGTTGGACCCGAAGAGATGCTTTCTAAGTATGTTAAACATCCTTATAAGTCAGTTGAAAGGAATTCAAATCCTTTAGACTTAATTCACACATATATTTGAGACATGAAGTCAATACCATATCGCGGTGGAAAGAAGTATTTCATAACTTTTATTGACGATAGTACTCGATATTGCTATGTTTACTTACTTAATAGTAAAGATGAAGCAATAGACGCATTCAAGCAATACAAAAATGAAGTTGAAACATAACTTAACAAGAAAATCAAAATGATAAGAAGTGATAGGGTTGGTGAATATGAATCTCCTTTTGAAGAAATATGTTTAGAATATGGAATTATTCATCAAACAACGGCCCCTTACACTCCCCAATCCAATGGGATTGCGGAAAGAAAGAATCGTTCATTAAAGGAGATGATGAACACATTGTTGATAAGTTCTGGTTTGCCACAGAACTTGTGGGGGGAAGCTGTTCTTACGGCTAACCATATACTAAATTGAGTACCCTATAGCAAAACACAATCCATTCCATATGAAAAATGAAAAGGAAGGAAACCCAACTTAAATTATTTTAAAGTGTGGGAGTGTTTGGCAAAAGTGCAAGTTCCTAAACCTAAAAGGGTAAAAATAGGACCGAAAACCGTTGATTGTGTTTTCATAGGATATGCGACCAACAGTAAAGCATATCGATTTCTAGTTCATAAATCAAAAAAATCCCTACATTCACAATAATACGGTTATAGAATCAGACAATGCTGAGTTCTTTGAAAATATATATCCATATAAAAAAGAATGTGAGTCGATTGGTGAAGGATATAAACGACCTCGGGAAGAAACAAAACAAAGTACATTTAATTAGGAGGATCCAATACGTAGTAAACGTCAAAGAACGTCTACTTCATTTGGACTAGATTTTGTGACTTTCTTATTAGAAAATGAGCCTCGAACATTTATAGAAGCTATATCTTCTTTGGAATCATTATTTTGGAAAGAGGCAGTCAATAGTGAAATAGAATCCATATTGAACAACCATACATGGGAATTAGTTGATCTTCCTCCTGGAAATAAACCTTTTGGTTCTAAATGGATTTTTAAGAGAAAAATAAAAGATGATGGCACTATTGATAATTTAAGACAAGACTTATAGTCAAAGGGTATAGAAAACGAGAAGGTCTTGACTACTTTGATACATACTCTCCAGTTACAAGAATTACGCCCATACGGATGTTAGTAGCATTAGCTGCAATGTATGGTCTTAAAATTCATCAAATAGACGTTAAGACGGCCTTCTTGAATGGAGATTTGGAGGAAGAAATCTACATGGAACAACCTGAAGGGTTTGCGGTTCCAAGTAAAGAAAGAGAAGGTATGTAGACTTGTTAAATCCCTTTACGGACTAAAATAAGCACCCAAACAATGGCATGCGAAATTTGACCAAACAATGTTGTCAAATGGTTTTAAGATAAATGAATGTGATAAATATGTGTACATTAAAAATATTCCAAATCACATAGTCATTGTTGGCTTATATGTGGATGATATGCTGATAATGAGTAATGACATTGCCAACATAAATGCTACTAAGCGTATATTAACTAGCAAGTTTGATATGAAAGACTTGGGAGTTGGTGATTTAATTTTGGGGATTAAGATCCATAAGACTCCTCAAGGTTTGGAATTGTCACAATCTCATTATATTAAGACAGTACTTGAAAAATTCGAGCACTTAGGATTTAAAGTTGCAAAGACTCCAATTGACGTGAATCTTGCATTGGCAAAGAACAAAGGCCAAATCATATCACAATTGGATTATGCTCGTGTGTTGGGATGCTTAATATATATCATGAATTGTACACGACCAGAGTGCTATAAGTAAATTGAGTCGATACACGAGCAATCCAGGTCAATATCATTGGATGACAATGAAACGACTTTTGGGATATTTAGAACATACCCAGGGCTTTGCTTTGCACTACAGTAAATATCCTGCGGTGATTGACGGATATTGTGATACAAATTGGATCACCGGTTCAACTGATTCTAAGTCCACAAGTGGATATGTATTCACTATTGGTGGAGGAGCGGTATCTTGGAAGTCGTCCAAACAAACTTGTATTGCCCGCTCCATAATGGAGGCTGAATTCATAGCCTTAGATAAAGTCGGTGAAGAAGCTAAATGGGTCTGAAATTTCTTGGAAGATATTCCATTTTGGCCCAAACTGTTGGCACCAATATGCATACATTGCGATAGTCAAACTGCAATTGGAAGGGCTGAGAGCGTTATGTATAACGGTAAATCTCATCATATACGACGAAGACATAAAACCGTTAGGCAATTACTCTCTAGAAGAATTATCACGATTGACTACGTAAAGTCAAGTGATAATGTGTCGGATCCACTTATAAAAGGCCTAACTAGAGAGGTAGTTGAGAAATCATTGAGGAGAACGGGACTATGACCAAGAACAAGTCATTGTGACTGTAACTCTACCTAGAAGACTGGAGATCCCAAGATCTAGGTTCAAGGAGATCAAACAAAGTCATTAATGACGGTTCAACATTGTCAACTACAATTTAGGTCCATTCTCGTGATGAAACAATGTTAAGTACCAAGGATAAAGTATTAAGGCTTTTTAATGATTTTTAAATTTGCTACGGGGTATATCGAATAGTGTATCTACGGGATGACACGTTTAGGAATCACCTATGTAAGTGTGAAGTGTTAGCCGCTTCAAGGAGAATTTTGTCAGGTCAGTTCTCTACGCACTTATGAAACCAGGCGGTGTTCATGACTGAAACGAACACAACAATGAGAACCAAAGACGGTTAATGGTTGATTGTGTGACTTATGGTTGTTTAGGTATATACCAAAGTTCGACGGTTCAAAGATATCAAATCTACCGATTGACCGAGTATATCCGACATAAGTTCACTACGGATAGTTCAAAGGGAAACCTACTTATTCAGATGCAATTAATCCTTGCTTGCGAATCACACAGTTTTTCATGCATATTTTCGTGATATAACCATTCCCCATTCATGTGGGGGATTGTTGAGGTGATTTTAAGCTAGATAGGCTTAAAAGAGGGTGAATGAAAAATGGAGGGAAATAAAAATTTTAAGTGAAAATTTAAGTTTTCCCCTTGACAAAGGGGCATTGTCCCATATTGGAAGAGGAAAAGATTTTTGATGGGTATATATACAATTGCTCATCTTGTAGCTCTTAAAGAGTGAAAAAGGAGGCAAGCCTCACGCCGTCATCGTCGCTCGCTCGCTCGGCTCGGCTTCGGATTCAGATTTGGATTTGGTCAAATGATCGATTGACTGATTAATTTTTTGGACCAAATTTATTTGTTAATAGCAAATATTAACAAAAATTCAACGGAATATTAATATTAAATCCAACAGAAATATTAAACATTTTATTTCCCTTTTTCAGTTTTTCGATTTTGTAACTGAAAATTAACCTCCCTCTTCAATTCCCGGTTTATTGTTGCGTAAATAGCCATTTATGTTATGATCGTTTTACATAAACAACCATTCTGAAGAGTTGCATCTCTTCAGTTTTGAGCTCAACATTGGCTATACGATTATGGTCTATTCTCTCAGATTTTCCATACAATTTTCTGAGTTCTCCTCCTTTCTTCTGCATTGTTTTAACTTAAAAGAAAACAACAGTAAGTGTGATTTACTATCGAACTTTGTGTTCGCTGAAACACTAAAGTTTGAAGTACCACTACACCAGTGTGTAATTCGTTCTATCCTGGGAGGAAATAATCCATAACCTTGGATACTAGGAGGGGATTAAATTTCTTAAGGAAATACTGTGAATTCAGTGGGCTCGAATTAACTTCTATTTCATTTATGTTCCTGTTTATATGATTTATTTTCCAAATACAGTATACTAACACCAATTTCTTTATGTCGATAAAAATTTCATAATTCAGAGACATGAAGTCAACTTTGAACTTTTTTTCCTTTGTAGATTTAATAGTGGTGTTCCAAAGCTAGAATAATTTTAGTGGCCATAAAGAGCTCAATATTCTCTACGCAAGTAGCATAGAAGCAAATATCTATCCTTCAAAAGCATGAATGAACAAGAGACCACTCTTTTACTAAGGTCCATAGAAAGATTTTCCCCTTTACAAGAAAAGAATTCTCTTAAAAATTCGGCAAAGCATAAAAAAAAGAAGAGTGGCTTTTCTTTAGGGCGGATCTAGTAAAGGAGTTACAGTTTCATTTGAACTCAGCAACTTTAGATTAAATTCTATATGTATGTTGAAAAATTTATTAAAAACTAATAATAACAGATTTCAAATCTAGTAAATTAAATAGAATATAATAGGATTCTGAAATCGTACCCATAAAATTTAAATTCTAGATCCATCTTATAGTAGTAGCGAGCTACCAATCTCAAATCATTAATTTGTATTCTATACCATATATAGACTAATTCATGACTATAAAGTCTTTTATTTTGTGTGATAATAGGTGCACATTTAGATAAAATATGTTTTTCAAAAATTTAAACTATATATATAAAAAAAAAGACAGCCCGGTGCACTAAGCTTCCGCTATGTGCGGGGTCCGAGGAAGGGCTGGACCATAAGGGTCTATTGTACGCAGCCTTACCTTGCATTTCTGCAAGAGACTGTTTTCACGGCTTAAACCCGTGACCTCCTGGTCACATAACAACGACTTTACCAGTTACGCCAATCCGAAGCTATTCATCCGCCATTATATCAAATTAAAACATGGAAAAAGAAGGAAAAAGAAAAAAGGAATTAATGGAAGATAAGAGATTTCTTTATTTGTCACCACATGGGAAGGTAATTGGCAAGGGTCCTACATCTCAACTTTTGAGCCTTGGCAAGTGACCTTTTATTTTATGCAACATCAAATCAAATGGAAAATTATTGAGGCGTAGTGAGATGGTTGAAATTCCGTTTTTAATTATATATGTTCGTATTTTTAAATGTTTTTTTTTTGAGAATTTTATCCACTTAATTTTTTTTACTTATGCAAATTTAAATTATTCGATCAGTAAATTTTAAATACCAAATAGTTAAAGTAAAATCAAAGAGAAAAGGCTTTATGGTGTCCAGTTTAATTTAAGGAATTTTTATCTACAATCATGGTGTGGGGTAAAAATGCACTTCCTACGTCGATTATGGATGTCGAATCTTTTAAACATGGCCTACATAAGTGAAATCTTCTTTTCCTTTTTGCCTTTTCTTCAATCATTTCATCAATACATTTTAAACCTATGAATTATTGTTTGTTAGTGCTTTTTTGGTACCATCTTCACATGTTTTCAAGGTAGTACCAAAATTTTAGTTTAGTACCAAGTTATTAGTACTGCTGATTCATGTGATTAAGTAAAGTGTACTTCATTAGTTAGTGGAATTCATAACACAGTAACTTTTCAAGTCACAATATCATTTCTCCTCGTTTCTTACAAAAGAGTAACTGTGAAAAGCTTTGACGTTGAATTATGTGTATAAAAGTAAATATAAATAAAGTTTGATATAAATTTCAAAATTAATTATCTTAATTTAGAATCCATAACGTCTTAATTTTGGATTTACCGATAAAAAAATTGATATTTGAAGACTTTAAGCTTTTAGGTTACTTCATTTTGGTCGCGGATCAGCTAAAAGTAGTAGTTAAATGAGGAAGTATAAAGGAGATATGTGATAGAAAAAATAATATTTTAATATCTCAAAAAGAAATATTTAAATTAATGTCTATGTTCATTCCTTGATATAATATTAATTGCTCTTTATTATACAAATTACTCTTATTATTTATAACAGATTGTACAATACAATTTTGAAATATTAAAACTGATTTTGAATACCTATATGTATATATGAGATTTGAATGTTTGACATTTTGTAGCCTTAAATAGTTTTACGTTTTGTTATTAAAGCCTTAATGGCTTTTTGGACGTTATTCAGTCAATAGTAAACTGACTATTTAGTAAATGACTATTTAGTCATTGTATTGATGTTTCAAAACATTTTAATTCTCAAATGAAAACGTCTGTTTCTTTTGTAACAGTCATTTTGCTTTGAAAAGCCATTATGGCTTGCACGTTTCGAAGCAGAGAGTCTATTTTGGTTTGGACTATATATAATTCTGCTTTCAACTTTTAAAGTGTGTGCAAAAAGTTTAAAAACTTTTCTTCCTATTTTTTTGGTGCTGGTTTTCTTCTCATAAATTTTTGTTGTTTCTGCTCCTAGTTATATTAGAAGAGCCTGTTGAATCCTGGGGATATGACTAATATTATTCATCTTGGTGTGGGCGAAATATCCTTAAAAAGAGTGTCCTTGACACGCCTTAAGCTAACCTTTTATTCTCCATAGCCATTCAATTTTTCTAACAATATGTTGGTAGTTGCTACCCTTCTCTTAGGCAAAAGGTAGTTTGGCCATGGGAGGGGAGGCGAATATCAGTGACGTGCGCAGAAATTTTTGTAAACGGTGTTAATATTTGAAAAGTAAATAAATGAATAAATTACTGTGATGGCAAGCGATGTCATTTTTTATATTTATACCCAATATTTTAATTTTATTTATTATTTATACATACAAAATACAAAAAAACTTCGATGAAGCGGTGTCACCGCTTCAAACAAGGTGCCTACTCTCCTGGGAATATAGACGTGGGGTTGTGCATTTCTTTGTATTTTAGACTGAGAAAGAGAAAGAATAAAGAGGGATAACAATGTTCTTTTTTTTTTTCTTTTAGAAAGGGAGGGAGGTTTTTGAGCTAAATTACAAGGAAATGAAAGGCGAAGAAGAGAGAGGAAATTATATATGCAATATACCTTCTTTTTTCTCATTTCTAGTTTGTTAGGTGCCATATGGCCCATAAGCACATGACGGAAAGCAAGAAGGTAACTATTGATCCATTAATTGGAAAGGGGAAGAACTAAAATATTGTGGAGAAGGCAAAAAATATAAACTAGAGTCTAGAGATAAAGGGGTTGTTTTTCTTTAAAAAGTGAAGCATTATGTACAAAAAATGTAAAACTAGAGATAAAGGGGGTTGTTTGATTGCTATTGTATATAGGACCTTAGAGCACTATAAGTTGAGAAGAAGAGGCCACAATACATAATAACAAAAGTGTTAGGACAAGGCTAAAAGAGAAAAAGAATAAAGAAAGGAGATACGGATTTTACAAAAGATCTACGCCCACCGTGGGGCTCGAACCCACGACCACAAGGTTAAGAGCCTTGCGCTCTACCAACTGAGCTAGACGGGCCTTGTTGGTGAAGTTTTAAGAATAATAAATAAAGTCTAAGACTAATGTGCAGTTTATACTAAAGACATTATGAAATAGCAGAAAAAGTTAGATGCTCCTCCTCCATGCAGGAACAGCTCAGTGATGGTAAAACCACCACTAAGTCTTTCAAGTTGATATATATGAGTTAGGATAAGTGGCTTTATGCCCATCATTTTTCCATTTATTATACATAGGAGTAGGGGAATAGCGAAAATATGTTTTACAACAAAGTGAAATTTTAGGCAACTAACCTACTTCACTACTAAGATTCACCTAGCTTAATGTCCATTGGTTCCCCTTCTCCTCTGTACAGGGCAGCCCGACCAATTTCGTGGCCCTAAAACCAAATTTTATGAGGGGCCTTAATTTTTTTATTAATAAAAAATATTTTATTTTTATTTGAAGTCTATTTTTTAAACTTTTTTTTTAGATGCAAAGTTATTATTAATTTTTTATAATCAATTTCTCCTAACAAGTCTTTCTCAATTGATAATATAGCTAATTCATTTAATATCTTTGAAATGTTGTTGATCTTAAGTAAGGTTTTATCAATTTTAATTTTGAAACAGTTTTTTCCACTGAAGCAACGTTAATAGGAGTTATCAATATTATTTTATAAGTAATATAGGCCTTTGGAAAATAATCAAATCCTTTTATTTGATTGTGTATATCAATTATATTGTTATCTTCTAATTGTACTATTTTTCTTAATATTTTTAATTCAGAAAATAAATCTAAACTATCAATGTCGGGTTAATTATTATGATTTAAGGAGCATTCAAGATGAAGACAATATTTTTTCAAATTTCCATCATCTAGTGATCTCAGCTTTTACCGCTAAATAGAAAACCAAAAATATTTTCATGTGCCTCTAATTATTCAAATCTATTTTAAAGTGAAAAAATAACCTTGTCTACTACTCTCTGTGGTCCATAATAAGTGACTTTTCCGGCTTTTATTTTGGTCCAAAATAAGTGTCCTTTTATATAATCGAGAAGGAATTAACTTTATTATTTCAAAATTTGCCCTTATTTATATATCTCAATGTGTCAAGTTAACAACATATAAATTTTAATTAAGGATAATTCAGTCAAAATATATTTTTGTTCTAGGTGTCAGTATTTTCTTAAGGGGCACATCAAAGGTTAAAAAGTCATTTATTATGGACATGAGGGAGTATGTATAAAAAGTAATCAACTCTAAAGGACTCTTTGAGAGATTTTGAGATTTCACTATTAACATTCTCCTCAAATTATTTCTTCCTATATACTACATGTTTATTATAAAATCCGGGTTCAATATTAATTTCAAATGCAATTTCCTTGACAGAAATCAAATCAGTTAAAAATCCTTCTTCTCTTTATTTGTTAAATAAAGAAATTAATTTTTTTTTAAATTCACATAAAAAAAATTAAAATTTATATATTTCCTATTAAATGTAAAAAAAAAAGGGATCTCCACAAATATGAGGCCTAAGGTAGTTGCTTTACCTGCTTTATGGACGGGCCAGATTTACAACTGGCCGTTCAAAAATAACCCAATTTTAAAAGTAATCAAAATTTAGCCACTTTTCATGTAAAGATAAATCTGAGCGAAAATACTGTTCAAAACCCGGAAAATACGTCAGTATATTATACTGGAGTTCCAGCATAAGTATGCTTGAACTCCAGCATATTATACCGAAGTATGCTTGAACTCCAGCATAATATAATGGAGTTCCAGCATAACTACACTAGAACTCCAGCACAATATACTGGATTTTCAGCAAGTATAATTGTCCAGTATAATATACTGGAGTTTGGAGCATCGGTGCTCCAGTCTCCGGTATATTATACTGGAGTCAGCAAAGTATACCGGTCCAACATAATATGTTGGAGTTCATACACAGGTGCACCGAACTCCAGTATATTATGCTGGACCGGTCTTTGTTGCAGCAAAATAGTGGCTATTTTTTATTGACTTTGTAAACGCTGACTATTTTTGAATGACCAGTCCCAAAACTGGCTATACCGTGCTATTTTTACCTATATTTTATGTAACAGGGCCCAAAAATCCAATTTGCGCTCGCAAGCCCGAGTCAGAACTTCTTGGAATCGGTTCAAATTCTCCTAGTAACATATAGTAATCCTTTAATTAGAAAATATTAGTAGAAAATGAGGCCATACAGTACATGTGTCAATTCTTTAGAAGGGCAGAAAATTAACCCTGCTGGCTTTGTTAGGAGAAGCTTTTTCCAGCTTCTTATAGTACAAAAAAATATTGGGTATGCTGTTGTTGTCGTCGTCTTTGTTGTTATAGGACAAAAAGCCCCAACAATATTCTACATCCCCAAGCTTTACTGCCTAATCTACCAAAATCTGTACAGTCTCAGAATTTTGTGAACAAATATGTGCTCAAGATTCCTTCTGTGTAGAAAAACACATGATCCTCCGAATAGGCTGCGAGCAGAAAGGAAAGAGTTTAGTGACCGCATAACAATTCATTCTTGAGTATAGTGTGTCACTCTATGTGCCCATGGCTCGGAACGATCATAGTCTAACTGCTCATCTAATATAAAATCAATGAGTAGATCTCACCTCTCCTTCCCGTACCACAGCCAAAAATTATGGGCTATAATTCTAGAGCATTAATTTGACCAAGCAATGTCCGAATGTGTCAAATGAAAATCAGTTCTTCTATAAGATCATCTAATATGAGATCCTCGAGCTCCAGTCCAACACACACAGCATCAAACTGAAGGTTCATCCAAGTTTCATCTTTTGCTAGATCGCGACTAACAGCATCATCAATTGGTTGATCAATCTTCATTTCAGATTCGAGACACGAGTTTATATCAGTCCAAACCTCCCCAAGGACATGGTAACCAACAGGCATTGTATGGATAAAAGAACGACATGTTAACGACTTTGGCCAATAGGAACATGATCTCTCGTAGATTTGTAACAAGACCTCATTGACTAAATCAAACAAAAGCAGTTGATCACATGACATATCAGCACAAATTTCCAATTCCTCAAATACTGACGGATTCACTGGATGGTCAGTAGAATGCCACTTTCCTAGAAACTGATCATTTCCACTGAAGCCAGATAGTTCTAGTACATCTTTTACATAATTGAATTCAGGTTTATATCTCTTATCAACCTGAATTTGCAAATGAATTCTGTTTAGTTCACTAGCTGAAATTCCTTTTTTATCGGTGTTCACTGTATCCTCTTCTGCACCTGTAGAATATTAGTCAACAATCAACATTATAATGTTTGTTAGCCAATGACTAAGCAGGGTAAATTATACATTGATGGCTCAAAAAAAATGGAAAATATAAAGAAGAATGTAGAGATTGTTTCGGATAAGATACCTTGAGATGCTGAGAGATTAGCTGGGCTAGTAGCATTCTGAAAAATAATATCCGGAAGAGGAATTGATTTATCTAATGTTGAATTAAGAGATGAAGTGACTCCATTAACATTTTCAACCGAGGAAGAGGTCTCGTCTGTCTTTAAGCCACCAAAATCATCAAACGTCTCATTGACATCAAGAAAAATTGTACTCTTGGAATCCGAATAGTAACCTTCTTCAGTTTGGTTTTCTGAACCTAAAGGGATATTGAAGGACTTCTGTTCGTTGGACTTGGTACTTCCGACACTTATGTTGTTGCTCGATGCAGCTCTAGCTAGTTTATATGATGAGTAACCGGGTTCAGGAGAGTCGTCAAATTTGAAAGAAGAGTAATACCTGAGATCAGGCATAGAAAGAATTCTCTCTAGGCTGCCTATAGGGCTTCTACTTCTAGCTGGTGAAGGTGATCGAGATGCTCTAAAACTCGACCTATCAAAAAAATTCTGTTTTTCTTCCCTATAGAAGCAGGTGTCAAGTAATTGATTATATCTGTCCAATGATTCATTGACAGATGATGTTCTCCTAAAATATTTCATTTCACTCTTGCTAAACGGAGAACTGCAATGAGTACAAGTACTTCCCGGGAAGTATTTCACATGTCTATCTGTAGTTTTCTCCTCAACTATATTGTTTCCCTTTTTGGATGATCCACGACCGTGTGGAACCTTATGAAGGACAGCATCCATGATAATTCGCCTGTCCTTTCTACTCTCCTTAATTGCGTGCCTTATTTTTCTCCGTAGATTCTTAAAACGATCGAGGATGAGTTTACTCTCGTGATGTTTCTTTTCTGCATGAGGTGAACGTGGAGAGACGTTGTTAAATGATTCAAGTCTTTTCACCACATGTTGTCCAACATCATCATCTTCGCTACTCAAATCTGTTGATGTCACTGAATGGCTATTCAATTGTTCTGCAAAACCGGACTCATTTTCCCCTTTTGCATGATAGTCACATTCCAACTTGTTCTTATGATTCCTTGACCTAGCAGATCTTCTTCCCCGTGATCCACGTGAAGGAAACGAAACCGACTTGATAAAGTCAAACCTTGATTTGGAAGCCTGAGTGCTATGTAGCTGCAGTGAAGATAAGTCCTTTCTCATGTTTTCTGATTCAATAGGCTCGCGTGTCTTTTTTGTCGGAGGGTCTAATAGACTGGCAACAGAATAATTCTCCTTCTCCAAAGTCTTGTCACTTAAGGGAATTTCATGAGAAGATTGTAGATCAGCAAGATCTAGATGATGAATAGAATTAGTTCGTTCGAGCTGTATAGGACACGATGAGCTTCTGCGATGCCTACCCTTTTTCTTAGTTGTCTCTTCAGTAATCAAAGATCTTATCCGCGATAACATCGAACTTTTGGACACTTGAACAGGCTCTATAGTTTTCGCTACAATCTGAAACATTATGGTTGATGACATAGTCAGTTAGTGCACAAATGTACATAATGTAGCAAGAAGTTAGAAAAGAACAACAGCAGAAAAATACAAAAGCTGTTAGCAAGTTCACTCATACTATCTTGTAAGCTTACAGAGGAATTCTCCAATCTGCCTTCTACTCTTTCTTGCATATCACCAGAATCAGTAGTTGTTGCATTATCCCCTACATCTTCAACCACTGGAAAAGAGAAAATAGTTAATGCAGGAACTTCGTATGGTTCGGAAACAAGTTATACTTGGATTATAATGCAGGAATAGCAATGCACAAATTATTTCCTGTTGGGCGTTTGGTTCACAAAAATTGGATATGCAAGATATCGTTTAATAAAAGGGCAGCCCGGTGCACAAGGCATCCCATTCACGTAGGTTCGGGAGAAGGGCTTCACTCTAAGGAGTGTGATGTAGACAGTGAGTTTCAATTATACCCTTGGATGCTTCACTTAAGGCTTCTAGAAAAAAAGACAAGGATAGTTTCGTCCTTTTAATGCTTATCCATGTACAAGTTACACATAAATTAGTTATTCTAATGTTGATAGTGGTATAAAGTTATAACAAATTTGGTGTATAACTTTATACAAGGATTAACCATACATGAATAGAAAAGTAAACCAAACATTTTATAACTATTAGTACAACTTTTTTGGAAATCTAATATTGAGAAATTGTTATCTTCACTTAAATATGTTTCAATATAGTATTCAGACTTGGAAGCAAGATCTTCACCCGTCTTAATCACTAAGAACCCTACTGCGCAAGGAGCATGAACATCGTCGTACAAAGCAGCCTTTATATCGGCAACAATAAATGGGCTCCTTTTTATTTTCTTAATTGCACTTTGTACCATAATTATTTCTTGCTAAATATACATCAAACCAAACGATCCCTAATAGTTATTCAATCCAACATTAAACCTATAGTAGTTGTACACAAACCAACTCTCCTTTTAGCTGAAAAGCTTTAGTAATAAAGACAATAAACTGAGCAACTAACATGATATGCTTAAGAGATTAATTATCATAATGTAGAACTGGAAAACTATATTATGAAAAATTAATTTATTTTTGGTTTCTTTATTTCTTTCTTACCAGCAATCTGCTTTCCACAGCCCTGCCTTTTATGTGGAAGGTGTTTCCTGACTTGTTGCCATCGGTTGTGATTCAAATTGTGAAGTATTCCCCACATGCATCCCTTAGGATTTTCTGGACTAATACTAGGATCTTGATGTTTCAAGCTCTTTCCCATATAGTAAAATCTTGTTTACTACTTAATCAAATTATAATCTTCCTGCTTCCAATACCTGAACCACATATAAGAAGCCAATTTAGCCAAAACCAATAGATCAACCAAAAGAAAAAAAATGCAGCCAGTGCACAAAGTATTCCACGTTGACGCTGGTTCTGGAGAAGGGCCGCACACTAAGGGTGTGATGTAGCCAGCCTACCCTAATGCAAGTTTTAGTGGCTGCTTTCACAGTTCGAACACGTGACCTATAGGTCACATGGAGACAACTTTTTTTTTTTTTGGTTTTCCACCCGGTGTCCGGTACCCACATTGGAGCCCGACTACATCCGGATTCGCGCCAGGTAGGGCCCCAATTGGGGGGTAGCGCGCCATACCACGGGTTTTTCCATACCCATGGCTCGAACTCGAAACCTCTAATTAAGGGAAGAGTAGTCCCATCAGCTGCACCACATCCTTTGGTGGCTGCATGGAGTTAGCTTTACCGTTGCTCCAAGACTCCATTTCTAAGAAAATTAACTAAATAATGGACCTTTTTTACGAAAAGAAATTCCCCATTTCAAATATGAATTCATGATGCATCAATGTAAAAACTTAGAAAGAAAAAGAGAAGTGGCAAAAGGAAAAGAAATGAATAGCAGCAAATAGTGAATTGCCTTTGTTAAAATCAAAGATATATATTCAAGGGTAAAATCACATGAGATTCATTCAAACACTTTCCTTTACACGAAACCCCCATACCATACAAATACATGGAGCAAGATCTATAAAATGAATTGCATCTTTAAATTTTCCAATTCATATTTAGGGTAACATGGCATCAAATTTTGACCAAACTTTTCCCATTTCATACAACTCCCATGCAATTATCATATAGTAAGATCTGTAAAATGAGTTTCACCTCTAAATTTCATCGTATGTGCATCTCAACAAAATGCATCAAAATGGTAGGCGAACCTACATTGTAGGCAGAGGGTCACCGGCACCCGAAAAATTCGATAAAAACTTTCAAAAAATAGTCAAATATTAACAATGCCCCCGTACCAATCTCTATGAGTAGTGATAAATTAATATTGAATATAATGGTGTCCCCGTGACTATCGAATTTTGGGCCCGCCTCTGATATCTTTACCGGAGACCTCCCATTTGAGCCTGGGAATGGAGAAATTCCTGAAAGGAAGCACTTTTCTCTTAACTAGTTCTACGCAGCACGAATCCAAATTAGTCGAGCTGGTGGGTTTTAGATACCAGATGATTAAACAAAAAAAAAAAAAAAAAACACTTGATGTCCATGCAATAAAGATAAAAACAGAAAAGGTGTTTAAAATTTTAGAAGCAAATATTAATTAAATGATATACTTACGAATTTTAGATTCTGGATTCGTCTCTGACATGTGTTAAGGGAATTCTAAGGGTAACATTATCATTAATGTACATTAGGAAATTCCAACACTAAGGTTAGCACATTATCGTCATAGTACCCTAAGTATATTATGTAGAGGGAATATGGAGCTTCACAGACATGGTAAAAAGGTTGAAATTTGCAGAGGGAAGAAAAAGAGAAAGTGAAGGAGGAAGAAGAAGAAATGGATGGAATAGAATGGGGAGAGAAAAGAATTTTCTTTCTTTACTTTTGGCGCCATTTATCTGCCAACCGTTTTCCGTTTCTTTCTCAATTCTCTCTTTATATATATCTTTTCATGTGAGCATTTCTTATTTATTGTTTTGCTAGACTTATATATATCGCTTCAATGCTTCTTATATATATCTGCCAACCGATATACGTGTTGCGCATGTATTTTATCTCGATAATATAATTTTTTCTAAAATTATATAATTTTTTTAATTTAAAAATGCGAATGACATTTCACAATGCTCTTTGCGTGTGTATATATATCAATGAGCATACAATTAAAAGAATATTATTAAATAATGTATTATAGTTAAAAAAAATAAAATTAAAAAGTATGAGTTCTTAAAAAAAATTAATGTTGATTGTATTTTGATATATCAATAAAGGAAGAAATTCTGCCATATAGAAATTTTCATACATATAATGCGAATACTGATAGGAGAAATTCTAAAATAAAATAAAATAAAATATTGTATAAAAATATATTCGATAACACATATATTTAACTTAGATTTTGTTCAACCTATAGCTTCTTCCTTTGCGGCTCACTAGAATGCCAACTTAAATTCATAATCAATTTGAATACGGGAAAGGATCATATATGCTAGTGAACTATGCGAATTAGGACATATATGTCCATCGTTAATAGTTTGACACAGATATGCCTAATCCGTCTAATATTTGCTCATTCATGCCCTTAGTTTAACGAAATCACTATTCTTCGTTCTTAAATAATTAATAACCGGACCCAACCAAAATCTGCTGACCCGATCCATTAGGACCCTACCCACCCTTATTTCAAAGATATTTTTTGATAAATTATTTTTGTTTGATTTAGAAATTGTGTGATAATCATATTTATTTATTTGATAATCGATTTTTTTTGTTATACATCATTTCGGAAAGTAATCCTACTAAAAGTAGTAATTGATATTTATTTATTATTTTAATAATTTAATATTCGAATTAGGTTGTGCTTTCTTCTAATTTCTCCATAATTTATTTCTATAATTAATTTATATATAAACCTACGTGTGCAGTACTCATTCTTTCTTAGTTTAAGTATAAAATGTAATGATTTTACAGATTAAATCTCACAACCTAATCAACAGTGTCCACGAGCTGATGTAGTACTTTCTTAAGTAACTCCGTACCAGCTGTTTCCAATAAAAGAGAGACATGTATTGAATAATTATAATTGCAAGGTTATGGTGATACATTTCTTTTTAGAAATCTGAAAACCATAAAAAAAATGATCAACAACCTCCCAAAAAGAAAGAAAGAAATAAAGAAAGAAAGAAAGAAAGAAAGAGAAAAAGAAAACTATAGCTAAATAAAAATAGATGGTAAAATAGTTGAAGAAAACAAAAACTAATTCGAATATTATATTATTAAAATAATAAATAAATATCAATTACTGCTTTTAGTAGGATTACTTTCCGAAATGATGTATGAAAAATCGATTATCAAATTACTCAAATAAATAAATATGATTATCACACAATTTCTCAATCAAACAAAAATAATATATCAAAAAATATCTTTGAAATAAGGGTGGGTCGGGTTCTAACGGATCGGGTCAGCAGATTTTGGTTGGGTCCGGTTATTAATTATTTAAGAAAGAGAAAATAGTAGTTTCGTTAAACTAAGGGCATGAATGAGCAAGTATTGGACGAATTGGGTATATATGTGCCAAACTATTAACGACGGACATATCTATCCTAATTCGCATAGTTCACTGGCATATATGGCCTTTTTCCGATTTGAATATTAAGAGATATAATCCATCACTGATTTATCAAAATTTTAAGTGAACATAATTCTAGTTGAATTCAAATATCACTATAAGCTAACACCTAAATATTAGTACAATAAAAATAAGATAGTCTCAGTTATTTTACTTGCCTAATAATTATATCAAAATTTTTAAATGCACCTTTTATTTAATTGTAAGTAATGAACTATTATCATCATTCACAAAAAGCTTTAACTTTGATATGTCTTTGAGTTTGTTACCTTAATCAAATTTTCAAGAATAGATAAAATTTTATATTCAAATATTTGGCCTTTGATCAAACTTATCTTTCTATATAGTATTTTCTCTAAAACAATTAAATTTTTTATCAAGTATCTCTTCATATAAAAATTCCAGGAAAAAAGTATTATTTTTCCTTTAAAAAAATGTAGATTCTCTTTTGTGTCTTTGGTTATTAATTAATATTACAATGAACTTTAAAATGGTAGCACTAATGTTCGTGACATCTAAAATGATATTTAAACATCACATATATTTACAAAGCAAAACAGAGTTTGAGAATCTAAAACATCCTTGAATATAGAAGGTATGAGATTGCATACAAATATTCGTAACACGCAGCGGAAGACAATAATATTTCTAGACAGATCTTTTTGTTTTAAAACGTACCTTGTAAAGACAACCTCGTTTAAGAATTTTTTAGAGAGTGCGAAGACTCACTACAAGAAAATACTTAATTTGTGTGTGTGTGTGTGTGGGGGGGGGGGGTTTGGTCAAATTGTGACAGTTTTTGACCCCCACAAAAAGATTTGTGGCGATTTTTAGAAGTGCCACATTTACATTTGCCACGAGCATTATTGCGGCGGCTTTCTAAAACCTCCATGACAACCGCCACAAAATGAATTTTTAGTTTGTGGGGGTTTTGAAAGATAATTAGTGCTAGTTTAAAGTCCCCCAATATGATTTTGATGTGTCAAAAAAAATATTGCAAGAGTTTATAACCCCCTCAATATGATCATAATGGTTAAAAAAAAATATTGCGTGGTTTTAAAAAACCCCAAAATATAATTTAAATATTTTTTTAAAAAAAGAAATAAAGTTATGTGGGGGTTTTGAAAGACAATTAGTGCTAGTTTAAAACCCTCGCAATATGATTTCGACGTGTAAAAAAAATATTGTGAGGGTTTACAAAACCCCATTAATATAATCATAATAGTTCAAAAAAGATATTGTGGGATTTATAAACCCCCAACATATGATTTAAATATTTTAAAAAAAGAAGTTATGTGGGGGTTTATAACTGCTACAATATAATATTAGTGTTCTAAATAAAAAATAGTGGCAGTTTATTTTTGCCACCATCCTTTCTTTTCAGTCAATTTTCTACTGCTGCTTACTGATGAAACTCGTTTACCTTTATCGCAGATGACAGCCAAAGGAACGAATTATAAGAAATAAAAGCATGCAATGTACAATGGACACAGATATGTTTTGGTTTAACCAATCAGATCAGCCTCGAAGGTACAGTTGTGTCTTCAGAACAGTGACTCTTAACAGATTATATACAATATGGCTAGACCATTTGAGATATGGAAGTCTTTTATGTATGCACGGAACCTTTAGATAGGCCTCTGAAATTATCATGCTGGATGATTAGGTAGAAAGTGCAGCTCCTTCTGTTGCTCCTCCATTGATCTTGTGGAAATGGTATATGGTAATCAATATGCTGTCAAGAATGTAATATAAGAATTAGGACACTTCTACAATTATTAGTCGTACTAGCACACTATACATTACACAAGTAACATAAGCAATGATCAGGAAAAACACTCAACATCAGTTTCTAAAGCAATTCCCTGAATCACTATCATTTGTCGCAACTTAACTTCAACAATCTCAAGAAACAAATACAACTACCATAAGATCCTTATAGAAAAAGAGAACAATTGATGAACCACTTTTGCTGGTGTTGCTAACCATATCTACTTAGCACAAGAATAGAAGCTATCCTAAGATCATTGAAGAGAAAAGGATCATCCAAACCTCGACAACACTTCTGCACTCAACTCATTAGAGAACCAATGAACTAACGGTCCATGTCATGTGATGAGAACTAATAGAGAACTTCAACCATCTCTTCTTCTCAATAAACTTATGGCACGGTTGCAACTCATAGGTGATTGTATTGTAGGAGGCAATTGTGTAATAAAATAAACTTTAACAACCAAAGTATAATCAACTAAAGTCTCAACATCGTCTCTAACTTTTGGTACTGGACAGTTGTCCGGATCCAGAATAACAACTGAAGTTTCTCAAACCATTAAGTTAAGCTTCACAATCTTGTACAAGTCTGTCTCTTATATAGAGGTACGAGCTTTGTTAGATCCAGTTAAGATTCTCTACAAAAGAACAAAATTCATGTGCAGAAATAGAACTTACTTGCAGTAAGAGCATATCTCTTGGCATTATAACATCTTCTGGAGAATGGAAAACTCTTTCCAACTTGATGACCTCCAGCAACTACTGAGCATAAAAGAGATTGTGATCAACATTAATGATGAGGAATCCATCCTATATTATCCAAAGAAGACAGAAAGGAACAGTTTTAGGCATGCCTACATTGATTTAAATAGGATCTAAAACACTTGCCTCTTCATGTTCATCGGTGTGTGCCAGTGGAAATATCACTTGACCCCCAAAATTATAGACTCGGGCCCCAGGTAGGCACAAGGACCAACTTTAACAGCTGCAGCTGCATAGGCATCAATATCGTTGTCTATCCATTCTGATCGATGCTCGCGCAGAAACCTAAGAAGTACTTAAAGGTATTTATCGGGCGGGCTGAGACGGGCTGGACACAAAAATGGTCAGCCCGTTAGGGTTACGGGCGGGTCGGGCTTTCATATTTTTTTTAACTATCTTATATTTTTCTTTTTCAATGTTATTGATAGTTAAGTACTTAAGTGTTTTCAAACTTTTAAGGGTTAAAATTAAAGATTAGAATTGAACTTTTAAGGGTTAGAATTAAAAGAACAAACTAAAAGTCTAAAACATAAAACATATTAACATAAATGCATAAGTCTATATAAAAAATATTGAATAAGAGTATAAGACATTATGCAATATAAAAAATTCACAATATTTAAGTAACTTTGATATTTTTATTGAATAATATATAGTACTTCTAATAGTACTTCTATTAGCTAATTCTTCTCGATCTTTTTTAATATCGTATTTACCCATTAACCCCCTAGTGACCGGGTTAAGTTTTGGTTGCCCAGCTTCATCGCCTACTCCCCAATCAATAGGATGAATTTCTTCCATGTACCTACGAAGTTGACCCGTTCCCCCATTCTTACCGGGCTCGTGTTTATAAACTTCATTACATATTTTACATTTTACATAATCTTTCTCATTTTCAAGTCTATCAAAAAAATTCCAACACTTACTTCTTAATCTTCTATTCTTCTTAATAGGCAAAGGAGGCTTACTTACACTTCCACCTCTAATATTTTGACTAGCATTACCGGGTATAGGTGGTGGTGTTTCAAGATTATCGGGTGATTGAATATCATCTAAAATATCATCTAAATCATCATCAATACCAAAATTTTCTTGAAGTAGCTCATAATCTACATTTACGTTTTCGGGTGAACTTTCAGAAACATGTGTTGCACTACTAGAAGAACCACCTCTTACTCTTTTGGAATTTTTCTTACTACCACCTTTACTAGTGCAAGCTTTTTTGGCCGCTCTAAGTAAATCCATTATCTAATTTAAAACAAAAAATTCAAATAATAATTCTAAATAATAAACAGAAAGGGATGGAACGAGTGTACCGGGATTCCGAAATCCGAATGCCACACTAAATTTGATATAGAAACGAGAAAGTAGAAACTCAAACTTCAAATCTTCAATTGATATTTGATAACTTGATAATTAATGTCACACTTCACTTGAATAATTGAATTAGAAATTTATGATAATAATACTTTTGTAATGAAAGTATGAAACTTGTAAGCTGAAACTTGAAAGCATGAAATAATGAGCAATTGAGAGTATTATCAAGAGAGAATTGAGAGATAACTGTGAGGAATAATGAAAAAGAAAGGGAGTATTATAGTTTTTTAAAAGTATTCAATTGCAATTTACAAATTATAAAGGGGGGGGGGGGCTAAAATATAAATAAAATACCAAATTTTGGCTGTTTTTGACAGATTTGGCCGTTGGCCAACGGTCATTTTTGAAATTTGACCGTTGGCAACAGTCAGATTTAATTTAAAAAAAAAATTAGTCGGTTTAGCGGGCTGTCGCGGGCTGAGGCCCGTTAAGAACCCGTTAAGGGCTTAACGGGTTGTAGCGGGTTCGGGTACCCGTTTGGCGAAAACTTAACGTTACTAGCCCTCCCCCCCCCCGTCCAACCCGTCCCAACCCGCACACATATGAACAGTAACGGGCTGGACCAGGCTGAACCGGGTTGAACCGGGTTGTTAGCGGGTCAGCCCGGCCCGATTAACACCTCTAGAAGTACTGCAGGAGTCGCACTCTGAACAATAGAAACAGGAAGATGTCAAAAATCAAGATACGAATATGGTCAAGTCAAGATAACGTACATAAGGAGGAGGAGGAATTGTGACAAGAAATTGATTGGGAAAAGCAAGCAACATCACTGGTAATAGCAGATCGGAGTCCTCCATTTTACCATTTCACGTTTTCAAGCAATTAAATATCTACAATTTGGGCGGTCTATCTTGCACTATACAAGACGACCATATCAACATAAGTCATTGTGAAACCAATTTTAATTTTCTAAGGGGTTAAAAGCACCAAAATGTATTTATCTACATTGCATAGGAGAACAACTAAATGAGTTTTAGTAAAGCCAAGCCTATCTAGATTCTAGATACACTATCAACTTACCAAAATGGCCTTTTCTTTTAATTTGGTTGTCTGAGACTCTAAGTTATATCCCTGCCATGAAAATTAGTCTTTTCGTAGCCCAAATACAGAGATTGAGAATAAAATAGAAAGACCAAGTGATCCAATTTACTTGACTATTCTCATCAATATTGTTTACTATAAACTCATCCGGATTATATGGCATCTCGCATTTGCAATACCTTCAGAGAAACAAAAAAGTATTAAGAGCATAAAGAACATTGCTCAACTTCAATCAGCAACCATGCGGAATTTCATACACTTACATTGGAACCATATCTTGCACAAAAGCTCCAGTTGCCATTTTATACTTGAACCGACAGTAGTAATACTCCGGACCAACATTCTCAAGCTTAGTATAGTTCCTAAAAGAATGAACATTGCATTTTCCTACTATATTGTGGGAAATTCGAACATCGTAGCAGTCCGACAATAATAATTCCTTTGCTCCATGAAACTTTCTCCGCCCTCCCATTGATTCCTCTAGCGGGTAATACCCTCTAACATGATAACAAAATTGTTCTTCCAACTATTTTTTTTGTCCCTTACTTTCTCTCTCTCTCTCTCTCTCTCAGTTCTTCCAATACTTTCATCTTTTTTCCAAGAGATACTCTTATGGCAAACAAATATGAATACCACAGATTAAAAAGAGGTAAATCAAATATAAAAAGGTGAATCAAATATGAATACAACAATCCAGTGGGATTCCACAATTGGGGTCTGGGGAGGGTAATGTGTATGCAGACCTTACCCCTACTCTGGAGGGCAGGAATACTGTTTCCAAAAGACCCTTGACTCGAGAGGAAGAATAGGAACAAGTAAATAACAACGTTATATGGATAAGACATTATAAAAAATCTTTATTGTTTAGTTCGCCTATTTAAGATAAGCCTATTTTGTGCCTAGCTTCAGCGCCTAAGCATGCTTTACGCGAGCTTGACAACACTTTAGGCTGCAGATTTAGGAGTAAAATAAGCTTTCCAACAGGAATATCACTACTCAGAAAAATTCAAAAAGTTGACAGACCATGGATAATTGGTGGGTCAATTCTTGATTGACCTGAAAATTGGTGGGTCAATTAAAAACGTCCTAGTGGCTAACACTCATTGCTTCGCCATGGATAACTTTTTTTTTTGGCGTTTTGGGGTTATGAAACAAGAAGTATCATAGGATGTAAATATTAAGGCAAGCACAAAAGGATGCAAAGCTATAGAAATAATCTAAATTAGTGATATAGTTTTGTATAGTAGAATTATTACAAAATAAAAGGGGAAGTTGGCTCCCTTGCAACTTGTCTTATTCCACTAGCAGTTTTACTCCTCTCTGGGGCCTGGTTTTCAATCATTTGGTGGAAGGCTTGCCTATGAACCACTAATTCTTTGTATACATATATGTACACGAAGCTTATTTGTGTACTATATAACTGAAATCATAGTGGGCTATGGTGTTCAAGATGCTGTACAACTTCTTCAATCCTTAACCCGACCTGCTGCTTTCCTGAAACTTATGAAATTAAAGGTTGCAGAGAAGCAAGAAATTTTCAAAGCTTTGCTCTATGTAATCCAAGTATATTTGTACTGAAATTAATAGATTTTGGCTCCATTACTTGCCTGTAAATACCTTGCTAATTTCAGCTGCAAGTAGCCTCCACAGAGAGTTTCTTAGAGGTATTTGGACATGGATCTCCTCCAAAGACTTCAGGCACTACATTTACTGAACAAGATTGCCGTCCAATGTAGTTCTGTGATATCCCATTTGAAAATTTGGAGGAAGTACAAAATAAACAGGTCAATGACATTATACAGATTAGCCAATGATTAATAAGTGAGATTAATGCAAGGCTGAACTAATGCTTTTAGACAAGACTAAAATACAACATTTTGAATGACGCCAGAAAATAGTAGTCATCAGTATGCAGAAAAAGTTGACAGACCATGGATAATTGTTTAGTTCGCCTCTTTAAGATAAGCCTATTTTATGCCTAGCTTCAGCGCCTAAGCATGCTTTACGCGAGCTTGACAACACTTTAGGCTGCAGATTTAGGAGTAAAATAAGCTTTCCAACAGGAATATCACTACTCAGAAAAATTCAACAATACTGTGAACTATGCAGCTAATATGTTATAAGAATCAAGGTGCACAACCTGATTTGACCGGGTAACTGGTAGTAAAGGGCATAACTATACCTCCATGTGATGCTATCAGCCTATAACACGGTCTCACTGTCTGATTTAGTCTCAAACAAGGAACTAACCAAGTAACATACTGGACCTTGGCTTCCTATCTTCAGCCATATGACTTGTAAGTTGCAACCTGGCCAACAATGTGTTCAACATAACTACTTCATAAGAGGATTTATTGACAACTCTTCAGCATAATGAAAAAGATACTTATGAAGTCAAAAAGTTTGATCATAGGAGGAAAACAATGCCAGAAAGTAATTTCATTTAAAGCTGAGGTTTGACAGGTGATGCCTCATCCGATGCAAAGGTAACATTCATGCGAGAAGGTGAACACGTCCAGAGAAACTTATCTGGTTTCCAGTGAATCTTAAGTATGGAGTTTGAGTCATTAATTATGAGATGAGAACAAAGTAAAAATATTAATGTGGTTCAAGGAAAAGAAATCAGTACATCTAATATATAATGACAATATAATAAAAACAAAGCTCCCAAAAACTAAAGATAAAGTAAGATAACTAAGCTTAAGAGCCTGTAATAAAATTTAATCGTTGTATGCTTGGCTGCAATTTAAAGGTGAAAAACCATCCAAAACAAAGTTAGCTATAACATACAAGCATACCTTAAGGTATCAGTAAATGAGTGTACAACTTTGGATGCACTATAAGCACCTGACCATGGTCCCAGATCCAAAGCAATGCAACTTCCAACATTTACGATTTTCCCTTTCTTCTTGGATGCCATGTGAGGAACAACAGATTGAATTAACCTTATCATTTCTAAATATACCTTCAAACCAATTATGAATTGCAGCTGCGTAGAAACTAGTGATGTTGTCAGACATATTTGTCAGACAATCAGCTAGCTAGGATCTTCAAACAATCCCCAAAGACATTAATCCTACCTCGTACATATACCCTGAGTAACAAACCAACAGCATTCAAGTACACCTGCATGTTTCCAAGAACACTGTTAACTCTCATCAAGTATTATTGAAAGAAGTTGGTTGACTACAAACCACTAACTTACTTCGGCTGGAGAGGCATCGCTTCTTTCCAACTCTTTCGAGATGTTCTGGTCATACACGTCTCTTACTTTTTCCATCGGAGAATGACCTTCAAAACAACAAAGCGCGACATGCCACCAATTGTGTGTATACCTGCAAATATCCTAGTGGTTAGCTTTTAAAAATTACAAAATTCAAAGCTGAACTAGTATGGAATTCTGCGGATACATAAAAGATGACAAAGAACTCCAGGTTCTTGAGAACTTCTCCATAAATTGTACTGCTTCTTTAAAACAACACTTGTAGTGATACACATGACAAAGCTACATGCAGATTATCATGAGATAAGCAAAAAAATATTATACAAGAATAGCACTGGATGAATAAATGAATTTCCTCCAGCCGCCAACATATTTGCATGTATTTTGACGACTTCTTTAGCCATTCCAACTAATATTAGCATTTTTCACTAGGAGATATCAACTAGAAAGGAAAGAGTAACTCACAGCATGATGTGTCCACGCATCTTCACTATCAATCTCAAAGCCTTTGTTTGCAGCTTCTTCTGCATCTGGTTTCCAGTGAATCTTAAGTGTGGAGTTTGAGTCGTTAATTATGAGATGAGAACAAAGTAAAAAATATTAATGTGGTTCAAGGAAAAGAAATCAGTACATCTAATACATAATGACAATCTAATAAAAATAAAGCTCCCAAAAACTAAAGATAAAGTAAGATAATTAAGCTTAAGAGCATGTAATAAAATTTAATTGGTGTATGCTTGGCTGCAATTTGAAGTTGAAAAACCATCCAAAACAAAGTTAGCTATAGCATACAAACATACCTCAAGGTATCAGTAAATGAGTGTACATCAGCTTTGGATGCACTATAAGCACCTGACCATGGTCCCAGATCCAAAGCAATGCAACTTTCAACATTTACTATTTTCCCTTTCTTCTTGGATGCCATGTGAGGAACAACAGATTGAATTAACCTTATCATTTCTAAATATGCCTTCAAACCAATTATGAATACCATTCTAAATATACTTATACATCAAATAAATAAAATAAACACTACTTATGCAATAATATTACCTTCAGGTAAAGCAACATATTAAATAAATTTTCTATTCAAACATGTATGAATCAGCTGCTACGTTAGTAGCAACATTTGTCTCTACTACATCATCAATTATATGGTCCGTAGCTAGTTGTACATACTCATCACCATCCCCAAAAAACTGTTCAAGTTCTTGCTCTTGGTATGGTTCATTCTCATATATTTCATCTTCCACTACTTCTTCTCCCATATCATATAGATCTCTTGGCTTTATATGCATAGCAACACTCCACCCTTTATTGACAACATCATCCACATAGTACACCATTTGTGCCTGAGATGCTTCGATGTAAGGCCCATGTTCTTCACGTTAACCAGTATAAATCAATCTATCAAAATTAACACAATTTAAGTTCCAACGATCCTTTTTATACCCTCTATCTCGAGCAGTATCAGCCCATCTACATTTGAAAAGAACAACCTTGAATCGACCATAATAATTAATCTCAAGAATATCTTCTACTTCCTATAATATGGTAACTCTACTTGCCTTAAATTTCCGTCAATACTACTTGCAACACATGATGTTTTAGAAGTTAAGAAAACTCCACTATTCTGTGTTCTTAGACCTTCTTCTCGAGCCAAAGTTCGAAATTTGGACCCATTGATGTTATATGCAGTAAAACGTCTTGCAACTACCGATGGACCTCGTGCAAGAAACTTTAGATCAATAGACATTGTATCTATTGTGTCTGGATTCATAATCTAAATCAAAACGAGATTGTATTAGTGAAGTTTTCTCGTTCAACCAAATGTAAACAATAACTAATGATTACTTACTCACCCGCTTTTGGAACCAATCAACAAACTCTTTATTAACTCTCCTCTCTATCTTTGTAGGTGAAGGTCTTCTTCTTGAACTCCTCCTTATGTACTGTCTAAACTCACTATATGAAATAATTACATTAATGTTAAAGAACAAGAAACATTACAATGATAAAGAATATAAAGTTTGTATGAGTTACTCACTCCACAAATGGCGTGACTACTGCACAATTCAAAAGCACATACCGATGAGCTTGTAGTTTCTGCATATCATTTAAAGGGAATGTAATTGAAGCTGATGTAGGTTTACCTAATTGAGGAAATATAGAGGACGTTCCAGAAGGCTTAGTGACATTTGGGTCATCACGAACACGCTTAGGTCTATTGAATCTTTCCTCAATATCCTCAATATACCGAGAACAAAAGGTAAGAGACTCTTCAGCTAAGTAACCTCAGCTATAGAACCCTCTGGTTGTGCTTTATTCCGTACAAAGGACTTAAAATGTCCCAACTCCCTACAAAAATAATAGGTCATAAGTGTACAAACTAATTCAAGTGACCATAATGCAAATATCTTCAAATTAGAAATGTTAATGTTTTACCTCTCGACGGGATACATGTTTCGATGATGCACTGGACCTCCGAGTTTTGCTTCCTCTGCTAGATGGACAGACAAATGAACCATTACTATAAAGAATGTTGTAGGAAATAGTATCTCTAGGTGGCAAAGTGTACTTTTAATGCGCTCTTGGAGCTTATCAAGCTCTGAAACATTCAAAGTTTTGCTAGAAAGGGCTCTGAAAAATGAGCAGAGGTCCACCAAAACTGCAACTACATGGTCGGTCAACACATTGCGGATCGCCAATGGTAGCAATTGCTCTAAAATAATATGGCAATCATGACTTTTCAACCCAAAAATCTTTTTCTGTACCAAATCAACACAGCTAGAAATGTTACTTGAGTAGCCATCTGGTACTTTAATATTCTTCAAAGTTGTAAGGAACAACATGTTAGTGTCCAACTTCTTTTTTTTATCATTCATAAGTGAAAACACAACAAGGTGATATTTTCCACTATCATCCGACCAAAGATCACGCCTTATGCCCATTTCTTTTAGATCCTTTCGGGCATTAATATTATCTTTTGATTTCGATTTATCATGGAGCAATGTATATATGATATTGTCACATATATTCTTTTCAATATGCATAAAGTCTAGATTATGATGCAACAAATTAGATTTCCAATAAGGAAGTTCAAAGAATATACTTCTCTTATTCCATTGCTTAGTTGCTCGTCTAGATCTTTTCCCTCTACAATTCAACTCTGCTCCTCTCCCTTCTTCTATTTGTCTCAAAATGGCAGACCCTGACAATTTTAATGGTGGATTTCGCTCCTCTTTACTTCCATTAAACCGTACTCGATTCAACCTAAACCTGTGATTTCTTCTCAGAAAACGTCGATGGCCCATAAAGCACCACTTTTTACTATGACGAAGACGACAAGGTTCTGTGTCAAAGTTACAAGTTGGGCAGGCAAAACCAGTATGTGTGTTCCAGCCAGATAAGATACCTAATCCAAGAAAGTCACTGATTGTCCACATAAGAGCTGCATGCATTCTAAATTTTTCATTCAACGATGAGTCAAACGTTTCTACACCATCATTCCATAACTCGTGTAATTCCTTCACAAGGGGTTGTAAGTACACATCTATATTATTTCCAGGCATGTGCTTCCCTGGAATGATCATTGATAAGATGAAGGAGGTGTGCTTCATACACATCCAAGGAGGTAGATTGTATGGAATCAAGAAGATTGGCCAAATACTATATGTAGTAGTCATTGTTCCAAAAGGACTAAAACCATCACTAGCAAGGCCTAAGCGAACGTTTCGAGGATCTGAAGCAAATCCAGAATGAGTCCGATCAAATGTCTTCCATGCCACACCATCCCTTGGATGCCTTATCAACCCATCAATATTATTGCCTGAAGCATGCCATCTCATATGTTCAGCAGTCTTACAACACATAAATAATCATTGCAATCTTGGTTTTAATGGAAAATAACGCAAAACCTTTGCAGCTTGCTTTTTTTTCTTGTTAGGATTCAATTTAGATGTATCACAATGCTTACATGCTTCCAATTCTGAATCACCTTCCCAGTATAGCATACAATTATTTGGACATGCAAGTATCTTGGTATAGTCAAGGCCAAGTTTGCTAATGGTTTTTTTGGCCTCATAAAAGGAAGGAGGTAACTTTGCATCTTCAAATGCATCTCTCAACAAATCTAGTATCATAGTCATTGTCTTGTCACTTAATCCATAATAGACCTTTATATGATACAATTTTATTAAAAACTCTAGCTTTGTGAACTTGCTGCCTTCATACAGTGTTTCACTTCCATCTTTGAGAAAATCATGAAAGTCACCAGAATCCTCCCTATGCCCCTCATTTGATATTTCATTTGAGTCCAATGGTTGAGATATCCCTACATCAGCCGCTTGGTGCCTATAGTGCCCAAATGCATCATTAATCATTGTTTCTATTGGATTTTCTGGGTTAACCATCTCTTGCATAACATCTCTATCTCCAGAAAGCTCTACTACCTGTTTCTCACCGTGAAGATTCCAAATAACATAATTTTGAGGGAATGGATTGCAAATCAAATGATCCTGCACTATCTCTCTAGTTTTTCACTTGACAAAGCCACATTTAGGACATGTGCATCTAATTGTATCTTCCACAGCTGCATTCTTAAACGCAAAATCAAGAAATTTATCTAAACCAAGCCAGTATTCGTTTGTGTTCCGTGGATTTCCAATCCATGATTTATCCATTGAAAAATAATAAATAAATTAACAAGAACCCTTTTAGAATATACCTCCAAAAGCAATCCTCCAGTCCACGGGTACCTTCAGATTTGACTATCCTTCCAATCTACTCCAAGAATTTTAAATGCTCTTTCAAGCAAAGTTAATTCCAGAAACTGACAGAGGACAGAAGAACCAATGAAGAATTCCCACAAAGGACTCCTTGTTCATATAGCGAAGGATAACAAGCAGTAGAAAAAAGAGGGTCAGAATTACAAATGAAGAAAACCTAAGAATTTCGATATTTCCCACGGTTGCCGCTTTCCTTGCTTAAAATAAACCCTCAACGCTTCCAACTATTTAAAAGCTTTAACAAAATTGATGACAATTAGTATTATACGGATATAGGGAATTTTCTACTCTCATGATAAAGAGCTTTAAAGAAGCTAGAAAGTTTTTAAAATTTTTGAAAACCAAAAAGTGCAAGGATTTTTCTTTCATGTAAACTTTTAGAAATGGAAAAATAACGTTTAGGGTTAAGAAAGAATAACTTTGGGGCAATAAATAGCTTTTTCTCTATTCATTTATTTTAATTCTTATTACTAATTTTAGGAGTCTATATAAATAATAATAAAATTAAAATTAAATAATAATATTAATAATAGATTTAAATTATAAAATAAAAATTAAAAATATATATAAGCTCTTGAAAATAATTAATATTGATATATTTAGCAAGATCATAAGAAGAATCTTGTCAAATTTCTCTAACAAATAAATGATTAAAGTTTTATTCATCTATATGAAGATTGAGAATAACTCAAAATAATAAGTCAAAGTATCACATATTTATAATTGGGAACATCAAAAAATGAGTATCACTGGAATAGCCAAAATTTACATCTTTTAGGAACATCTAACATTTTTTTTTTCATATTTTAGTTCTATGTCTCTCAAAATTATCAAACATTTATTATTTTGCTATTTGAAAGCAATTTTATATTTACTCACGAGGAGTAATATTTCGAATTATATTATTGATGGAATTTATTGATTATTAATTTTTAGAGAGGTAAACCGTGCAATTTGATAATATTTTTTAAAAATATTATGTTCTTTTAATCGTTTGAAAGATAAGACGTTAAAGTTGAATTTTCTCTCATAGTAACTTTAATTGATAAGTTAACAATATGTAAGTCATATGCAAATAATAAAGTGAAGATGTAATAGCGTACTAAATAAGATATGATTTTCGCCATACACAGATACAATGATAATTATAATTTTATTAAAACACGTGCTTAAATAAATTAGATCATACTAATACTAGCATTTAGCAAAAGAGAATGGCCTCATTGGGGGGGGGGGTTTCTAAAGATGAATAATTACATGAAAGAGATATGTGAGCCTTACAACCTTGAAAACACACTTGGTTGACAAAACCAAATTCACTGTGTGTTGCTTGTAAGTTATTTAATGCAACAAATATTTGTTGTTTTCCAATAAACATGCATAACTCTAGGTTTGCAGCAACTATCCCTTCAGGAGATCCAATGAACCTCAGTATACAACCCAAAGATGACATTCTGGTAAAGAGCAAGTGACAAGCAACTATGATGTTGAAGCAAGTTCAGCTTCAAGTGTCAATTTAATACCATCCCTAAATGTAGTTGTTGACATATTGAGTGTCTGAATCAATCTGGTGATATCCATGGATATATCTGCTGGAGATTTAACACCGTGGTTAACCTAGAAAGTTCAGATAACACACGCATTGTCGCTGCTGCGCCCACAACATCGCAGAAGCCATTGCATCAGCTGCCCAAAATTTCCAGCATCTCCAAATGTCCAAAATCAAATCCGTTAGCCTTCCGAAATTCACCCGAGACCCTCGGGACTTTAACCAAATATACCAACATGTCCCAAAATACCATACGAACTTAGTTGAGGCCTTAAACCACGTTAAACAACACTAAAATTTCGAATCGCGCCATGAATCGAATTACGAGTTTTCAAATCTTTCAACTTCTATATTTTGCGTCGAAACATATCGAATCAAACCGGAATGACTTCAAATTTTGCACGCGAATCATAAATGACGTAATGGATCTGTTCCAATTTCCAAAATCAAAATCCGACCTCGTTATCAAAATTTCAACCTTCGGTCGAATTTTTTCCAAAATCTCTTATTTTCCAACTTTCGCCAAAATGCGTCGAATTGTCCTACGGACTTCCAAATCTAAATCTTAACATACGCCTAAGTCCGAAATTACTATACAAAGCTATTGACATTATCAAATCTCCATTCCGGGGTCGTTTGCTCAAAAGTCAACTCTCAGGTCAACTCTTTCTATTTAAGCTTCAAAATGAGAATTTTTCTTTAAATTAAATTCCGAATCTTCTGAAAACTAAACTCGACCATACATGCGAGTCATAATACATATTACGAAGCTGCTCGTGATCTTAACTCCCTGAACGGGGCGTTAAATTCTTAAAACGACAAGTCGGATCATTGCATGCATGTTAGGTACACGGTTTAAACACAAGCATTAGTGATAATTTCTTATGTAACACAACAGGGAGAAAACAACAGTGAGAGCAGATTGAAAGCTCATATAACATTTGGTAAAAACAAAATGGACTGCATATTGAAGTGATTAGATGAAACTTTCACTACGCCTTGTGAGGCTGAAAGATACAAAAAATTAAAGTTCCTACCCTTTAGCTCATAATCTAGGTTAGCTCATAACCAAATTAACTAGCAAAGAAAGGCATGAAATTTACAGAGCAACTGGGAGGTTCATTGTGCGGCAACAGATTAAGGTATAATAACATACTACCTGACTCACTGTACAGACAAAAATATTGATTTAACACAAGGATCAAAAGAAACCATTTCGGGCAGCAGGGGAATACTAGAAGAAAATAGCATGTGTGTCGAGGATTAAGATTACCAGTACCTTTTCTGCTGCAACCACAGCCATAAGGCGTCCAAGGATCTCTTGGTAAGATAATCTTGCAAATCGGACTAGGGCACATATACTTTGAATCAAACGCTCAATATTCCTATCATCTGATGCATTTAGCTCCAAAATGGCCTCTTTATAGTTTGGTCCCAAAAGCTCATGAGCAAGAGCCAATATACTAGTGGTTTTGCCAGTACCAGGAGGACCCTGCAAAAAGTTTTATATAGAACTGAATATCTAATATGAAGAAACTATGTACAAAATTTTTAGCAAACTGCTTTTGCCAATTCAATGTGACACCAAAGGGACAAACATTTCAGAGTCTGGAAGTCCTAAAGTCGATATGCATTTGAGTAAAAATGGTCAACTTCCAGGAAAACTAGCAATAACTACTTTGTTTTTATACATTCTCATCAATCAACACATTAAAACTCAATGTTACTCAAGGATACAACTCAGGAATCATAAAAAGATGGTATGTGAAACCAAAGACCATTCTTCCAAAAATAGAGTACGCACAAGAGGTAAAAGAATCAGTATCCAACATCAGGTATAAGCTAATACAAAAGATCATAGTTCTTTGCGAATATGTGTACATATAACTATGAAACTCCAAGTACCATTGAGCAAGCACCATCAAGATCTACACAAGAAAAGGAATAAGGAATGCTTCATATTCAGGACTTATTGACCTCAAGAGAATAAAACTGAGGTCGCAGTAGCAAAACTGTAATCCAGCAAAAGTCAAAAACATTGTATGGAGCTTTTGGGCCATGTATGAGCTTCAATGGCCACTTCTGGAACACTAAATTTCCCACTAACAATTTCTTATAGCATGACCTGCCGGAAAAAAGCCTCCTTTCCCAGCAGGCTCCCAAACAATAAACTCCTTTCAACAGTTTTGCAACACTGTTGATATCTCAATCAGAACAACTTTGTTTGAGGCTTAAACTCCATCTGTAACCATATTTATATTGTAGAATAGTGACTTGCAGTAAGAGCAAAGATCTCAGGATTCTGCTTCTTAGAGTTAGAGGGGTGTTCGCAGACCAAGTCATTCCAAATTTTAATCTTTTCCCAATTTACCACTTTTTATTTGTATTGTTTCTGAGAAATCAGGCCAATGATTCCTTATGCAGTTGCAGATCCTAGACCATACATGGAACTTACTGATTGTGCACCAGAATGCCAACTCCCTATACTTCACTTGTACCAGCTTTATCCAACGCTACTATTCTTCTTTGAATATCTCCATAACCATTTCATTATTAGAATTTCACTATAGTTCAAGCTTGTGAACAATGGCAGAACCATAAATTTATACAATGGGATACAAAAAAATCTACAACGTCATAGTTGAAATTTGAACCTGAGGCCTAAAGCAATTTTGAACCTCCTTCACAACTACATTTTTATTTTTTTTCATAATAATGCACATATAACAAAAAGAAGACCGGTTTCATCTTTTATATTGTGTTATTTTTCGATAAAGGGGGTTCGATCCCTTCACTCTACCTAGTATCCATGATAGCAAAAGTCAGAAATTGAAGTACTGAAAATGTGAGGAAAATGGGAAGGACTAAAGCAAGAAAATGGGGAAAAGCAGTTAACTTCTGAGGATATAGCAGTGATTGAAAATGTGAATGATACAACTGTTGAACAGGAAAACAAGAAAACTGATCTTAGGGAAGATGAGAATGCCTTACTACAACAAGTTCTTGCAGAGGCTGCTGAACCATATGGTATTAAAAGTTGGTGCTAGGAATTATTCCATTCATGATCAAAGGGAACTTCTACATGCATTTTGTCATTGGGATAAGGCTAGTTGGAGTACAATGGTTTTTGTTTGGCTTCTGAACTGAAATTCTTCAGCCAAGAGCTTATATTAATTCCATCTTTTACAGTTCAATCACCATTACCTTATTTGTTCGACCATGCTTTGCATAATGCTTATTGTGATTGTGGCACACGAATCACACCTGATGAAACTGTTGTTCTTGGGGCTGCAGTATCAACTGGTGCAATTGTTAGATATGTTAGTGATATTGTTCTTTTAGATATGACACCATTATTTCCTGGCGAGGGAACTCTTGGTGATTTTATTCCTTATACTCAAGAGAGCAACAAAGCAATATAAATTCCTAAAGCAATATAAACACAAGTCTAGATAGCAACAAAAACATTAAACATTAGCTGAAGTAAAATGATCACAAGTCTAGACAACTATTACAAATTTAAATTCCTAGAAAGCAAAAATAGTCACAACGAAAACATTAAGCACTAACTAAAGCGATATAAACACAAGTCTAGACAATCACTAAAAATTAAATTCCTAGAAAGCAAAAGTAGTCCACAATGAAAACATTAAGCATTTGATTGGTGATTTGCGTTGTAATCCGCCGATGAGCCTCTTACATCAATTGGTGAAGTAGGTTCATTCTCTACATCATCAGGCTGAAACAATAAAAATGATATTCAGTGAGAAAGTTATATAGATTAATTCCAAACAAGATCAGGAAACAAGATTGTATCAAATGTAGCCCTTATCCTAACCAAATCAAAGCCTTTAACTTCTGTTAGGAGATGGGAATTCCTTGCCACCACCTCCATCTTTAGCAAAGTTAGCAACAAGTTTTACTAGAATTAGATGATATGAATTGTATATTGTACTAACTTTATTTTGTTATCAAATAAAAGTACAATGCAATTAAACTGACCAGAAGTTGTTGTAACCGAAGAAGACAGATTATATTATTTCTTACCTGTGGTTGAAGCGCAAACAGACTAGCAAATTCTTCAGGAACCACACCTTCCTTTGACATCAGGTAGACCTTCAGCGCATTTAAGGTGCCTTCTAGTTGGGATTCCACACGCATAAGCTTTTGTTGCAAATGGGTATATGTTGCAGATGATATACCGTAGCTAGATGAAGAAACACTCGGATCACTAAGTCGTCCTTTTGTATTCCTGAATGTGTTCGAAGGAGATGCTCCCATACCCATACATCGTACTCTCCCAGAGTGCTCTGCCCCTAACATCTTGCCAATAACATCATTTAGGGAAACTTCACATTCATTAGTATCACATTGAGTCATATTTAATTCAATTTGTTCCTACAAGCAGATACAATATCAATTAGTAAGTACAAGATAGCAAGACTTGAGTTGCAGAATGTTATACAAAACAATGAAAATGATGTTAGAAAAATGCATCAAAGCTAGACTTACCCCTATAGTCCTTGCCGCATCATTTACAAATGATCCATTAGCTTTCTTATGAGTTTCAATAAACATTTTTCCACGACTAGGAGTTTTTCCAGTTTCCAAAAACTAAAAAAGAAATGTATTAAAAAAGTTATCATAAAACATTTTAATTAGAGAAAAAGTAAACTTAATAAGATAATGTGCATACAAGCTCATATCGTCTTCTCAAGTTAGCTTTTGAACCACCAGTGTGTGGCATTTTTTGTTTCTTTCGAATTTCTTTATTTCTTCTACAAAGCTCCTATCAACAAAAACAAATACAAATTTAAAACATCATCTTCATTTAATTATGATGAAACTTGTTAAAATAATCTGAATCTTACCATTGTTGATGATTTTTGACGATAAGCAACAAGAATAGCCCATTGATCTTTATTTATACCTGCTGTCACATTACTTATAATTTTATTTTTGCTTTTGGCTGGGTCAAAATATTCATTCCACAAATTCTGCCTATGTGTAGCCCACTTCTTCGAAAGACAAGCATTGCAGTATCTATATGCAATGGACTCACTTACCCGAAAATCAAATCGAGGCTTCAAACAAAAAATTGAAGTTAGTTTTTTCATGGTATAAAAATCTAGGTGCAATAAGTACATATGTATGTAATAACACTTGTACCTTCAATATTATTTCAAAGCAGTCTTCCATGTACTTCTTAGGCATGCCCGATGGCCCTGACCACTTCTCAAAACTAATCGGAAACAAATTACAATCAATTGCCAGCGATCCACAATATCCAGCAAGTAATCCTTGTGCTTCACCATATGCTGCATTGTAGTCATCAAAATTCACAATGATGCGCTCCCCAACAGTTAGGTTGTTAACTTCATTGACCTTGACCCTAAATTGCTTGGTAGCACTTTTCGAGTCTTTAACAAGAAAACAAGTTACTTAACCAAAAAGGAAGAAAAAATAATATTCTCATAAATTGAAGTAAAAATATATGTAAGGCATATACCTTTTGCCTCTACTGTCCAATACTTTGTAGATTCACGTCCTGCACGGCGAGATGTTGCACTTGAATTAGAAAGCAGAATTGGAGCTTGTTCTTGTTGTGGGACTTCATGAGCATGTGGGAGGGCTTGCACTATTGTTGAGGGCTCGATAGCATGTGATTGGACTAGAGTTGCTGATGAGGAAGAATGTCCATGAGCATCATGTGGTTCACGAGCTAACTTTAGTGGATTCCGAAAACGCTTAATCTTCGGCATGGCTGCGTATTCATAAGAAAAAGAGAGAGAGGTGAATCAAATATGAAGAGGAACTAAACATTAGACAGAAGATGATACAAAAAATTGTCCCGAAACTACCCAACAAACCCAATCTATAGCCTCAAAAGATCTGATTTTTCTACTCCGAACAAAACAAAATAAATAAACTAAGTACAATATACTCTACAAACAGTCAAACTCAAATAATTGGCAAAGAGGATCACAGAGAATCAACAAACTACACAATGTCACGATTTTGGTAAAGCTAAGCAGTGAAATTAAAATGAACAAACTTAAAAGAATTAAAATACAAAAAGAAAAGAGAGAACTGACCTAATGCTCACCAGGAATTTCATCTCTCCAAGAGGCACTATATGCTGAATATATAGCTCTGGAAGTGGAAGTTTCTTACGCAGGAAATGGGAGATCAGGGGTCGAGGGGAAGGTGGGAATATGGAGGGAACAATGGCGGGAATAAAGAGAAGTTACCTGAGTAGTTGAGTTAAAAAACGAGGGAAAAAACCGAGGGAAATGAAAAGGAAAATAGTGAAGTGGTTTCTTTACTTTTTCCTCGGTTTAGTTTTCATTATTACATTTACAAGAGAATTCAATTTGTTGTAATTTCATATTTTGAGCTACAGAACTGTTTTTCCCAGCAAGTATCGGTAAAGATACTTAATTAAGCCATATGTTGTGACTTTGACTTCAAATATAGCTAGTATATGAACTAAATCAGACTTCTAATCATAGCATAATACGATTCCGATTTGATTTTTTCTTTAATTGAATCATAGAATTATATTTGGACAAAATTTATTTGATCGAGCTCCTAAATAGTAGGAAAGTTTTTTGAGTTTACAGTTTTATCCAATGTATGTTTTAAGGGTAAAACAGTTGAACGACATTTTGCTAAGGGTTTTCGTCTTTTAATATATTATTATTATTATTATTATTGTTATTATTATAGATATAGATAGGTAGATATAGATTTAAATAGAAGCATATTTGGAAATAGAAATAATATATTTGGTAAAACTTACTTAAACACGGTTCATTTATCTACTAAACAAGAAATAGTAAAGAAAGTAAGGACAAAACAAAAAATCTAAAACAACGAAAAACTAAAATTAAAAAAATTTACAAAAACCATTACAAGTTCATCTAAAATTCAAAATTATTACAACTCTTAAATTAGATAAAAGTAACAAAGTTCTAATTATTAAATTATTTATTTAATATATATAGTTTTTAAAATGCTCTTTTGGGACTCGTTCGGGGTTCTCTGTCCCCGGACATGACACTATTCAAAAGGCCATGAAGCTCACATGTGGAGCTTAGTTTTGTGGGCTTATGGCCCAAAGTGTCCGACTATTCGCTCAAAATACACATAATGCTTAATGGTCAGGACTAGTCCAATAAATCCTACCTAAATCATGTGTCAAATTCTCTAATTAAGACTATTGATGCTTAAAATTCTTTAACAACGTAATGATTAAAGTTTTATTCAAGAATAAATTAAATATCGAGTCATGTAATTGCATATTTACTAATTGAGAACATTGTGAGTGTGAATATCATTAGATTATTTCTTCTAAATTAGATAATCAAAATTTATATCTTATTGTTATTGGTCTTCATGTCTTAAACTATGAGGCTTTTATTGTTTTGCTCTTTGAAAGTAGTTTTATATATACATGAAGGAGTAATCTTTTAAATTATAGTATTGATGAACTTTCTTGATTAATTACTTTTAGGGAGGTAAAATATATCTTCATATATTTTTAAAGAAATTATAATTTTCTAATTGTTTGAAAATTAAGACATTATAGTTGTATCTCACATTAACTTTAACACTATTGTATTGTTTATATTTGTAAAAACATACTAGATATTTTTTTTATGAGTTCTTTATTTTCTTTTTAAATTTCTTAAACTTTAATGGACTTTCTATTTATGCATAGTTTTTAAATTAAAAAAATTAAAGATATATGGGGCTTACACATCGTCCCATAGTAAAATAGCTCGCCTCACACACCTGCCTTTGAAAATACTATTTGAACGTAGAACGCCTGCTATGATAAAAAATCGCATGCTAAGTATTGCAATTATCTATACCCTTTAAAATTCAAATTATCTCAAACAAAATAAAAATTAAATGTTTATGTAGATAATTAAAATACTTGAATGTCTCTCCTGCAACTGTTGTTCATCTGATATATAGTCGTTACCTATAAATGCAAATATTACTAGGTGAATTAAGAAATACCGACAGCCCCCATGAATTAAGTGATTGTAGGGACATTGAGGTCGATGAGGTCATGGAGGCAATGCGTAAGATGAGAAGAGGCAGAGCTACCGGGCTAGATGAAATTCCGGTTGAACTTTGGAGGTGTGTGGGTAGAACAGGCTTGGAATGGCTTACTAGGTTGTTTAATGTTATATTCAAGACTAATAGGATGCCTGAAGAGTGGAGGTGGAGTACAATGGTTCCGTTGTATAAGAACAAAGGCGATATCCAGAGCTGTAACAACTATAGGGGTATCAAATTACTAAGTCATACCATGAAAGTCTGGGAGAGAGTGGTAGAAATGAGAGTGCGAAGGACGGTGTCTATTTCAGACAACCAGTTCGGGTTCATGCCGGGGCGATCTACCACAGAAGCTATCCACCTTATTAGGAGGATGGTGGAACAGTACAGGGATAGGAAGAAGGATCTCCACATGGTGTTTATTGATCTGGAGAAAGCGTACGATAGGGTTCCTAGGGAGGTCTTATGGAGCTGCTTAGAGGATAAAGGGGTCCCGGTTGACTATATTAGGGTGATTAAAGACATGTATGCTGGAGCTAAGACTCGGGTTAGGACAGTAGGAGGCGACTCTGAACACTTTCCAGTTATTACGGGGTTGCACCAAGGGTCTGCGCTCAGCCCATTCCTATTTGCCCTGGTGATGGATGCACTGACTCATCATATTCAAGGGGAGGTGCCATGGTGCATGCTATTTGCTGATGACATTATTCTAATTGACGAGACACGAGGCGGCGTCAACGAGAGGCTAGAGATTTGGAGACATGCTCTTGAGTCTAAAGGTTTCAAGTTGAGCAGGACGAAGACGGAATACCTCGAGTGCAAATTTGGAGTTGAGCCGACGGAAGCGGGAGTTGAAGTGAGGCTTGACTCTCAAGTCATTCCCAAGAGGGGTAGTTTCAAGTACCTTGGATCGGTTATTCAGGGGATCGGGGAGATTGACGAGGATGTCACACACCGTATAGGGGTGGGGTGGATGAAGTGGAGGTTAGCGTCGGGAGTCTTGTGTGACAAGAAAGTGCCACCGTTACTAAAAGGTAAGTTTTATAGAGCAGTGGTTAGGCCTGCCATGTTGTATGGAACTGAATGTTGGCCGGTAAAGAACTCACACATCCAGAAGATGAAAGTAGCAGAGATGAGGATGTTGAGGTGGATGTGCGGGCATACAAGGATGGATAAGATTAGGAATGAAGATATTCGAGAGAAGGTGGGTGTGGCCCCCATGGAGGACAAGATGCGGGAAGTAAGACTCAGATGGTTCGGGCACATTCAGAGGAGGAGCACTGATGCACCGGTGAGGAGGTGTGAGCGACTGGCTGTAGTGGGCACGCGGAGAGGTAGAGGGCGACCTAAGAAGTATTGGGGAGAGGTGATCAGACAGGACATGGCGCGACTTAGGATTACTGAGGACATGGCCCTTGACAGGGAATTATGGAGGTCGAGCATTAAGGTTGTAGGTTAGGGGAAAGTTGTGAATATTTCTACAGCACAATAGAGTGAGACTAGCCAGTTAGGAGTTAGTCTTCGGATTCTACTGATCAACTACTGATGATGGGCTTTATCTGTTGGTTATTAGTATACTTTACATCTTTCTCATATTTCCTATATTCTTATATTGCTGTTATTTTGTTATTTTATGGTATTTTATGTTATATTATGGATTTTATGTTATTTTATGTTTTTTTATTATGAGTCTATTGATAGTACTAATATAGCATCTCTTGTTGCTTTCTTGAGCCGAGGGTCTCCCGGAAACAACCTTTCTGCCCTTTGGGGTAGAGGTAAGGTCTGCGTACATATTACCCTCTCCAGACCCCACTTATGGGATTATACTGGATTGTTGTTGTTAACCTAAAGCATATTTTTTTGGTTTATATTAGGCCTCTTTGACCCTACATTTTGTTCAGTGAGACTCGGTGAGTACATGATGTATTCAATTCTCTATATATTTGTCTTCTTCTTTGGAGACAAGTAACACTTGTGACGGTGATACTAGCTTGAATCACCGTTCGTTCCTTGCTTTTGTTGAGCCACACCTCAACTTTTGTGATGGCTCATTTTGCATTATTCTTTTGTTACCCAATGTCGTGGTCCAACGCCGGTCACATTCTTTTTTTGCACCTAAAGGTTCACGATACTCACGTGGTTAGAAATTATATTTAGTATTTACGGGTCGACATTTCATATAATATATAAATAAAAAACCTATAAATGAAATAGATATCTATTTATTTTTTGCTAAATATAAAGAGACGAATTATAAAAATGTACAAAGACAATAAATGAAAACTAGCGAGTAAGACATAGAGAGATCATGGAAGACCTCATGTTTTCTTTTTGCAGTTGAAGAAAGTGAGGAGAAAAAGATTACAAACTAGAAGGTATATATATTGATGTAAATTTCATTAATTCGCAGTTGTTTTAACTAAAATACATAATTTGATTAAATTTTAAAGAAATAAGGTGAAAAAAATAACTAAAAATTTGCATGAGTCAAATTTACTAATTGAGAACATTGTGAGTGTGAATATCATTAGACTATTTCTTCTAAATTAGATAATCAAGATTTGTATCTTATTATTATTGGTCTTCATGTCTTAAACTATTAGACTTTTATTATTTTGCTCTTTGAAAGCAATTTTGTATATACATGAAGGAGTAATCTTATAAATTATAGTATTGATAAACTTTCTTGATTAATTACTTTTAGGGAGGTATAATATATCTTCATATATTTTTAAAGAAATTATAATTTTCTAATTATTTGAAAATTAAGACATTATAGTTGTATCTCACAGCAACTTTAACACTATTGTATTATTTATATTTGTAAAACATACTAGATATTTTTTTATGAGTTCTTTATTTTCTTTTTAAATTTCTTAAACTTTAATAGACTTTCTATTTATGCGTAATTTTTAAATTAAAAAAATTAAAGATATATGGGGCTTACACATTGTCCCATAGTAAAGTGGCTCGCCTCACACACGCCTTTGAAAATATTATTTGAACGTAAAATACCTGCTATGATGAAAATTCGCATGCTAAATATTGCAATTATCTATATCCCTTTAAAATTTAAATTATCTCAAACAAAATAAAAATTAAATATTTATGTAGATAATTAAAATACTTGGATGTCTCTCCTGCAACTGTTGTTCATCTGATGTGTAGTCATTACCTATGAATACAAATATTATTTATGGTTAGCCTAAAGCATATTTTTTCATTTATATTAGGCCTCGTTGACCTTACATTTTGTTCAGTGAGACTCGGTGAGTATCTGATGTATTCAATTCTTTATATATTTGTCTTCTTCTTTGGAGACAAGTATCACTTGTGACGGTGAGACTAGCTTGAATCACCGTTCGTTCCTTGTTTTTGTTGAGCCACACCTCAACTTTTATGATGGCTCATTCTGCATTATTCTTTTGTTACCCAATGTCGTGGTCCAACGCCGGTCACATTCCTTTTTTGCACCTAAAGGTTCACGATACTCACGTGGTTAGAAAGTATATTTAGTATTTATGGGTCGACATTTCGTATAATCTATAAATAAAAAACCTATGAGGAAGAAATGAAATAGATGTCTATTTATTTTTTGCTAAAGATAAAGAGACAAATTATAGAAATATACAAAGACAATAAATGAAAAACTAGCGAGTAAGACATAGAGAGATCACGGAAGACCTCGTATCTTCATTTTGCAGTTGAAGAAAGTGAGGAGAAAAAGATTACAAACTAGAAGAAATAGATATTGATGTAAATTTCATTAATTCACAGTTATTTTAACTAAAATACGTAATTTGATTAAATTTTAAAGAAATAAGTTGAAAAAAATAAGTAAAAATTTGCATGCGTCAAAGCATTAATTTGTATCGAATTGCAACAATTTCTCAAACTGTTGAAATTGATATATTTGTGGAGGTTATCAAAAACCTTCACAAAAAAACTGCCATAATAAGAAAAAATTTGAGGAGGTTGGAACAAACGCCACGGATTAAACATATAGTAGGGGTCTTTTATAACCCCCACATTTAAACCGCCACAATAAGAACTATTTTGTGGGGGTTGGCTCAAATGCCACAAAACAAATGTATAGTGGGAGTTTTTTATGACCCCCATAAATAAACCGTCACAATTTGACAAATTTTTTGTAGTGACTCTATGTGTATTCACAACGAGATCGATTATTACTATCAATTCTTTGGTCCAATGGAACCCGCAAACAAATTGAATGAAAAACTTAAGCTAAATTTTTTCTCAAAAAAGTAGTAATAATAGGAAAAGAAAGTAATTATTCGTGTCAAAATTATCTATCTCGATTATGCGGCTCATGGATGCATTATATTTCGCACTTCCTCGTCACATGTATACTGATGTTTATATTATTAGGACCGAAATAATCAGGTGTCATACGGAAGCTAGCAAAACAAACCTTGAGCGACGATAAATCATACAACAAAGGAGAAATATACCAAAAGAGACACAAACATTTAACGTGGTTCGGTCAACTGACCTACGTCCACCACGGAGATGAGCAATCCACTATATAAAAAGAGAGTACAAAATATCGAGAGAACAACCTCACGAAGAGGCAAACACAAGTGACACACTAACACTTGTCAAGTATAGGAGAATTATAATTTCCTTCTACAAAAAGGAAAACCCAATTAAGGTAATTATATTGCCCTTTCCTTCAACAAATATGAAACCAAATATGGTAAGAAAATTATGGCAAATACCTAACAATTCTCCCCCTTGGCCGGAATTTTTTGACAAAATAAACTTTGTCCACATTCTTCACATAGCCTTCAACAGGTCGTATCTCCAAATCTCCACCACAAAGTTTGTCTCAATGTGCGTAGCACACCGATCAAATTTCTCAGACAAAAATCACGATTATCGTGAAATATGTTGCGGCTAGAACTGAACCCGCCAAGATGAACCTGTCTTGAACCTCGCTCTGATACCACTGTTATGACGAGGAAGAGGCAAACCCGAAAATAAAGAAGATAAAGAACACCAAATTTTAACGTGGAAAACCCTTCAAATCGAAGGTAAAAACCACGGGATCACAAAGATCCAAAAAGCTCCACTATAACAATAAGAGTATTACAAAAGTTCTCCAAATTGTATATACAACAAGTGCCAAACACGGAGCAAAAATAGCAACAAGAGCAATAATTAATCAATTGAAGAAAGAGGAGAATCCACAAAAACGAAGCTGTTGTTCAAGAAATCAGATTCTACGAGCCTCACAATCCGATCTCTACTGTTCATATCCCAGAACAAGATGTTACTAACATTCAGTCAAAATTTCAGCCAGATCCAACGGTTAACAAATCAGAAAACGTGATTTGAATGTTGTCTAGTCGGAATAAAAATCTGCAGCAAAACAAATATTTTTCTTCTCTCTTCTCTCTTGACGAAAACTCTCTCAAAAACCACTCTTATATGCTTAAGTCTTTCAAAAACTTGTATCAATTAGTATAGAATAATTTTCCAAGGTTGTCCTATTTATAGATCATGAATGGTGCTTTCTTTTAAAGCCAAAACTCACTCAAAATAGGAATAAATCGAATCCAATTCCAAATAGGAATGAAAACCAAAAGAGAATAGGATTAGACCATTGGGACTTTGGCTGGACAACATAGGCATGTGACCAACAAACTCCCCCTCCATCCAAGGGGCCTAATACTATAATATTACATGCAACCACTGTGGCAAGAAATGACACATCAAAAGGTTTTGCCGCAAGTTGAATCAAGACACTAGAGAAGGAAAGAAAGCTGAAATAACGAGAACAATGTTGTTGCTAATGTTCGAGATGACCTTCTTTTTGCTTATGATTAAAATGTCATCAATTTGGTATCCCATGAGACGAGCTGGATAGTAGATTCTGGAGCTACCTCACATGTCACACCAAGAAAAGACTTTTTCTCGTCTTATACTCCTGTTGATTCTGGAGTGTTAAAAATGGGAAATGCCAGTGAAGTTAAGGTGTTTGATGTTGGCACAGTTTGTTGTTTGAAAACTAATAATGGTTCAATGTTAGTTCTTCAAGATGTCAAGCATGCTCCAGACTTTCCTTTCAATTTGATCTCCGCAGGAAGATTAGACGATGAAGGTTACCATAATGCCCTCTTTAATGGCCAATGGAAGCTCACCAAGGGCTCATTAGTAGTGGCTCGAGGAGTCAAGTCTGGTTATTTATATGTAACACAAGGCTCTATTCTTAATGACTCAATAAATCTGGTGGAAAGTGATACTTTGTCAGAATTGTGGCATCGAAGATTGAGTCATATGAGTGAGAGGGGGATTATGTGTTTGGAAAAGAAAAGTTTGCTTTCTGGAGTGAAACAAGCAAACCTGAAAATGTGCATACATTGTTTATCTGGCAAACAGAAAAGGGTTTCCTTTCATAGCCATCCTCCCTCAAGAAAGCCCGATTTGTTGGAGTTAGTACACTCTGATTTGTGTGGTCCTTTTAAAGTAAATTCAAAAGGTGGTGCACTTTACTTTGTGACCTTCATTGATGATCATTCTCGTAAGCTCTGGGTGTCTCCTTTGAAATCTAAAGATCAAGAACTTAGCGTATTTAAGGAATTTCAGGCCTTAGCTGAGAGACAAACGGGGAAGAAATTAAAATGTATTCGCACTGACAATGGTGGTGAATATTGTGGTCCTTTTGATAACTATTGCAAGGAAAAAGGAATTCGTCATCAGAAAACTCCGCCCAAGACACCTCAATTGAATGGTTTGGTAGAGAGGATGAATAGAACTCTAGTTGAGAGAGTTAGATGCTTACTTTCAGAGGCTAAACTTCCAAATACATTTTGGGCGGAAGCACTTAACACTGTTGCCTATGTTATCAATTTTTCTCCTGCAGTTGCTTTGGATGGTGATGTCCCATACAGAGTTTGGTTTGCCAAAGATATTTCTTATGATCACCTGAGCATTTTTGGGTGTAAAGCTTGTGTGCATGTTCCTAAAGATGAGAGATCAAAACTGGATGTCAAAACTAAGCAGTGTATCTTTATCGGTTATGGTCAAGATGAGTTTGGGTATCGTTTTTATGATCCAGTTGAAAATAAAATTATTAGAAGTCATGATGCAATATTCTTTGAAGACCAAACTATTGAAGATATTGACAAAGTTGATAAGATAGATTCTCAGAGTAATGAGAGCTTAGTTGATATTGATCCAGTTTCACTTGCTAAGGCACCTATTGCACATGAAGGAACCCAAGACAATGATGGAGATAGTGATCAAGATCAAAATGATCATCATGGTATAGATGTTATGGATGCTCCAGTTGATGAAGTTGTGGTTGATCAACAACCAATTCCTGCACAGGTAACTACTTTGAATGCTCCTGAAACCTCTCTTATAAGATTTACAAGGGAGAAGCAAAAATCCATGCGCTATCCTCCTGATGAGTATGTACTTTTGACTGACATAGGAGAACCTGAGAATTATAATGAAGCCATGCAAGATACTCACAAAGATCAGTGGATCGAAGCGATGGAAGATGAGATGAAGTCACTCCATGAGAATGTCACATATGAGTTAGTGAAATTGCCGAAAGGTAAGAGAGCTCTGATACCACTTGTTAGGACCGAAATAATCAAGTGTCATACGGAAGCTAGCAAAGCAAACCTTGAGCGACGATAAATCATACAACAAAGGAGAAATATACCAAAAGAGACACAAACATTTAACATGGTTCAGTCAACTGACCTACGTCCACCGCGGAGATGAGCAATCCACTATATAAAAAGAGAGTACAAAATATCGAGAGAACATCTCACGAAGAGGCAAACACAAGTGACACACTAACACTTGTCCCGTAAAGTTCTCCCCCTAAACACTACTCTCAAGCCCCTATGACTACATTGTGGATGCTACTGAATGAGAAAGACGGATCTTCAATTTATAGAACTACAAACCTTTTCCTACAAGAAAAAGGGCTAGCCAAGTATAGGAGAATTATAATTTCCTTCTACAAAAAGGAAAACCCAATTAAGGTAATTATATTGCTCTTTCCTTCAACAACTAGGAAAACCAAATATAATAAAAAAATTATGGCAAACACCTAACATATATATCACCATTAGTAATCCTTTTTCACTAAGTTAAGAAAAGGCTAAAGGCCGTGACTTATTATGCAAGTTCATTGCTAAAATATTATATTAATCCAATTGCAAATTGAATTGCCGTTGCCGACAGTCCTTTTTATGGACTTTAGACGTGAATCGAATTTGATTCTTAAGTCTCCAATTAACATGAAGTGTGCCGCTGGAATTCCTTTATGGACATTCCATGTCCAATTCAAAATTGGATCAAGTAGTCTTTAGTAATATTTTTATATATTTTATATAAAAATAAATATTAATTATGAATACTAAATATATATCACATATATTTTTCAGACAAGAGAGATAATTTAATTTTTTATTCCAAATAAAAAACTTTAATTTATTCACAATATTTATTATATCCTCTATAGTAGCAAAGAATATAATAATATTTTATTTGAACTAATAATTTAATTTATTTGACTAATTAAATTCTTTAATTTAATTATTAAGTAACAAAGTAATTAATCCTTTAGCAAAGATTAGAACATTCGTTAGTGTGCGACCCCATAGATTCAATACTAAGCAGGTAGTAAATTAATCAGATCAATATACTAATCAAGGGTGACGTTTAGCAACACTCCTTAATGATCGAGTAGAATGAAGTATACAATTTACACTCAAGATCCCGTAGAAGAACAATGTAGTATTTCTTCTGTCCTTATAGCTCTGAGTCACCCTAAGATATGGTTCATGTAACGACCCCACCAGTCGTTTTGAGCTCTAGTGCGCTGTTCAGCGGTTTGAGATCCTGAGTAGCTTCACTTCAGGTATTATGACTTGTACGCATGGTCGGAATTGAATTCTGTAAAGTTCAGAGTTGATTTAGAGAGAGAATTCTTATTCGGAAGCTTTAAGTTGAAAGAATTGACTAAGATTGGATTTTTGAGTAAATGACCTCGGAATCGGGATTCGAAGGTTCCAGTAGGTTCATATGATGATTTCGGACTTAGGCGTATGTCCGGATCGGGTTTTGGAAGACCCGAGAACGTTTCGGCACCTATTGTGGAAGTTAGCATTTTTGGAAAAAATTTATAAGTTTGGGTTGAAGTGCATTTCAGTGTTATTGATGTCTGTTTGGGATTCTAAGTCTGGAAATAGCTCCGTATGGTGATTCTGGTGTTGGGAGCGCGATCGAAAGTGAATTCAGAGGTCCGTGGGTCATTTTGGAGTCATTTGGCTAAAGTTGGAAATTTGAATTTTTTTGAGAAGTTTGACCGGAAGTGAATTTTTTGATATCGGGGCTAGATTCCGATTCTGGAAGTTGAAGTAGGTCCTTAATGTCGAATATGACTTGTGTGCAAAATTTGAAGTCAATCGGACGTGATTTGATGAGTTTAAACATCGAAAGTAGAAGTTTGAAATTTTAAAGTTCATTAAGCTTGAATCGGAGTGCGATTCATGGTTTTAGCATTGTTTGATGTGATTTGAGGCTTCGAGCAGGTCCGTGTTATGTTATGGGACTGAGTTGTGTGATTGGACGGGGTCTCGGGGGCCTCGGGTGTGTTTCGGGTTGTATTGCACTCTTATTTGATGTTTCAACGTCGTTTTGTTTTGGGAATAAAGGGTACCACATTAAGCAAATTAGCTCCAAATTTATTTTTTATTGAACCATTACATCCGTATCGTAATTACGGAGCCATATAAAAAAAAATCATCGAATTTGGACATCGTATGAGGAAGCTATGCTCATTTTTGTGTCGGGAAAAAACTGCTGGTTCTAGTGTGGTAGCAATTGCGAACATTTCCATCGCAATTGCGTTGTCCAGTTCGCAATTGCAAACTTTTTGTCGCAAATGTGACCTTTTCCAACCCTTCCTTATTCGCAATTGCGAAGGCTTTCTTCTCTTTTGCGAATTGCGAACCCTGGATCGCAAATGCGACATCTGCAGCTTGTTTTCAGCTGTGTAACTCGGGTTTTTGCTTCATTTTATCATATTTGAACCCTAGGTCCAAGAGTGGGCGATTTTGAAAGAAGATTTTTGTATCAAATCATTGGGTAAGTGCCTCTAACCAATTTTCAATTATATTTTGTGATTATACCTTACATTTAACATCAAAATTCATGAGAATCTAAAGGAAAATTTGGGGTTTTAAAGAAAAACCTAAAAATTGAGATTTTTGGATTTTGACCACGATTTTGGGAATGAAATTGAGAATAAATTATATATTTGAGTTCCTGAGGTTATGGGTAAACTTTATCTTCGAAAAATTTCGGAATTCAAGCACGTGGGCTCGAGGGAAATTTTGTCAACTTTTTGATCGGGGTTAGGAATTATTATGAATTGAACTATAATGAGTAATTGAACATATATTAACGGGTTTATGTAATTATTGGCTAGTTTTGGAGCATTTTTCATCGATTTGAGTCTTCGAAAGGGCGTGGAATGTCGGTTATGGAACTTCGGAGTGAGGTGAGTCTCTTTTATAACCTTGTAAGAGGGAATTAACCCCATAGGTGAACCAAATTAATATGTGCCTCTATTTGTGGTGGCTACGGACGCACGAGGTGACGAGAGTCCGTACGTAGCTACTAACTATGCCTATGTCCGGGTAGCTTTAGGTTTACACCATGCCTGGTTGATATTGTTGCTGATTTATGTTTACTGTTCGCCTTGAGAAGAAGCTAGATTGAGTTTGCTTAGTAAATCTCTTGAAAAGAGTTGAATTTGAGATCTTAAAAGTTTTTATTTGAACTTCGTATTTTTGAAATGAATTGAAGGAATATTATAATAGCTTACGAAATCTATGTGTAACCGCATCCCATGTATGTTTCGCGAGCGGGGTAATTTCCTTAAGAAGCTACAAGCTGAATTTCCATTCTTTTGAAAAGAATCAAGAAAGAGATATGATTTTAATGTTAAATTTATAGTTGACCGCGTTGCAAGTATGATCCGCGAGCGGGGTGATTTCTTAAATATATATTTTACCGCATTGCACGTATGATTCGCGAGCGGGGTATTTCCTTATACTACTCTTATGGAATTGAGCCGTTCCCCTCGGCAAGATTTATGTACCACACTCTCATGGGAGCGGGCCGTTCGCCTCGGCAGGTTAATAGATGCAACTATGGTTTGCGCCGTTCGACCCTCGGCAGTGCATATTTTTCTTTTATGTTGGACCGGGTCATATGCCTCGACATTTCCTATATATATATATATATACATCATTCTTATGGGACTCTTGTTTAACATTTGGCTAGCAGCCAATGTATCTGAGGATCTTTCCCTGATTTGAAATTGTAACAACCATTTTATGAAAGCCACTATACCTTTATGTATATGTTCTGGTTATGGAGGGAACATGCTAGTTGAGAGCTTGAGTATAGTCGTAAAGAAGGGAATTGTTTCACGTATTTTATACATGTTTGTTTAATATGTTTACTATGCTTCATATTTATTCGCTTCTTTACTTATTTGATGTCATTGGACTACTAGTAAGTGTCTAAGTCGACCTCTTGTTACTACCTCTTTGAGGTTAGACGGGATACTTACTGGGTATACGTTATTTTTGTACTCATGCTACACTTGCTGTGCAAGGCACATGTTTGTCTTGTGGCTTAGTTCGGCACAACGACATGGTTGATACGGAGACTGGGGTGAGCTGCATTTCTCGAGACGGTCCGCAACCATCAGAGTCTCTTTCAGAGTAGTGTATTGTATTTCCTTTACTGTCCAATTTGCATTCTGGACGGTTAGTGTATTACATTGTTCCCTAGAAATTGCTCATGCACTTGTGACACCAGGTTCTAGGATGAGTAAAGGATTATTCAGTATTTAGGTTTGTTAAAGATATCATTATTTATTCAGTGAAATTCTTTATTAATTGTTTAATGTTTAAAAAGGAATGATTTCAAAATAGTAAAACGAGAAATTTCTAGTTATTTGGTGTTGGCTTGCCTGACAATGGTGTACGGTGCCATCACGATCCTTAGTAGATTTTGGGTCGTGACAACATGGTATTAGAGCATTAGGTTCCCTTAGGTCTCACGAGTCATTAGCGAGTCTAATAGAGTTTTGCGGATCGGTACAGAGACGTCTGTACTTATCTTCGAGAGGCTACAGGGCTGTTAGGAGCACTTCCCTTCTTGATTCCTCATCGTGCGGTTTGATTCCTTTAAGACTTATGCCTTTACTTCTTTCCTACTCAATCTATGTGACGTGAAACACTTATTATAAATCGAGAATTAAGAAATTTTAATGGTACTGCTGATGTGGTGCGTGATGTTTCCTCCTGCGAGTTTGACTGCGCAGCGAAGGATGAGGAAAGGCATGTGGGAAGTGTCTTGTGGTGATTAAACTCCTAGAAGGCCAAGTGTGGGAAACATGAGTCGAGTAGTTGCTTAACTCAGAAAGAAGGGTTGCTTGATACGAAAAATGATGCAATATAACTTTGAATTGGATGATATTGTCGCACATTTGGTTGATTTCTATAAGAATTGAACGGACTAGTACAGTTGGTGAATGAGCACGGGCTTAGGGTGGGTTATTGAGGTCGTAGTGATTGTACCCCGTGCAATAACGTTGAAAGATATCAGCATGTAAATTCCACATGTGGGTTATCTCCTGTGAGTAGATCAGCGGTCGCGTGGTTGGGGAAGCTCTACGAAGAATCCTACTGGTTATCCAGAAAGAAGTCGAATATGTGAATGTCGCGAGAGATTCATAGTGTTCATGAAATGCTAACGGAATGATTTTGAGGGATTTGACGGTTGATTAAGTAAGGTTATGTATGAGAGATAAAGAATCTTGGTGGGCCCCAGAGTTGTGTAATAGTAGCTTCAAGCTAAGTGGGAGAGTCCCATCGCCCACGATTGGGTTGCGCGGTTAACCACTTGTGAGGTTTCTGGAGATCAGCATAAGGGCGAGTCATTTCAACTAAGGGAAAAGAATATAAGTGGTAATTTGAGAAAATGGTTCGAGAGATGTGTGCCATAAATAGCCTTATCAATTATGTTCAGGCTTGGGGAAGGTTCAGAATTTACGCTTCGTGTAGATGCGGGTGCTTTATTGGGAGGGTGTTCATGTGCTAGAAGAGTCTTGGAGTTGATTATATCCAGGACCAAGTCATAGTGGGTGATTCTTAATAACGGTCCTAGTGGATCTAGAGGTTAAGGCATGGCGCCTAAGGATTTCGAGTCCATAAGTATGGTTAAGAATTAAGCTTTGCAGCGGATTATGAAAAAAGGCTCAGAAGGTTCTATGATATCTTCAGCTTGTAGTATAGCTTTTGGAGGAATGAAAGGGAATGACTTTGGATTCGCAAAGAGATTTTCAGAATGGGTATATCAAATGAAGATGCGAATATGCGCACAAGGAGGGCATGAGATGGTGTGTGGGATTTGAGACAACATAGTTACATGATACAAAGATACTTGGGAGGAGTGCAGATTGAGTTCATTATGTGTTGAATGGAGTTATTATTGTTTATGAGGCGATTAAGGATAAATTAAAAGAAGTTAGATTGGTTAGCCATGGTTGAATTAGCATATTGATGGTAGTGGTCAGTTCCTCCAGCGCGATTGAGTAATGCCGGTGATTTGTGACGATACGTGCGAGGCTTGACGGTCGCCACAATTGATTTTATTCAGAAGTATTCTAGTGTTAAGGCCTTGTTATGTGTATGCGGATCCCAGAAGGGCTATAGTGGCTTAGACCACTACTTAGAGATTTGCATATTCTACGGTTATGAGAATTCACTTGTGTATAGCTATGGTTCTCCAGAAATGAGTTAAGTGAAAAGTTTCTATAGGATGAAGTATTAATCTATTAGTGGTTCCGAAGTTATGATGAAAATCTTGTGCTATCGCATATTGGCACGTTGGGTGCAGTGAGTGGTATGGAATTTGAAAGTGAGGATCAAGGTTGCGGTTCGGTGTTGACAAGGATGTCACGATCTCGGATGAGTAGGAAAAGGGCTTGATTGTTTAGAGTAAGCTGGCATTGTCTTCAACATCACCTAAGATCGGTGTTTTGTGAAAAGGGCTTTGCATCCTAGTTAAGGATTCTTGATCGCTTTTCAGCATTAGTGCAGCCGGTGGTATGGATGTGCAGACCTGTTATCTGTTACAGAAGGTCGTGGGAGCGTGCCCCATGGGAAGGTTGTATGAGTGTGGCATGTAGTCACTTGATTGATTGAAGAAATAAACCAAGTATGAAGATTGTGATGATATCGTTAATTTGAGAATTTATGCCTGGAGGGCACTCGGTTTATTGGGTTGTGGACTATGGAGGATTACTCCGATTATGACAATTGTTCTTGTGTGTTATGGGAAAAAGGGGGTTATCATGGAGCCAGAAAAGATTTTTGGCCTAGTTCGGTTCGATCAGAATTGGCTTAAGGTCTGTGAATGGATTTAAATATGAATGTGGGCTCTATATCAGACCGGATGTGTTTTTCAGCATAGCGATCCTTATGGAGGAGCACTCGAACATTGGATGTTATTTCGTCATCGGCTATTTCATATGATACTATATTGCGTCGTGTGAGTTGTGAGACGGCTTGCTAAATTTCTTATGTGTTGAGGTTCAACGTAACGACGACGTTATGTGAGCAGGATGGCTTTTGAGATTCAGATCATATATCACACCTCAGTTGTGCTTGAGTTTTGTAGCCTATGGCACTATATGTCTCCCCAAGGATGGTATTGTGCACTTAGCGTGCTTGTGGACGATATCCGGTATTTTGTAGTAATGAGCGATTTAGCTCGGTGTGTATCTTCTTATGTGAAATTTTATGTGTGGATCGGGTGGCACGCCGCCACGGGTATGTTGCTTGGACCGAGTTGCACACCGTGTGATGTTGAGTATAGTTCCTATATCTGTTTTGTGTGTTTTCTTTCCCATTTTCTGAGGAAAGTTCATGTTAGTTGCGTGAGTTGAGTAGTCCTTTCCTGAGTTCGTCTTCCTTATGTATCACGTTCGAGCTTGCAGCCTATTGGAACGTTGTGGCATTATATGGGACTTTTGATTGGGCCTGTGGGTGGGTTATTACCTGAGCAGTTCGTACTAGGTTAGATGAGATTGTTGGATCTAGGATCGGTGCAGTCGGATTATATGAAGTATAATAAAGAGCAAAGATCATTATTTATCCAGAATGAGGTAATGGTTCTTGTCAGAGATGTAGACTCAATGATTTGTTGACTCATCAGTTGATTATGAGTTTCCACGCATCTCTTCCGTCGTGGCGGTATTGCAAGAGTTGGGACAAGACTTAAATATATTATGAGGTGCATTATGAGCATCAGATTCGGGGAATGTCAGCTATTATGATCAGAGAATGTTATTATGATCCTGTGAATGACGTGGTGCACAGTGTGAATTCAGCAAAGGTATGCGATCTTGTATCGGTGCATCGTGTGGTGATTTATACGGTGTTCATATGTTGAAAGCAGGTTTGGCAGAAAATTTCGGATGTTGAAATTGGGCTCTAAGGCTTATTATCATGACCCAAAAGGGTCATCACTTGTGTTGCAAGTGAATTTAGTGTTCTGAGGCCTAAAAACCTCCTTTTACCCCACCTTGATTTACGTGCGTGGTTCGGACCTATATCCGAAAAGCCTTCTATGTGAAAATATGAGAAATAGAAATTTTTAGAGTTAAAACTTTGATTATGGTTGACTTTGGTCAATATTTTGAGCAAACGAACCCATATCCGTGTTCCTACGATCCCGGGAGGTCCGCAGTAAAATATGGGACTTGGGCGTATGCCCGGAGATGAATTCTGAGGTCCCAAGCCTTAGAAATCAATTTTTGAAAGAAATTATTTTACTGAATTATCTAAGAAATTAAGAAAAGAATTAATGTTTGAAACCATTGTTATCAGGCCCATATTTTGGTTCTGGATCCTGGTACAAACTTGTTATTATTTGAAAGATAACTATGAAATTTGGTAAAAAACGAAGTTTATTTGACGTGAGTTGGACTTCCGGTTGAAGAGTTATGAACTTTGAGAGTTCTTGATGAAAATGTTGAGTTTTGAGGTTTAATTCATGACTTTACATGTTATTTTGATGATGTGATCGCACGAATAGGTCCATATGATGTCTGTGAGTTAGTATGCACACTTGGTTTGGAATTTCGAGGGCTCGGGTGGGTTTCGGGTAGGTTCCGGGATGTCTTAGGCTTAAAAACATAGTTGTTGCAGGTTCAGAGAAGTGGAAGGGCTCTGAACAAACCAGTACGGTCCGCACAAAATGGAGTGCTGCCGCGGAGGGGCCTGTGCGGCCGCACTAGGTTCTGTGTGGTCCGCGGTGAAGAACATTTCACTGGTCCGACTTTGGAAGCCTATATCTTTTGATCTACAAGGAAATTTGAGATGATTCAAAAACAATAGTTGTAGCCCTTCGTGTCTAGTATCCAGAAAGCGAAAGAAATCATAAGTTGGATATATGTAGAGAACGTTATGGCCAAAATACTAAATCATGTCACTGCAGTCCACAGGGAGAGCTGTGCGGCCGCACTCGATTTTGTGCGGTCCGCACAGGGGGTCTGAGAGGGGTATATTAAGACGGTATTTTCAGTTATTTTTCATTTTTCAAAATCCCAAAAACATAAGAGACGATTTTTCAAATAACCTTTCTTCTCCAAAACATTGGTAAGTGATTTCTAACTCGTTTTCTTCAATCATTAACATCTTTTAACATGATTTCAACTCAAAATCAATGATTTTCATGAGGGAAATTGGGTGTTTTGGGTAGAATCTAGGGTTTTCAAAAATTGGGGATTTGGACCTCGATTTGAGGTTCGATTTCAAAACAAATTATATATTTGGGTTCGTGGGGGAATGGGTCATCGGGTTTTGGTTCGAATCTCGGGTTTTGACCATATGGGCCTGGGGGCAATTTTGACTTTTTGGGTAAAACTTTAGAAAACTCATTTTCATGTATTGGAGTTGATTCATTTTGCGTTTATTGATGTAATTAAGTAACTTGTGGCTAGATACGAGCAAGTTGGCGGTGGAATCAAGAGGTAAAGCGATAGTTGAGGCTTGAATTGTGTTCGTGACATCGAGGTAAGTGTTTGGTCTAACCATAGCTTAAGGGATTAGGAGTTGTGTCTTATTTGCTACATGTTAATTGTGGAGTACAACATATAGGCATTGTGACAAGTATCTATACATTGATGTCAAGCATACCCGTGAGTCTTGTATTATAATTGTTATGACTCCGTTGTGGTTTATTGCGCTTCATATGTTATTATCACCATTGTTCCCTTGCCGGGATGTTTGTTTGATATTATTGTTCCCTTGTCGGGATGTTTGTATTGATAGTATTGTTCCCTTGCCGGGATGTTGTTGAAATATCATTGTTCCCTTACCGGGAAGTTGTTATATTACTCTTGTTCCCTTGCCGGGATTCCTTGTGATTATTGTTGGCTTGTAACTGGGAGAGGGTGGTACGCCTACCACAAGATATAATAAAATGGGAGCGGGTGGTACGCCTACCACAAGATATAATGAAATGGGAGCGGGTGGTACGCCTACCACAAGATATAATAAAATGGGAGCAAGTGGTACGCCTACCACGAGATACATGAAATGGGAGCGGGTGGCACGCCTTCCACGAGATACAGAAAATGGGATCGGGTTGCACGCCTGCAACAAGATGTGAAAAGAAAGTGAAATTTGCCTTTGTTTTCTTTATTCTTGTTAGTGTTTGGATTTTGATTCCTTTATAGTTCTCTTGATATTATGTTTTACCTATCATTCTCCGAAGCATGTTTCCCCCTTCCATCTTTACTTGTTTATTCCTGCTTTACTTTCTGTTGTATATTATATAACTGCATAGGTTTATTTGATGGTCTGGTCCTAGTCTCGTCACTACTTTGCCGAGGTTAGGTTAGACACTTACCAGCACATGGGGTCGGTTGTGCTGATACTACACTCTGCACTATGTGCAGATCCCGGAGCAGCTCTTGGACCGTAGTTGGAAGCTACCTTCAGTCCACGCGGAGATCCATGATAGACATGTAGGCGTCCGCAGGCCCTAGCGTCTCCTCTATCTTTTATTTCCTGTTTCATCTTTTTGCTTCAGAAATAGTGTGTCTTTTATTCTCGGACCTTGTATTTAGCAGTCTTAGGCTGTCTGTGACACTAGGTTTTGGGTGATTAAGGCTTAAGTAGTTGTAATAGCTATAGAATCAGATATTTTATTGTTTTTCTTCCGCTTAATTAAATATTCCGATGTTTATACATTATCGCTATATATCTGTTAAAAAGAAATAATTGGTCAATGAAGTAATTAGATTAAAGGTTTGGCTTGCCTAGCTCACATTAGTAGGCGCTATCACGACCCCCGATGGTGGGAAATTCGGGTCGTGACAAGTTGGTATCAGAGCTCTAAGTTACATAGGTCTCACAGTTCACAGACAAGCTTAGTAGAGTCTGAGGGATCGGTACAGAGACGTTTATATTTATCCCCCATAGGCTACAGAGTTAGGAAAAACTTCACATTCATTCTTTCCTATTGTGCGGTTTGGTTTCTCAACGTTGATTGAATTTCTACTCTGTTCTTTTGCAGATGGCGAGAACATATACTTCCTCATCCACTAACCAGCAGCCCGAACCCCCAGCAACAGCTCCCACAAGGGGCAGAGGGCGAGGCCGTGCTAGAGGCTGAGGTAGGGGTAGAGCTCAGCCACGAGCAGCAGCACCAGTGGCGGAGCCTCAGGTTGAGTTTGATGATGAGGTTCCGGCGCAGCAGTTCCAGTGGGCCCAACTCATGTCCCAGAGGGATTTATTGCTACCTCTGTCCTCCAAGATGCTCTGGTCGTCTAGTGGGCCATATGGAGAGTGTCACCCGGGCAGGTTTTCTTCATGTAGCACCAGCCGTCTCTCAGACTGGAGGAGGAGCCCAGACACCTACTACTCACACTCTAGAGCAGGTAGCTCCCCAGTTCCAAACTCCAACAGTTTAGCTAATTGGAACAGTTTAGCTAATTGGAACAGTTCAGCTGGGTGTGGTGGCTTAGACCGGTAATGGAGCAGCTATGTCTGCCGATGCTTTATGGAGGTTGGATAGGTTCACCAAGCTCTTTGCTAGTACTTTTAGCGGTGCTTCTACTGAGGATCCCCAAGATTATCTAGACAGCTGTCAAGAGGTTCTCAGGAACATGGGGATAGTTGAGACTAATGGGGCCGATTTTGCCACTTTTCACTTGTGTGGATCCACCAAGACTTGGTGGAGGGATTTCTGTTTGGCTAGACCAGCTGAATCGCCAGCTTTGACTTGGGAGCAGTTTATTCAGCTATTTCTGGAGAAGTTTCTCCCCATCACCCAGAGAGAGGCCTATCGGAGGCAGTTTGAGCATCTCTAGCAGGGTTCTGTTACCTAGTATAAGACCAGATTCATCGACTTGGCTCGTCATGCTCTTATCATACTTCCCACTAAGAGAGAGAGAGTGAGGAGGTTCATTGAGGGACTTATTCAGACGATTCATCTTTAGATGGCTAGAGAGACAAGGAGTGAGATTTCCTTCTAGGAGGCGGCCAGTATAGCCCGGAGAGTTGAGATGGTCCTATTGTAGGGAGGTGGTCATGGGTCTTACAAGAGGCCTCGTCATTCAGGCCGATTTAGTGGTACCTCGTCTGGAGGTAGGGATTCACATGGTAGAAGCCATCCTCCCAGGCCTTTTCAGTCAGCACTTCAGGTTTCTCACGGTGCTTTAGGTGGCCGTGGTTCTAAGATGCAGTATTCTGATCAGCAGTCCTACAGTGCACCACCAGCTCCTATCCGTGCACCACTGCTGTAGAGTTTCCAAGGTTGTCAGCCCCAATAGTTGAGGGCTTGTTTTACTTGTGGCGACATGAGGTATATTGCTAGGTATTGCCCTAGACCACCGAGTAGCTCTCAGCATCAGGGTTCCCATGCCATGGTTCAGGCACCAAGTGTTCCACAGCCCGCCCAGCCAGCTAGAGGTGGAGGTAGAGGTATTAGAGGTAGAGCTCAGGCCGCTAGAGGTGGAGGCCAACCAGCAGCAGGCCATCCCAGAGATGTAGTTCAGGGTGGCGAGGCCCAGCCCCGATGTTATGCTCTTCCAGCTAGGCCCGAGGCTGATGCTTCCGATGCAGTTATTACATGTATGGTTCTGGTTTGTGATAGAGATGCTTCAGTGTTATTTGATCTAGGGTCTACGTACTCGTATGTGTCCTCTTATTTTGCACCATATCTGGCCATACCTAGCGATTCTTTGAGTGATCCTGTTTATGTGTCTACACCGGTGGGTGATTTTATTATGGTAAATCGAGTCCATCGTTCATGTATAGTTGTGATTGGAGGACTTGAGACTCGTGTAGATTTGCTTCTTTTGGACATGATCGATTTCGATGTCATATTAGGGACGGACTGGTTATCACCTTACCACACTATCTTGGACTGTCATGCCAAGACTGTGACCTTAGCTTTGCCGGGTTTGCCTCGTTTAGAGTGGAGAGGGACTCCTGATCATTCTACTTGTAGTGTTATCTCTTATGTGAAGGCTCGACATATGGTCGAGAAGGGGTGTTTGGCCTCTTTGGCATATGTTCGTAATTCTAGTGCTGAGGTTCCTTCTATTGATTCTGTGCCCATTGTTCGTGAGTTTCCTAAGGTATTCCTTTCATACCTGCCAGGTATGCCACCCGACAGGGATATTGACTTTTGCATTGATTTGGCTTCGGGCACTCAGCCCATTTCTATCCCGTTGTATCGTATGGCCCCGCCTGAGTTGAAAGAGTTGAAGGAGTAGTTGCAAGACTTGCTTGAAAAAGCTTTCAATAGGCCTAGTGTTTTTCCTTAGGGTGCGCCGGTGTTGTTTGTTAAGAAGAAGGATGGATCGACGAGAAAGTGTTTTGATTACCAGCAGTTGAACAAGGTTACAATAAAGAATAAGTATCCATTACCGAGGATTGATGATTTGTTTGATCAGCTTCAGGGTGCCAAGGTATTTTTGAAGATTGACTTGAGATCTGGCTACCATCAGTTGGGGATTAGGGCATCCGATATCTATAAGACAGCTTTCCACACTCGGTACGGGGATTATGAGTTCTTGGTGATGTCATTTGGGTTGACGATTGCCCCAACAACTTTTATGGATTTGATGAACCAAGTGTTCAGGCCTTACTTGGATTCGTTCATGATAGTCTTCATTGATGATACTTTGATATATTCCCGCAACCGAGAAGAGCACGAGCAGCATCTTAGAGTGGTTCTTCAGACCTTGAGGGATAGTAAGTTATATGCTAAGTTCTCAAAGTGTGAGTTCTGGTTGAATTCAGTTGCATTCCTGGGTCATGTTGTATCAACAGAGGGTATTCAGGTTAATCCGAAGAAGATTGAGGCAGTCAAGAACTGACCTAGACCAATATCAGCTACAGAGATTCAGAGTTTCTTGGGATTGGCAGGCTACTATCGTCAGTTCGTGGAGGGGTTTTCATCTATCGCAACCCCGATGACCAGGTTGACCTAGAAGGGTGCCTAGTTCAGATGGTCGGATGAGGGTGAGGCGAGCTTCCAGAAGCTCAAGACAGCTCTGACTACGGCACCGGTGTTGGTTTTGCCCATAGGTTCAGGGCTTTATACAGTTTATTGTGATGTGTCTCGCATTGGACTTGGTGCGGTGTTGATGCGGGATGGAAAGGTCATTGCCTATGCTTCGCGGCAGTTGAAGATTCATGAGAAGAACTATCCAGTTCATGATTTGGAGTTGGCAGCCATTGTTCACACGTTGAAGATTTTGAGGTATTATCTGTATGGCATGGCATGTAAGGTGTTCACGGATCACAAGAGTCTGTAGTATTTTTTCAAGCAAAAGGAGTTGAATTTGAGGTAGAGAAGATGGTTGGAGTTGTTGAAAGACTATGATATCACCATCTTATATCATTCGGGAAAGGCCAATATGGTGGCCGATGCTTTGAGTAGGAAGTCATCCAGTATAGGCAGTCTTGCTTATATTCCGGTCGGTGAGAGACCGCTTGCTTTGGATGTTCAAGATTTGGCCAATCGGTTCGTGAGGTTGGATGTTTCTTAGCCCAATCGTGTGTTAGTTTGCACGATCGCTCGTTCTTCTTTATTGGAGCGTATCCGTGATTGGCAGTATGATGATCCCCATTTATGTGTCCTTAGAGACACGGTGCAGCACGGAGGTGCCAAGCAAGTTACCTTAGGTGATGATGGAGTTTTGAGATTGCAGGGTCGAGTTTGTGTGCCTAATGTGGATAGGCTTCCAGAATTGATTTTGGAGGAGGCCTACAGCTCCCGATACTCTATTCATCCGGGCGCCGTGAAGATGTATCAGGATTTGCGGTAGCATTATTGGTGGCGGAGAATGAAGAAGGATATCATTGCATATGTGGCTCGGTGTTTGAATTGTCAGCAGGTGAAGTACGAACATCAGAGGCCCGGTGGTTCATTTCAGAGGATTGAGCTTCCCGAGTGGAAGTGGGAGCAGATCACTATGGATTTCATTGTTGGACTCCCACAGACTCGGAGGAAGTTCGATGCAGTGTGGGTTAGTGTTGATAGGCTGACCAAGTCAGCGCATTTCATTCCTATGGCAGTTTCCTATTCTTCCGAGAGGTTAGCTGAGATCTATATCCGGGATATTTTTCGTCTTCATGGTATGCCCAAGTCTATCATTTCGAATCGAGGTACGCAGTTTATCTCCCATTTCTAGAGAGCAGTTCAGCGTGAATTGGGCACACGAGTTGAGTTGAGCACAATGTTTCATCCTCAAACAGACGAGCAGTCCGAGCGAACTATTCAAATTTTGGAGGATATGCTCTGAGCATGTGTCATTGACTTTGGAGGCTCGTGGGATCATTTTTTGCCTTTAACAGAGTTTGCCTACAGCAACAACTACTAGTCAAGTATCCAGATGGCTCCTTATGAGGCTTTGTATGGTAGGCAGTGTCGGTCGCCGGTTGGATGGTTTGAGCCGGGAGAGGCTCGGTTGTTGGGTACGGATCTGGTTCAGGATGCCTTGGACAAGTTCAAGATTATCCAGGATAGGCTTCGTACAGCTCAGTCCAGGTAAAAGAGCTATGCCGACCGCAAGGTTCGAGATTTGGCTTTCATGGTCGGTGAGCGGGTATTGCTTCGAGTGTTGCCTATGAAGGGCGTGATGAGATTTGGGAAGAGGGGCAAGCTTAGCCCTAGGTTCATTGGCCCATTTGAAATTCTTGATCGAGTGGGAGAGGTGGCTTATAGACTTACGTTGCCGCCGAGCTTATCGGCCGTGCATCTAGTGTTTCATGTGTCCATGCTTCGGAAGTATCACGACAATCCATCCCACGTGTTAGATTTCCGCACTGTCCAGTTGGACAAGGACTTGTCTTATGAGGAGGAGCCGGTAGCTATTCTAAACCGGTAGGTTCGTCAGTTGAGATCGAAAAGTTTTCCTTCTGTTCGTGTCTAGTAGAGAGGTCAGCCCGCTGAGGCATCGACTTGGGAGTCCGAGTCCGATATGCGGAGCCATTATCCCCATCTTTTTCCCGACTCAGGTACTTCTTTTTTATGTCCGTTTGAGGATAAACGGTTGTTTGAGAGGTGGGGAATATGATGACCCAAAAGAGTCATCACTTGTATTGCAAGTGAATTTAGTGTTCTGAGGCCTAAAAACCTCCTTTTACCCCACCTTGATTTACGTGCGTGGTCCAGACCTATATCCGGAAAGCCTTCTATGTGAAAATATGAGAAATAGAAATTTTTAGAGTTAAAAATTTGATTATGGTTGACTTTGGTCAACATTTTGAGCAAACGGACCTGGATCCGTCTTCCAACGATCCTGGGAGGTCCGTAGTAATGGGACTTGGGCGTATGCCCGGAGATGAATTCCGAGGTCCTAAGCTTTAGAAATCAATTTTTGAAAGAAATTATTTTACTGAATTATCTAAGAAATGAAGAAAATAATTAATGTTTGAAACTATTGTTATCGAGCCCGTAGTTTGGTTCCAGATCATGGTACAAACTTGTTATAGTATTTGAAAGATAATGGTGAAATTTGGTGAAAATGGAGTTTATTTGACGTGAGTTGGACTTCCTTTTGAAGAGTTATTGACTTTGAGAGTTCTTGATGAAAATGTTGAATTTAGAGGTTTACTTCATGATTTTACATGTTATTTTGATGTTGTGATCACACGAGTAGGTCCATATGATGTTTGTGAGTTAGTATGCACACTTGGTTTGGAGTTTCGAGGGCTCGGGTGAGTTTCGGGTAGGATCCGGGATGTCTTAGGCTTAAAAACATAGTTGTTGCAGGTTCAGAGAAGTGGAAGGCCTCTGAACAAACCCGTGCGATCCGCACAAAATGGAGTGCTATCGCGGAGGGGCCTGTGCGGCCGCACCAAATTCTGTGCGGTCCGCGGTGAAGAACATTTCACTAGTCCGAATTCGGAAGCCTATATCTTTTGATCTACAAGGAATTTTGAGATGATTCAAAAATGAAAGTTGTAGTCCTTCGTGTCTAGTTTCCAGAAAGTAAAGAAATCTCAATTTGGACATCTGTAGAGTAAGTTATGGCCAAAATACTAAAGCATGTCACTACAGTCCATAGGGAGAGCTGTGCGACCGCATTCGATTTTATGCGGTCCGCACAGTGGGTCTGAGAGGGGTATATTAAGATGAGATATCAGTTATTTTTCATTTTTCAAAACCCCATAAACATAAGAGGCGATTTTTCAAACAACCTTTCTTCTCGAAAATATTGGTAAGTGATTTCTAACTCGTTTTCTTCAATCATTAACATCTTTTCACATGATTTCAACTCAAAATCAATGATTTTCATGGGGGAAATTGGGTGTTTTGGGTAGAACCTAGGGTTTTCAAAAATTAGGGATTTGGACCTTGATTTGAGGTCCGATTTCAAAATAAATTATATAATTGGGTTCATGGGGGAATAGGTAATCGGGTTTTGGTTCGAACCTCATGTTTTGACCATGTGGGCCCGGGGGCGATTTTTTAATTTTTGGGTAAAACTTTAAAAAACTCATTTTCATGCATTGGGGTTGATTCATTTAGCGTTTATTGATGTAATTAAGTAACTTGTGGCTAGATACGAGCGAGTTGGTAGTGGAATCAAGAGGTAAAACAACAGTTAAGGCTTGAATTGTGTTCGTGACATCGAGGTAACTGTTTGGTCTAATCTTAGCTTGAGGGATTAGGAGTTGTGTCTTATTTGCTACATGTTAATTGTGGAGTACAACATATAGGCATGGTGACGAGTATCTATACGTAGGTGTAAAGCATGCCCGTGAGTCTTGTATTATAATTGTTATGACTCCGTTGTAGTTTATTGTGCTTCATATATTATTATCACCATTGTTCCCTTACCAGGATGTTTGTTTGATATTATTGTTCCCTTACCAGGATGTTTGTTTTGATAGTATTATTCCCCTGACGGGATGTTGTTGAAATATCATTGTTCCCTTGCCGGGAAGTTGTTATATTGCTCTTGTTCCCTTGCCAGGATTCCTTGTGATTATTGTTGGCTTGTAACTGGGAGCAGGTGGTACACCTACCACAAGATATAATGAAATGGGAGCGGGTGGTACGCCTACCACAAGATATAATGAAATGGGAGCGGTTGGTACGCCTACCACAAGATATAATGAAATGGGAGCGGGTGGTACGCCTACCACAAGATATAATGAAAAGGGAGTGGTAGTACGCCTACCATGAGATACATGAAATGGGAGCGGGTGGCACGCCTGCCACGAGATATAGGAAATGCGATCAGATTGCACGCCTGCAACAAAATGTGAAAAGAAAGTGAAATCTACCTTTGTTTTCCTTATTCTTGTTAGTGGTTGGATTTTGATTCCTTTATAGTTCTTTGGATATTCTGTTTTACCTATAATTCCCCAAAGCATTTTCCCCCTCCCATCTTTACTTGTTTATTCCTGCTTTATTTTCCGTTGTATATTATATAACTGCATAGGTTTATTTGGTGGTCTGGTCCTAGCCTCGTCACTACTTTGCCTAGGGTAGGCTAGACATTTACCAGCACATGGGGTCGGTTGTGCTGATACTACACACTATGCACTACGTGCAGATCCCAGAGCAGCTCTTGGACCGTAGTTGGAGGCTACCTTCAGTCCACGCGGAGATCCAAGGTAGAACTGTAGGCGTCCGCAGGTCATGGTGTCTCCTCTATCTTTTATTTCCTGTTTCATCTTTTTTGCTTCAGAAACAGCGTGGCTTTTATTCTCGGACCTTGTATTTAGCAGTCTTAGACTGTTTGTGACACTGTGACACCAGGTTTTGGGTGAATAAGGCTTAAGTAGTTGTAATAGCTACAGAATCAGATATTTTATTATTTTTCTTCCGCTTAATTAAATATTCCGCTGTTTATACATTATCGCTTTATATCTGTTAAAAAAAATAATTGGTTAATGAAGTAATTAGATTAAAGGTTTGGCTTGCCTAGCTCACATTAGTAGGTACCATCATGACTCCCGAGGGTGGGAAATCCGGGTCGTAACATTTATTTGCCTAAATGAAAGAGGTTATCTTTAGATTTGATCGAGCTAATATGCCCAACTGAGTTGTGGTAACATGGGTAGGTGCACGAGGTGTTAAGCAGTGATTTCAGACTACTTCAGTGCAATTCTCAGCACGTTCGAGGACGAATGTATGTTTAAGTGGGAGAAAATGTAACGATCTGATCGGTCATTTTGAGCTCTAGCGTGTTGTTCAGTGGTTTGAGACCCTGAGTAGCTTCACTTCAGGTATTATGACTTGTACGCATGGTCGGAATTGAATTCTGGGAAGTTTGGAGTTGATTTGGAGAGAGAATTCTCATTTCGGAAGCTTTAAGTTAAAAGAATTGACTAAAATTGCATTTTTGAGTAAACGACCTCGGAATCGGGATTCAAAGGTTCCAGCAGGTTCGTATGATGATTTTGGACTTGGGCGTATATCCGAATCGGGTTTTAGAAGATCCGAGAATGTTTTGGCACCTATTGTGGAAGTTAGCATTTTTGGAAGAATTTCATAAGTTTGGGTTGAAGTGCATTTCAGTGTTATCGATGTCCGTTTGGGATTCCAAGTCTGGGAATAGCTCCGTATGGTGATTCTAGTGTTGGTAGCGTGATCGGAAGTGAATTCAGAGGTCCGTGGGTCATTTTGGAGTCATTTGGCTAAAGTTGGAAATTTGAAGGTTTTTGAGAAGTTTGACCAGAACTATACCTTTTGATATCGATGTCGGATTCCAATTCCGGAAGTTGGATTAGGTCTATAATATTGAATATGACTTGTGTGCAAAATTTGAGGTCAATCAGACGTAATTTGATAGGTTTAAACATCGAAAGTAGAAGTTTGAAATTTTAAAGTTCATTAAGCTTGAATAGGAGTGCGATTCATGGTTTTAGCATTGTTTGACATGATTTGAGGCTTTGAGCAGGTCCGTGTTATGTTATGGGACTGAGTTGTGTGATTGGACGGGGTCCCAGGGGCCTCGGGTGTGTTTCGGGTTGTATTGCGCTCTTATTTTATGTTTCAACGTCGCTTTGTTTTGGGAATAAAGAGTACCACATTAAGCAAATGAGATCCAAATTTATTTTTTATTGAACTATTAGATCAGTATCGTAATTATGGATCAAATTTGAATATCGTATGAGGAAGTTATGCTCATTTTTGTTTCGGAAAAAAACTGCTCGTTCTGGTGTGGTCGCAATTGCGAATATTTCCATCGCAATTGCGATGCCTAGTTCGCAATTGCGAACTTTTTGTCGCAAATGCGACCTTTTCCAGCCCTTCCTTGTTCGCAATTGCAAAGGCTTTCTTCGCTTGCGAACCCTGGATCGCAAATGCGACATTTGCAGCTTGTTTTTAGCTGTCTAACTCGGGTTTTTGCTTTATTTTATCATATTTTGAACCCTAGGTCCGAGAGTGGGTGATTTTGAGAGAGGATTTTCATATCAAATCATTGGATAAGTGCCTCTAACAAATTTTCAATTATATTTTGTGATTATACATTAGATTTAACATCAAAATTCATAAGAATCTAAAGGAAAATTTGGGTTTTAAAGAAAAACCTAGAAATTGAGATTTTTGGATTTTGACCACGATTTTGAGCATGGAATTGAGAATAAATTATATATTTGAGTTCCCGAGGTCATGGGTAAACTTTATCCTCGAAAAATTTCGGAAGGGGCCGAGGGCAATTTTATCAACTTTTCGATCGGAGTTAGAAATTGTTATAAATTGTACTATATTGAGTAATTGAACACATATTAATGGGTTTACATGATTATTGGCTAGTTTTGGATATTTTGCATCGATTTGAGTCTTCGAAAGGGCGTGGAATGCCGGTTATGGAACTTCGGAGTGACGTGAGTCTCCTTTCTAACCTTGTAAGAGGGAATTAACCCCATAGGTGAACCAAATTAATATGTGCCTCTATTTGTGGGGGCTACGTATGCACGATGTGACGAGAGTCCGTACGTATCTACTAGCTATCCCTATGTCCGGATAGTTTTAGGTTTACACCATGCCTTGTTGATATTGTTGTTGATTTATGTTTATTGTTCGCCTTGAGAAGAAGCGAGATTGAGTTTGCTTAGTAAATCTCTTGAAAAGAGTTGAAATTGAGGAATTTGAGATCTTAAAAGTTTTTATTTGAACTTTGTATTTTTGAAATGAATTAAAGGAATATTATAATAGCTTAAGAAATCTATGTTTAACCGTATCCCATGTATGTTTCGCTAGCGGGGTAATTTCCTTAAGAAGCTACAAGCTGAATTTCCCTTATTTTGAAAAGAATCAAGAAAGAGATATGATTTTAATGTTAAATTTATATTTGACCGTGTCGCAAGTATGATCCGCGAGCGGGGTGATTTTTTAAATATATATTTTATCGCGTCGCACGTATGATTCACGAGCGGGGTATTTTCTTATACTACACTTATGGGATCAGGCCGTTCATCTCAGCAGGATTTATGTACCACACTCTCATGGGAACGGGCCATTCGCCTCGGTAGGTTAATAGATGCATTTATGGTTCGCGTCGTTCGACCCTCGACAGTGCACATTTTTCTTTTATGTTATATCGAGTCGCACGCCTCGACATTTCCTATATATATATATATATATATATATATATATGAGAGAGAGAGAGAGAGAGAGAGAGAGAGAGACGCACACACATCATTCTTATGGGACTCTTGCTTAACATTTGGCTAGCAGCCAGTGTATCGGAGGATCTTTCCCTGATTTGAAACTTGTAACAACCATTTTATGAAAGCCACTATACTTTTATGTATATGTTCCGGTTACGGAGGGAACATGCTAGTTGAGAGATTGAGTATAGTCATAAAGAAGGGAATTGTTTCATGTATTTTATACATGTTTGTTTAATATGTTTACTCTGCTTCGTATTTATTCACTTTTTTACTAACCACTAATAAGTGTCGAAGTTGACCTCTCGTCACTACCTCTTCGAGGTTAGATGGGATACTTAATGAGTACACGTTGTTTTTGTACTCATGCTACACTTGCTATGCATTTTTGTTGCACATGCACATGTTTGTCTTATAGCTTAGTTCGGCGCAGTGGTATGGTTGATACGGAGACAGGGTGAGCTGCATTTCTCGAGACGGTCCATAGCCAGCAGAGTATCCTTCAGAGTAGTGTATTGTATTTTTTTACGGTCCAATTTGCATTCCGGACGGTTAGTGTATTACATTATTTCCTAGAAATTGCTCATGCACTTGTGACACCGGGTTCTGGGATGAGTAATAGATTATTCAGTATTTAGGTTTGTTAAAGACACCATTATTTATTCAGTAAAATTCTTTATTAATTGTTTAATGTTTAAAAAGGAATGATTTCAAAATAGTAAAACAAGAAATTTTTAGTTATTTGGTGTTGGCTTGCCTAACCGTGGTGTCCAGCGCCATCACGATCCTTGGTGGATTTTGGGTCGCGATAGTTCAAATGTCAAATCCTAATAGGCTACCAACTATGTATCCATGTAATATATAATCGACCGTTGAATGGCCTAAGAAACTCTTTTCTTCTTTCATTCAATCGCGCTGGCCAAGATCTTAGTTTGGTCGTTTATAATTCATGACAGTATGGAGCTTAAACTCATTATTAAGAGTTGTCAGATTTCATCTTGATCAGTCACTAATTCTACAAGCATTTGATCATGCACAATATCCTTTCAGCTATCATCCTAGGGCCATAACTGTCTAGTATCAAAGCACAATAAATAACTTGTAAATTACTATGACGATCTTAAGCTAAAGGAAATTCTTACATCACATTCTTCAGGAGAATATCCTATTGACAGTAAAAGGAAATTCTTACATCACATTCTTCAAGAGAATATCCTATTGACAGTTTATAGTAGTTCTAACTATCAGGAATTATCCAATGAGTCGGTCCAATGATCATATCTCCATATGCATCATCTATCTATGTGATTTAATTAACGAGATCACTAATTTTTATCCCATAAAAACGGTCACACAAATATTGATCTAACCCGATTACTAATGTCCAAATTAATAATCTTATGATCAAGAACAAATTTAGGTTAAATTATAAGAAACTTCACTTATCATGATATCCATCACATTGTCAAGTCTCAAAATTTAGTCAAGGACACTATCAAATAAGTCAAACAATTAATAACAATGATAAAAGAATATCAAATGTCATATATATTTTATATCAAATAACATTCACAAATTATGTTCAAATCATCAAATATGAGATTGGATCTAGGGCGTATCTACTATATCTCTAACGGAAGGAGTGTCGACCGATATTAACGATTTTAGTATCAGTTAGTTCATACTTATTCTTTATGGACTTTACGTTTTTGGTTTCCTTGCTGATCGTTATATCCAAACTCGCTTTTCTCACTTGAATTAACAATATAATAATTTTGATTGAATTTATTAGTCGAAGCAAAAGACAATATACCTTGATATTCTCAATCATTTTCTAATTCAAGCAAAATTATTGAAATGAGTGCAATTTAGTTCGTTCATATTCCATCATCATAATTTTTATTAGATTTTGATAAATAAAGAATTTCATTTAAATTACTAGTTTTTATTCTTTGGATGTGAATTAGATTAAGGAACTATAGTTATTTTATGCAGTTCAAATAAGAAATAATTCATATGAGTAAAAATCGTATTCAATTTTGAATATAAATATTAGGAGTTCCTACAAATAATTCAAATAAGAAAATATTAGTAATAATATTTTTAGTTAATTTTAAAGTGTTTAATATTAAAAAAATATTAATTGATAATTATATCTAATGCAAAATACGATATACGTGTTATCCTTCATTAATGATTACACGGTTTATATTAAAATAGCACATAAATATCCTTAAACTTTTGGTGCATATGTAAAAGATTAGAATTAATAATACTCATATGGTCAAAAAAATTACAAAATTTAGAATTTGAAAACATGTTTAATGGTGCTTAGGTGTTTAATTCAACAAAATTAAAATGAAGACAAAAACTTGAAAAAAGTTTTTCATTACATTACAATACTTAACGTGTCCAAAACTTTTTTTTTTTTTTTTTTTTTACATGTAGTGCCATGATTTAAATCCATCCCGTTGGATATTCAAGAGAAGAAGCTGATAAACAACGCTAACTTTATGAATTTTATTAATAGAAACATGAAAGAGTTAGAATATTTAAGAAAAATAGTTACACAATTTTAATAAAGAAAAATGTATAAAATCTTATTCAATTTTAGATTCCTAAATGTTAGGAGTTTATACCTAGTTCAAATAAGAAAAAATTAATAAATAAGATTTAGTTAATTTTAAATTCATAAATATTAGGAAAATAATTACTATATTACAATTATAATTCTATCTAGTGTGAACTCAATTTTTAAAGGGTTAAAAAGGCGAACGATATTTCGGCAAGGTCTTCATACTTTTAATATAATATAGAATAATATAACTATAGATACAAATATATTGAAATGGACAAATTTATGTTTTTACAGATATTAATTTCTCTCGTGGAAGAAAAAGGAATTTAAGCTAGCTTATTTCTACAAGATGCTTTTGAGATAATCTTAAATAGAACGATAAGCTTCGTTATGATTCATATAGTCGATTCTAATTGCTTAGAGTTAAGCCGATGTTATTGTTATAGTCTTGTAAATGTCAGCTTAATGCTGCATTAATTCATCTTTTTTAAAAAAAAATTGGGCCACATTTGTTTGCAAATTATGGAGATCTGAATCTTAATCTTTCAGATATCAAAGTGTGTGTGTTTTTTAGATCTTAATCTTAATCATTCAGATCTTAACAATTAAGTCTGTTTGTTTTTTTAATTTACAATCTCTTAATGGTTCTGAATAGATTATGGTAATTAAGATTTACAATAGAGTCTTAATATCATTAAGATGTTATATATTCAAGAATTTATGTAAAAATGATATTTACTATTACTCCTACACGTTCACCACTAACCACTATCACCATCATCATCTACCATTATAGATTACCACCACCCACTACCTACGATCCATTACAATCATCCTCAGCTACGACTACTACAGCTGCCAAGCAGGAATGTCAGTTGTCAGTACCACTAGTCATTATTCACAACCACCACCACCAACTATCATTACCACAACATTTATCAATAAGCACTATATATTACCATCACTAGTGACCACCACCATCACAACCACCATCACCGTTAACTACTACTGTCATCCACCATCTACTATTCATAATCACCATTCAATCAATATCAGTATATCACCATCAACTACTACTCAGCCGACACCCACAGTCACTAGTATTAGACATCACCACCATTAACTATCATAAAAAATTTAAAAATATTTTATTAATATAATATTAGATTAATTAGTACTATATGATCTGAATTTATACTTCTTAATTTTCAGATAAAGACAAGTTTGTACATTCAGACGTAGAGTAAACAAAAAGTCTTAGTTATTTTCAGATCTTAATACAAGTAATATCTTAATATTTAGATGTGTATTTTTCAAATATTTTAATTTTAACGCATAAATTAGTATTCAAATTTATATTGAGACGTCTTAATATTAATAAAAATAATTTCTAGATAGAGAAATTGTCTTGCCGAGATAGATTCACGAACGGCCTCGCCGCTGCGCACGGCTTCAAGGCAAACATATATAAATGGTTAACTTTCAGTTTGATCTCTAAAGAATGGTCGGGTAACAATCAACACCGATGGGTCTCCTTGTCGAAAAATTCTCCCGCCAAATTCGTCGGATCTTTGCCGGCGGACAAACCAGATCACAACCCAAGAAAACTAGATATAAGTTCATCAAAAACGGAAGCGTGCTCTCCGTAGTCCAATCTCAGAAGATTTGGTTCTAATTCCAAGGAGATGACAAATTTTAAGACTGGAGGGAGTTGTACGACCAATTTTAATTTCTTCAATGAATTAGAGTAAAATGCTATTAGTCATGGTGTATTTTCACTCATGAAAACACCAATGGAATGTCGATTCTGTTAAGTAAAATCACAAAAACCAATTTTGTTATAAACATACTTATAATTATACATCATTTTAGTAATGATCAAAACAGATACATAGATAATCAAGTACAGGAGCAGATTGCTTAGTACATCACTTATTTAAGTAGTAGTTCTTTACGCTATATATATAGCGAAAGCCACTACCAAAACACACATACTTTCACCATACATGATAGCATCAAATTTGTCGTAAATTTATTCCTCCAAATCCTTAAGAGCCCAGTTGAACTTCTGGCTCTGGCTGTACTGACTAGGGTGGCTGCCACCATAACCATGACCATGATAATTCGTCGACCCCATGCCCATGGCTGATGACATATGGGTAGATTGTTGCATTCCACTACCATAGCCACCATCATTATGGACCATACTGGTGTTGCTTGAAAAGTTGGTGGAGTCATGGGGCATATGCGGCCCCTGATGTCCATGACTACCATAATGTCCGCCATGGCCATGGCCATGACCGCCATAGTGTCCGCCATGGTGTTGGCCACCATGACCCATCATCATGTGATTGTGAGTGGACTGACCATATGGCATGGTGGAATAGCCCGAAGGCCTTGTCATTTGCATAGAGCCGCCATGGCTGCTGTCGGAATAGCAGTTTTGCTCGTGAGCGTAGGATTGGTTCTTGGTCAACCCAAGTTGAGTTTGGAGAACCATCTTGAATATTTTTTGCTACTCCTAAAGATGTGAAGTTTTGAGTTTTTGCTTGGTGAGAATGTAATCTTAGCTGAGCTATATTTATAGAGTTTTGGGCATATCACGTCACGACTAGAGGAATGCATAATATATGGAGTAATAGACTAAAGGATTCTAATAAGATAAGAAAGGCATCTCATTCCCATTTCTAATATAGAAGTAATAAAATGGAGCATATTTTTGGGTCGTAGTCTTTTGCTCTTATGCATTAAAACAAGCACCAAACTTTGTTCCCCAATACCAACTTGACATGCATGGAATCCTTCTTTAGGCACGTACTCATCATTGGTAAACCTCATGAGTCAGGAATAGCAAAATACTAATTTGAGTGGTGCATTTTAATCCAGTTGTTACGAAGTGAAGCAAAATCACTACGCTTAATGAAGGACTTTCTAATCTTACTGTTAATGTGAAGTGACTTGGTGGCATCAAGATGATGGAGTTGATTTCTCGGAAGTTTTCTGAACTGCTACTTCCGTTTCAATTTAAACGAGCTAGTTTGATTCGATACGGAGTTTAAGAAAAAAGAAGAAACTTTTTAAAACGTGTGATCTTAAAAACTTAAGGGGTAAAAGCTTTGTAGAGCATGACATTTGTGTGGTTATAAAAGCTTCTCATTAACGGTAAAATGAAGAGTTTAATAAATTATTTTCAAATTTAGACATGTGTCATCTATTTTGGAACAAACTTAAAAGGAAAGTACCTCACCTAATTTGAAACGGACGGAGTAATAAAAATTGGTTAGGAAGTCACTCTACTATATTTTATAACAGAAAAGTAACTCAATTTTATCTTTTCACAACGTTAACTACTACAACCATTCACCATCCACTACTCATAATCACCATCATCAACCAATACCATCACCAACTACTACCCAGTTGACACTAGTATCGAAGCCAGAAAATTCAATAAAGGTGTTCAAAGTCTATTTTTAATCAATAACAAGTAATATTTTACCTTATACGTAGTATAATTTTTCGACGAAGGATGGTTAGTTGACCACCCTAGGGCCAACATAGCTTCGCCCTGGTTGGCACCCACAATCACTACTATTAGATATCACAATCATTAATTATCATAATATTTTTTTTATTAGTATCATATTAGATTAATTAGTACTATTTGATTCGAATTTATACTTTCTAATTTTTAGATAAAGATAAGCTTTTGTACATTCATTTATAGAGTAACAAACAGACTTAATTATTTAGTAATCAAATCTTAGTACAACATCTTAATATTTAGATGTGTATTCAGATTTAGACATTTTAATCTTAATGCATATATTAATATTCAGATAAGTATTCAGATTCAGACATCTTAATTAATCTTAATAAAAATAAATGAGGCCTTAATACTTTTACTATTAATTTTTAATTTTTGTTTTATCCAGATGAATATCTTGAGTTGAAATATATGACTTTTGATAAATTACTTTCCTAAGATATGAAAAATTCCAATTCATCAAAGGGGAAAGGAAAAAAAAAAACAATCAATAGGCAATGAAGATATGAGAAATTTTACTTTTTTGGGGTTTAAAAATTTTCTTAATTATTTGGAAATTTAGATCGGTAAGCATCTATAAAAGTGATATTATTTATATAAATAATATTTTTTTTTTGTTGAATTTGGACATTTTATTTAAAAACTACGAAACATCGTTCAAAGGATCCATAGGATCATTGCACATAGCTGAAATATCCTCAAGGCATTCAGATTACCTAATTTAGCTAGACTTCTACAAGTGCTTTCTAACACTGTTTTCATACAAAAAAAACTCCTTCTTTATCCGCCAGTATCCTGGGCACAACAAAGGTGGAGGGATAACAAAAAAAATTGAACTTATTTAGGATGGCCTACTTGGTTGCTTCCTTTGCCAGCAGGTGATCAGCTACTTCTTTCCCTTGACGAAAATTATGCCAGACCACTAGTTCCTTGAAATTAACTGCCTGCAATTATTTATAAGAGAATATAAGCATGTTGCCCATTTTCTAACAGGCTTATTACCTGGTGAGTATGTTTCAATTTCAAGTGGGAAAAAGTTTTTTCCCAAGGCAAATTCCAAACTTTGATTGAGTGCTAGTAGTTCTGCATGGACACAAGATATAACTTGCACCCTAATATTGAAGCCCATGAGCCAATGCCCGTTGTGGTCTCGAACAACTCCACCTAAACTGCTGATATTTTATTTGTAAGCTCCATCAAAGTTTAGTTTATACCAATTAGTATGTGGCTTCCTCCAACTCGTCCTACAATTGACAGTCCTCGAGTGATTACTTTCCCCATTAGTGAGGGAGTAGTAGTATTCAATGGCTTGGTTGATGATGAAAGGGATAGAAACACTATCCATGGAATTGTTCTCTATATTTTTGTTTCAGTTTAGCCAAAGATTCCATAAAGTAAATGAAAATAGTTGAGCCAAAGTTATCAATTTGGAAGGGATACTAGGGTTACAATATCTAATTTTTTCCACCCAGTGATGGTTATTAGGGGTGGGTGTTGTGCAATCCCATATAACGACCCGACCAGTCATTTTGAGTATTTTAGCCCTGATTCCCTATTTATTGCATCAGCTTTGTTATATTGTGGTTATGCGAATTATCGGGATGTTTGGTTTTGGTTTCGGGTGAGTTCTCGAGTGAAATGGGACACATAGTCCCTAAGTTGGAGGTTTAAGTTGAAGGAGTTGACTGCAGTTTGACTAATGTGTAGACAACTCTGGAATAGAGTTTTAATGGTTCCAATAGCTTCATATGGTTGTTTTAGACTTAGGAGCGTATCCGGATGTGTAATTGGAGGTCCGTTGATCATTTCGGCGTGAATTGGCGAAAGTTAGAAAAATTAAGATTGGGAAGATTTGGAAAGCTTGATCCAGAGTTGACTTTATTAATATCGAGGTCGGATCCTGATTTTGAAAGTTGTAATAGGTCTGTAATATTATTTATGACTTGTGTGCAAAATTTGAAGTTAATCGGAGTTGGTTTGGTATGAATCGACATTGATTTTGGAATTCGGAAGTTCATAGTTCATAGGCTTGAATTTGGGTTGCGATTCGTAGAGTCGATTTTTTTTGGTGTGATTTTTGGCCTCGAGTAGGTCCATTATGTGTTTTGGGACTTGTTGATATTTTCAGATGGGATCCTGAGGGCCTCGGGTGTGTTTCAGATCAAATTCGGACCAATTGGACTTAACCTCACTGCTGAAGATAGGTTGTTACACTATTGGCCGCAGGAGCAAACTCGCAGAAGCGAATGGTAGCCTACCCAACTGAGACCACAAATGCAGTTAGAGTCTCGCATAAGCGAACTCGTAGAAGCGAGTGATGAATCACAAAAACGGAAGTGGATGGCCAAGCCTAGGGTCGCAGAAGCGGAGAGTTATCCGCATGAGCGCACTCGCAGTAGTGAGATTTTATTCGCAGAAGAGGAATCCCCTGAGCTTAAGTGGAATCCGTACCTACAATGGTTTTTTCGCAAGTGCGGCGTCGCAAAAGCGACACAAAGGCCACATAAGCGACACAAAGGCCACAAAAGCGGTTTTGCTTGGCAGAAAAGAGGGATTTTCGAGGGTTTGATTCATAATCTATTTTTGGACTTAGAGAGCTCGGCGAGAGGTTATTTTTCGAGGGTTTTTCAGAGATATCATTGGGGTAAGGAATCTTAACTCGATTTTGGTTAATTTACATGAATCTATTATTAATTTCATCATTTAATTAGTGGTTTGAGTTAGAAAATTGGGGGGAAATGGTAGAAACTTCTTAGGCTAAAATTTTGAGTTTTGAAGTACGATTTGAGGTCGGATTTGAGTAATTCTTGCATGGTTGGACTCGTTATCGAATGGGTTCGGATTTTATAATTTTGGTCTGGTTCCGAGACGCAAACCCAGGTTGATTTATTTCTTTGTAAAGATCATAATTTTATTGTTCGAATTAGTTTTCTATAGTTATATTTATAGTATAAAGTTGTTTTGACTAGATTCGAGCTTTTATGAGTTGGATATTTGAGGGAAAGACCTAGTAGTTAATTGAGTTAGTGTGATTTGAGGTAAGTGACTTGCCTAACTTTGTGGGGGGGGGGGCGGGAGGAGGGGGAATTACCCCTTAAGATTGGTGTTGTTTGTGTTATTATGATGTGTGGAAGCCGTGCACGCAAGGTTACGAGTGTGTATACAGGCTAAATATGGAAATTATCAATTTTAATTATGTAGATTACTTCCATGTCTTATTTGAGTTGTCTTAATATGTTATCTTCATCATCATTAGTATAATTTCACATGTTCTACTTGTCGTATCCCTTACCGCTGTTTGTTCTACATGCTTAGTTAAAGTTCTAATTTCGTTTATTTCGTATTTATTATTTAATTGTTGAACTCTTTACTTGAAGTTGTCATTCTCGAAATATCTTCTTGTTGAAATTGGTATTGATTTACAAAGGCCGTAATTCCTATTGAGGCAAAGTGTTAAGTTGTGCAATATCATTCTGTTGAGTTATTCACTTCCTGTTGTTATTGTTGAGATTTTGTGTACATTTTAGTTGAGTTGTGGGCTCCTTATTGTGAAAATAATGTATTTGTCGGTTTCTTTTGTCAAGTTGTGATATTCGGCACTTGAAGTGCGATTTGTGATACGTTGTGATATTGATACGCATGCATTGGTATACGGTTTTGGGGTTGAAAATCACGCGGTGATATAAGGTGGGCTTGATACGCGTGGCTAGTAAGGGAACTACTAGAAGCCATGTGGTGTGATAAGGTGGGCTAAAACGCGGGATGCTATTTCAAGAAAATGATTTTCAAAACTAAATGTAAAGGCTCCTGCAGTGATATAAGGAAAGATTGTGACTTATTCTATGATTTGAGACTATGAGACGGTACCTCGGTAGGGAATCTTATTGGCATTTTCTCCATTGTTGCACTTGCCTTTGGTTGTTGTTTCCTTAGCGTATTATTATTTGATTTCTCCGTATTGCACTAATTGCAAGTTCTGTGTAGCTAATCTTGATATGTTATTTGTTATTTCAATTTCATTACTGTCATTATTACGCACTCTAACATTTGCTCAGTCTTTTTATTTATTCCAGTTTGACTTTGACCTGACCTTGTCACTATACTACCGATGTTAGACTTGGCACTTACTGGTACCGTTGTAGTGTACTCATGCTACTCTTCTGCACATCTTTTTGTTCAGATCCAGGTACTTCCTATCAGCCCAGGCATTAGCTAGGATTTTGTTGCGAAGTCTTCAAGGTATACCTCCCGGCATCTGCTGGCCTTGGAGTCCCCCTCTCTAGATCTCTTTATTCATTATTTTTTATATATAGACATTGATGTATAGTATTATCCAGTATTTCTACTTAGAGCTTGTGACTTGTATTTTGTCGGGTCTCGATTGTTCTATATGCTGAGTTGCAAAGTTTGTTTTATATACTTGCTAAGTTTGAGACTTAATTATTATTTCAGTTATTCCGTATGTTTGTTAGGATGACCTAGTCTTAAAGACTAGTGGCCGTCACGATATCATACGGAGGAGAATTGGGGTCGTAACAAGTTGGTATCAGAGCTCTAGGTTCATAGGTGTTATGAGTCACAAGCAAGTTTAGTAGAGTTTCGTGGATCAGTAAGGAGACGACTGTACTTATCTTCGCGAGGCTATGGAACGGTTAGGAAAAGTTTCACTTCTATGATTCCTTATCGTGCAATTTATTGACTTCGAAATCCTAAATCTCTATCTTTCTATTCTCTCACAAATGGTGAGGACACGCACAACTAGATCTGATGATCAGACACTCGTGCCCCCCGGCTAGAGACGCGTGAGGTCGGGGCAGAGGCCGAGGACGGGCATGTGGTACAACCAGATCACCTGCCTGAGCTACTCATAGGAGCCACCAGTACATCCAGTTGAAGAGTAGGCACCTGAGATGCCTATTAATACCCTTGCACTTCAGGAGACTATCGCCAAGTCTCTGAGCATGTTTGGCACTTTAGCTCAGGCAGGATTGATTCCAATTGCTCCTGCAAAATCTCAAGATGAAAGAGGAGCACAGACTCTCATAACCCATACCCAAAGCAGTGGGTACAGGCTGATCGATTCCCAGAGGTCATACCAGTACAGTCGGTTATCCTGTTCAGGCGCGAGATTAGGATAGCAACTTCCGAGGGGGATCAGATCATGCTAGAGAGGTACAAGAAGTACCACCCTCCTACTTTTAGCGATTTTGCTTCAGAAGATGCCTAGGGTTTTCTGGAGGAGTGCCAATGTATCCTCTATAATATGGGTATTGCGGAGTCGAGTGGGGTTGTTTTCACTACGTTCCGACTTAATGGAGTGGCTTATCAGTGGTGGAGGGCGTATGAGTTAGAGTGGAGGTAGCTTCACTCACCTGGGATTAGTTCTCAAAGATATTTTTGAGGGAGTTTGTTCCCTAGAGTCTTAGGGATGCATGGCGCGCAGAGTTTGAGCAGTTGCGCTAGGGTTCTATGACTGCATCGGAGTATGCAGTCTCCTTCAATGATTTGTCCAAGCATGCACCAGCCTTGGTTGCTACTGTCAGAGAGCGAGTTTATTGATTTATCAAGGAGCTCTACCCTGGTATCGGATTTATCATGGCCCCCGAATTGGAGATGGATATCCCATACCAGTAGGTAGTGGAGATTTTAGGAGATTGGAGGGTATGTGCTCCCGGGATAGAGAGAAGATGGAGGCAAAGAGGCCTCGAGATTCTGGTACATATAGTGGTACCCATGCCCTAATTGCAGCCCGTGATGGTAGGGGCTATGTGAGTTGCCCTGTTCATTCAGCACTTCTAGCTTCCAGTGGTATTCCAGCTACTCCCGGGCCTCAGGTTCCCCATTATGCACTACCAATGTCCAGTGCACCTCAAAAACTGGATGTTTTCAGTGGTCAGTCCAGCCGATTAGGACCGAGCTAGTTCTAGAAGTCAAGTGCTCCCAAGGCTTATTTTGAGTGTGGTGACACTCGTCATATGGTGAGGGACTGCCCCAGAATCAGGATGGGTGCACCTTCACAAACTACTTAGGCACTACGTAATCCATAGGGCCCTCAAGCTTCTCAAGTCGTGGTTACCACACCAGTTGCCACTCTACCTGCATATCCAGCAAGGGTGGAGGTCGGGCAGGTAGAGGTCGCCCTAGTGGGGGAGGCCAGGCCAGATATTATGCCTTTCCCGCTAGGACGGAAGTAGTTGCATTCAACTCGGTTATCACAGGTATTGTTCTAGTTTGTCATAGAGATGTATCTTGTTGATGTGTGTATCAGTCATGTTTAGTTGTTTTTAGTGGCTTTGAGACCAAAGCCGATCTATTGTTGCTCAATATGGTAGATATTGATGTTATCTTGGGCATGGACTGGTTGTCACCCTATCATGCTATCCTTGATTGTCATGCCAAGACGGTGATGTTGGCTATGCCATGTTTACCGCGGTTAGAGTAGAGAGGTACTTTAGATTATGTTTCTAGCTTGGTAATGTCTTTCCTTACAACGGATGGTTGGAATGGAATGTGATGCATATCTAGCTTATGTGAGAGATGTCAGTATTGATACTTTTACCGCTAAGTCAGCTCCGGTAGTGAGGGATTATCCAGATGTATTTTTGGCGGATCTTTCGGGCATGTCGCCCGACATGGATATCAGTTTTGGTATTGATTTGTTACCGGGCACTCATCCCATTTCTATTCCACCATATCGTATGGCCCCAGCAAAGTTGAATGCGTTAAAGGAGTAGTTGCAGGAGCTGGTTGATAAGGGTTTTATTCGATCCAGTGTATCACCTTGGGGTGCTCTGGTCATGTTTGTAAAGAAGAATGATGGTTCCATGCGCATGTGTAATGATTATTGCTAGTTGAACAAGGTTACAGTGAAGAACAGGTATCCATTGCCACACATTGTGACCTATTTGATCAAGTACAGGGTGTTAGAGTGTTCTCCAAGATTGATTTTCAGCCAGGCTATCATTAGTTGAAGATTCGAGAGCCAGATATCCCGAAGACTGCCTTCAGGACTCGGTATGGCCATTACGAGTTCCTTGTTATGTCATTTGGGCTAACCAACTCCCCAACATCATTCATGCACTTGATACAGTGTATTCTAGCCCTATTTTTACTCATTCATCATTGTGTTTATTAACGACATCTTGGTGTACTCCCGAAGCTAGGAGGATCATAAGCAACACCTGAGGACCGTGCTTTATACCTTGAGAGAAAAGAAGTTGTATGCAAAACTTTTAAAGTGTGAATATCTGGTGGCATTTTCGGGTCATGTAGTGTCGAGTGAGAGGATTAAGGTAGATTTGAAGAAGATAGAAATAGTATAGAGTTGGCCCAGATCGTCTTCAGCTACTAAGATCTAGAGTTTTCTTAGTTTGGTAGGGTATTATCGTCAAATTGTCGCACCTCCTTTTTCCGCCCCCGCGAGGGCGTAGGGGAGTTTTTTCCAATTAAAGGACAGTCGAAACGGGATTTGTTTATTTATTTCAGAGTCGCCACTTGGGAGATTTAGGGTGTCCCAAGTCACCAGTTTAATCCCGAATCGAGGAAAAGAATGACTCTGTATTACAGTCCGCGAACCAGAAATCCGGATAAGGAATTCTGTTAACCCGGGAGAAGGTGTTAGGCATTCCCGAGTTCCGTGGTTCTAGCACGGTCGCTCAACTGTTATATTTGGCTTGATTATCTGATATAATACGTATTATAAACTTATGTGCAAATTTATCCCTTAGCCGCTTTTATTATTATTATTATTATTATTATTATTATTATTTTTATTATTATTATTATTATTATTTATTGTTATTATTTTACGAAGAATTGCAACATTGTGAAAACGTATTTCAAATCACGTCGCAATCAATGCACCCGTGATTATCGACACATTTCGACTCCGTTGAGATTTAGATTTGGGTTACATAAATGCACACCCGTATTTAAGAAAATAACATTATTAAATACGCGCCTAGAGCGACTAGCGTATCATTATTTTGGGTAGGGCCGTGAAATTTGCTAAAACGGCTCCTCCCTAATTCTAAGCGATTAAATGTACATTTATTGAGGGCCCCGCAATCTATACATTTCATTAAGAGAGGCTCATCTCATTTATTTTAAATGGACAAATCTTAAAGCGACTACATTTTTCTATAAAAATTAGTCTCTAAAATAAAGAAAGAAAATCCTAATTAATTACTAGCTTTTTATTATTTTAAGAAAACATGACATGCTAATTGCTTGATTAATACAAATATTGATGAAAAAGGAATTTTACTCTTAATTTCGAAATTATAAATAAAATAAAAATTCAACAACTAATATTCAAAATAAACAAATATAGCTAGATTAAAACTCAGCATTGTTATTTTTTTTAAAAAATATTATTGAGATTAATTATTCACAATCATTTGAAACTAGATTTAACCATAATTACTAAAGCTTATTAGAAAGTTTATTAGACTTAAACGTTCTTCTAATCTTGCTTAAGCTCAAGTCATGCCTTAATGCCTAATTTACGATGTTTAATTTAAATTCGTGTCTTAGCTAAATTTAGCTACTTGTTCATGATCAACCTATAATCTTGAAGCCTTCATAACTAGTGAATTAACCTATTTTGCCGAAACTGATTTATTACAGACTAACTTATGATATTATTTTCTTATTCCAGCTATTATTTAGTAATTCATGAAATAGCTTAAATACAATCAACAAAAGAAACAAAGAAAAAAAACGAAATTAAAACTTCAAATTTTCATTCTTCATATGTATTCATGCTTCATATTTCGGATTACAATAACCAGCTTTTCAGTTGTGTACCTGATATTGGAAGCAAAAGAAAATGAATATGAGAATCAGCAGCAGCAGTAAAATCAGTACAACACAGCAACAATAGCCCAGCAACAGTAACAACCCAGTAACAGACCGGTGGAGTAGTAATCCCAAAAAAACAAAAGCTTCCAGCTTTGATGAAACAACACTTAATTCTGATTTCAAACAACAAAAGAAAGCAGAATATTTTTTTTTAGTTTTTTTTTATTTGAAAGCTTAAATATTTTTTCGGAATTTTCTCTCTCTTAAATGTTCATCCCTTTTCTCTCTCTTATTTTCAGATTTGTTTCTCTCTCTCGTTTTTTTCTCTTCTGTCTGTGTATATTTTTTTTCTCTCTCTTTTTTTTTTCTATTCTGATTTCAAGACTTCTTATAACCCATCCCATAAATCTTTCAATTAATTAAAATCAATACTTTTTCTCTACCCAACCCATTATCTTCCCACTCATCCCCATTACATTAAATAAACATATCACACCACCCCATTATATTTTGTCCCCCATGTCTAACATAAATAAATACAAGATTCCCCCCACTAAATTTTGTCTTGTCCCCCCTTTATATTAAATAATCATATCACAACCCACCCCATTTCATTTTGTCCCCCATGCTTCATATAAATAATTACAAAATGTACAATTCCTAAACTACCCCTCCGACCTTATTACAATTACTATTTTACCCCTGAACGTACTACAAATTACCAAAATACCCCATCAGCTATAACAAACAATTAATCAAACTTAACCAAAATATAGACAATATGATCAATTTCTAACAATGTTCAAACAACAATATGAACACGGATGAACATCATAACAACAATATCACATGAACACAAATTGAACAACAAAGAACAACTAAAATTTGATTGAACAATATTTTTAGCAACAACAAGCCTATTTTCGGATTCAACAACAACAACAATCAAACAAGTATATTTAGATTTCTAACTTCAATATTAACTCTAACAACATTACAACAAACAATTCCTATATTAAACTTTAAACAAGATTATGAGACAAATTCAAGAAATAATCATAAATGGTAAACAAGAAATCAAGCTATACAAATTTCGGATTCAAGAATAATCAAACAAAGTATGAACATGAATTAAATATATTTTAAACAACAAACATGATGGATTCAAACGATTAAACCAACATATTTCTCTAACACAACTAAATTCTTTTAGACAAATAACAAGATCGACGAAGAAACAATTATGAATTTAAACTTGAACTTAACAATATTAATAATTTCTAAAAATACATAAAACACATGAAACAAATTGAAGAAACAATTAATTAAACTTCAATTTGTATCTCACCAACATTAAACTAACAACTTTTACCTAAACAATAAAACAAATATGAAATAAACATGAAAAACCACTAATTAACTTTCCATTTGAAATCTGAAAATTAATTCAATCAAAACACATGAACAAACTAAAAATTAATTCAACGATGAACAACGAACAAAACAAGAATCAAATATTTAACAATTTTAACTTTGAGAAATATAAAAACTAAATATGGACAAAAATAAAACTCCAAAACAACTAACCGGAGATGAATCAACGACGAACTCGATCGTAAACAAATCTGTCCGGGTTTCGACTCAAAAAAAAAATAAACCTTCGAACTTTGACGAGACGAAGAAGATGAAGTAACGTGAAGCAGAAACACGAAGCAACTGCTGCGATGAGCAGCAGCAACAGTCCATCGAGTGAGGAAGAAGAAGAAGCATGAAGCAGTAGGGGAGGTCGACGGACAACGAACCAAAATCAGCAGCTAGACGCAGCTGAAACAACCTGCGAATGGAGATGCATCAACGTTTTTTGGAGCAGCCATGGCTGCTCGTAGCAGCTGGACGCGACAAAGAAAACTGAAGCAATAGCAGCTGCTTAGCAGCAGTAGCAGCTGCGTGAGCGGACAGCAACCATGGTGGTAACAGTGAAGGCGATGAGCATCATGACGAGGAAGATGAAGCGGAATGAAGCAGTGGCGACCATGGATGTCGAGCTCGAGCTTGAGCTCAACGAAGAGGATGAAGGCATACGCGGCGACAAGCAGCTGAAGCAGAAACGTGACCAGCAGCAGCAATGGTGAAGCTGAAGACGCAGCGACGCAGCAGCACGACGGAGCTGAAGCGAGCTTCGCGTTGGGTTGTTCATAGTTTTTGAGGTCGTTCATGGGAGGGCAGCTTGGAGACGACGTGCGTGTGTGTGCTTGCGTTTTTATGTGTGTGTAAGTATGTGTTTGCTGTGTGTGTTGGAGAAGGAGAAGGTGGGCAGCCATTGATGGAGCTTGGTGAAGCTTGAGGAGGAAGAAGAAAGAAAGAGAGGGGGGGGGGATGAGTTAGTTTTAGGGTTTTCTTCTTTTTTTTTTGTTTTGTTTTGTAAAATGTAAGCCAATAGGATGTTGGGTTATGGACTGGGTCGACCCAGTTCAAAATGGACTGGGTCGTTTGGGAAGATTGGGCCATTTTTTGGGCCTGTGGCTTGAAATCGAAGAAGAGGCCCAATTCCGACTTTCTTTATATTTTCGCTCTCTTTTCTTCTTTTATTTCTCTAAAACTAAATTATAAAAATACTTAAACTATTATTAAGAACTAAATTAAGTTATAAAAGTGCAAATTAACTCCAAATAACAATTAACGCACAATTAAGTAATAATTAAGCATAAAATTGTATATTTGGACATTAAATGCTAAAAATGCAAAAGATGCCTATTTTTGTAATTTTCATTTTTTGTAAACAAATTTAATTAGTAACAATTATAGAATTAAATCCTACATGCAAATGCGACATATTTTTGTATTTTTTATTAATTTAACAAATAAACAAACACAGACAAATACAAATAATTATCCAAAATATCACAAAATCTCACAAAATTTCACACCAAGGAAAATCATTTTATTTTGAATTTTTTGGGAGTAATTCTCATATAGGGCAAAAATCACGTGCTTACAGCTGCCCCTCTTTGCCCGAAGACACGAACGGTTTTCGTGCAAAGATAAAGCGAGCGATTTTTGCCCATCCGAGTACTCCGTGTGAAGCATTTTTTTAAAAAGATTTGACCGAACCTTTGCTTCAAAGGTTTCCTACATATCCTGGGCTAAACAGAAATCAGGTCAATGTAGTTCGGGAAATTTTGGTAGCTGGGACTACCGTTGGACTGCACTGTTACTGTTGTTGCATGCTATTACTACTTCTTACCGATCTCCTTGTTACACCGTGCTTAAAAGAAAACAAGAAGTTAAGCTATACTGCAATTTTTCTTGTTGCCTTGCTTTCTTGTCTGCTTGCATTTTTTTCCAGTGCTTTTCTTCTTTTTGACACATGCACTTGAGTTTGTGCTGTGACCTCTTGTTGCAACCTTTTGCTTCCCGGTGCTGGGGATTTTTATTGTTTCCTGCTGGGGATTCCTATTGTAACCCTCTGTATTATTGTCCTCTGACTTGATCTTAAAATGTATGCCTCTGTTGTATGGGCAGGCTCCCAACTTCAATACTTGAAAATTAAAGACTGAAATGTATGCCTCTGTTATCTGGGCGGGCTCCCAACTTCAATGCTTGAAATGTAAAGACTGAAATGTATGCCTCTGTTATCTGGGTGGGCTCCCATCTTCAACACTTGAAAATTAAAGACTGAAATGTATGCCTCTGTTCTATGGGCGGGCTCCCAACTTCAACAACAACTTTAAAAATAAATGTCATTCCTCTCTTCAGGCGGGCTCCTGACTTCAACAACAACTTTGAAAATAAACTGTCATTCCTCTCTTCAGGCGGGCTCCTGACTTCAACAACAACTTTGAAAATAATCGTCATTCCTCTATTCAGGCGGGCTCCTGACTTCAACCAATACATCGCCATTCCTTTCTTTAGGTTGGCAAGATTTCAACAACTTTTAAAAAATGCCTTTCCTCTCTTCAGGCGGGCTCCTGACTTCAACAACAACTTTGAAAATAATCGTCATTCCTCTCTTCAGGCAGGCTCCTGACTTCAACCAATACATCGTCATTCCTTTCTTTAGGTTGGCAAGATTTCAACAACTTTTAAAAACGTCTTTCCTCTCTTCAGGCGGGCTCCTGACTTCAACAACAACTTTGAAAATAATCGCCATTCCTCTCTTCAGGCGGGCTCCTGACTTCAACTAATACATCGCCATTCCTTTCTTTAGGTTGGCAAGATTTCAACAACTTTTAAAAACGCCTTTCCTCTCTTCAGGCGGGCTCCTGACTTCAACAACAACTTTGAAAATAATAGCCATTCCATTCTTCAGGCGGGCTCCTGACTTCAACCGATAAATCGCCATTCTATTCTTCAGGGGGCTCCTGACTTCAACCAATACATCGCCATTCTATTCTTCAGGGGGGCTCCTGATTTCAACCAATACATCGACATTCCTTTCTTTAGGTTGGCAAGATTTCAACAACTTTTAAAAACGTCTTTCCTCTCTTCAGGCGGGCTCCTGACTTCAACAACAACTTTGAAAATAATCGACATTCCTCTCTTCAGGCGGGCTCCTGACTTCAACCAATACATCGCCATTCCTTTCTTTAGGTTGGCAAGATTTCAACAACTTTTAAAAACGCCTTTCCTCTCTTCAGGCGGGCTCCTGACTTCAACAACAACTTTGAAAATAATCGCCATTCCTCTCTTCAGGCGGGCTCCTGACTTCAACCAATACATCGCCATTCCTTTCTTTAGGTTGGCAAGATTTCAACAACTTTTAAAAACGCCTTTCCTCTCTTCAGGCGGGCTCCTGACTTCAACAACAACTTTGAAAATAATCGCCATTCCTCTCTTCAGGCGGGCTCCTGACTTCAACCAATACATCGCCATTCCTTTCTTTAGGTTGGCAAGATTTCAACAACTTTTAAAAATGCCTTTCCTCTCTTCAGGAGGGCTCCTGACTTCAACCAATACATCGTCATTCCTTTCTTTAGGTTGGCAAGATTTTAACAACTTTTAAAAACGCCTTTCCTCTCTTCAGGCGGGCTCCTCACTTCAACAACAACTTTGAAAATAATCGTCATTCCATTCTTCAGGCGGGCAAATGTCCTTTTACCGATAAATCGCCATTCTATTCTTCAGGGGGGCTCCTGACTTCAACCAATACATCGCCATTCTATTCTTCAGGGGGCTCCTGATTTCAACCAATACATCGCCATTCTATTCTTCAGGGGGGCTCCTGACTTCAACCATTTTTTCAAAAATGCCATTCCTTTCTTTGGCTGGCACGATTTTAACAACCCTTTTTTTTAAAAAAAAATGTCTTTCCTTTCTTCAGGCGGGCTCCTGATTTCAACCGATAAATCGCCATTCTATTCTTCAGGGGGGCTCCTGACTTCAACCATTTTTTTTTCAATTCAAACTTCTTCTTTTTTTTCAAATTATCCTAGGAGAAAATTCATCAGACTAGGATTTGATATCTTATCTTAGGAGAAAGATTCATCGGACTAAGATTTGATATCTTATCTTGGGAGAAAAATTTCATCGGACCAAGATTGTGACTCTAGGAGATAAATCGTCAGACTAGGTCCATTTTGTTGTGATCTTAGGAGAAAGATTCATCCGACTAAGATTTTATTCTTATCTTGGGAGAAAAATTTCATCGGACCAAGATTGTATCGGGAGGGAAATTCATCAGATTAGGACTTTTTATCCTAAGAGGAAAATGTAAAGATCAATGATTTGAGAAACTTACCTTTGCAATTTCTTCTTTTCTTTTCTTTTTCCTTTGCGCTGCTTTGTTCTTGCTTGCTGGGGATAATACCACTGTGGGAGTCTCCTTTCTTCCTCTCCTTCAAATTCAAATTTTTTTCCAGAATTTATTTTCTCTCAACACTGCTGGGGATAAAAGTGTTATCTTCTTGGGATAACGTTGTTGAGGATAATGCTGCTGGGGAATTTTATCCCTTCAAATCGATGCTTCATTCTTCTGGAATCTGCTGGGGATGATAATGGTTTTTGCTTTTCTGAGCAAAAATGTCATCCCTTTGTTCTGTCTGCTGGGGAACAACTTCTTTTATTAAAACTTGTTATGCTGGGGGTAAAACTGGTTCAAAGACCACTTCCCTTGAGACTGGTGTTATATTCATTCTACCCCGAATGGGTATCTGACTTCCAGAAAATTTTCCAAATGAAAGGAAAATTTTCTGCCCCAGTTTGACAGTCTCCCTTATGGCATGCATTTCTGTCATCAATGCCATTTCCTTTACCTGTTTCAATTTAAACAAAATTTATTAGTTTAAAACGCGGTGCTTGGTTGTGATACTCCTACTGGGATGGCTTTTCCCTTTTCCCTTCCTTGCTCTGCGTTCCACAACTTGTTGGGGATGATATTATTTGCTGGGGATAATCCTTTTCTGCTGGGGATATCCCTCTTCTTTCGTGGCATGGCTCGGAAACTTGCATTTTCCCGACCTTTTAGTCTCGCATGAATTTCCCAAATCATGCTTATTGTTTTTCTTGTTTTGTCCACGGGCTCTGGTCTTGAGGTTTAATAACCTTTGATTTCGGCAAGGATATCCCTCTTGACACTCGTCAATCCTTTTGCTGGGGATATCTTTCTTGACACTGGCCTCGCGCTTGTTCCTTCCTGACTATATCACTTGGATGTACTAGTCAGATCTTATCTTGGAAAGCTGATGGTCTACTTTGAAGTCATTTCCCACTGGTCTTGACCAAACAGACTCTACTGGGGAAATTTCTATGAAAGGAAAAGATAAAAGGGAACAGAATAAAAGACAAAGGAAAAAATGACTCTTTAACAAAAGAAACTATAAATAAAAACCTATCAAACGAAAACACTGACTCTAATGGTCATGACATGCATATGTGGCCTATCCTTCGTCATCAATCGTCTTTCGAGGTCTTCCCTTGACTATCCCCCATCTGATTCCCAATCTTATTCGACCTGTAGTGCCCGAAGGGTTTTCACTATCAAGCCTCTCTCATTTTGGTTTTTCTCTCAGCTTGCGTCGCCTTATGGTGTCCGTAAAAATTTTCACCGATAAGACTCTCTCATTTGTATCACTTTCCAGCTGGGGATTTGGAGTGTTGCCGGTATGACTCTCTCTGCTGGAGATTAGAGTCCTTTCTGCTGTGGAACAGAATGTTATGTTCGTCGGTAAGATTCTCATTTGTCTAACTTGGCATCTTTTGCAGACTGATCAGAAGGTCTTTCTTTGGACCGTAATGTGGGTTTTTTGGATAGGTTTAGAAAGAAAGGGTATTAAAGGCTCAAAAACAAATCAATTTGGGGTTCAAAATTACAACCTTCGAAATCATATTTGTTTATAACAAGCGCAACCCTTGCCCCAGTTTCGTGCTTGGGGATTACTTATTTATCATTTATATTTTTTTTTTTATTTTTTTAAATTTTTTGTTACACTATGCACACCATGCACATTATGCACACTATGCACCCTATGACCGAGCCGTGAGGCGCCTACGTATCCTCTTTGAGGAATCAGGTCAAACGTAGTTCCCAATTCCTCTTTTTCTTCTGACTTTCTTTTGTTTTTTTTTGTTATCATTTTTCTCTCATTTTTTTTCCTTTTTTCGTTTTTTTTATTACCTTCCAAGCTCGTATTTCCTAGTCGTTGCTATTGATTCTGAACGAGGGGTATGAAAGAAAATAAATAAGGCTCAAAATGGCTAACGAAGGATAAAGTGTTTAGGTAGCAGAATAAAATGCCTTCGTCATTCCAGTCTTCAAAACATGCCAAGTGCAAACAACACAATTGATCATAGATTTATAGTCTCTTCCGATGGTGCTGGACTTGACAATTATGTTAAACACTTGCTTTTTCATTTGTCATTTCTAAAGCACCGTTGGGCGACACTCTCATTCTCATGAACGACCCTCATGCCAATTTGGCGAATCTTGCATTTAACGGTTTTCTTTAAGTTTTACTTGCCCCAGTTCCACATGACTCGGGCTTCAAATAATCTCAAACTGTTCTTATTTCCCTTAAATGCTTTGATCACCTCTCCAGGGTTTTATGATTAACTTTAAAGACCAGGCCCAAACTGTGTGCACATGTCATGTCACTAGAATCGGCGTTGAATAAAAATGATAAAAGTACTAAACAAAAAGATGACTGGAAACAATAAAAGACCGGCTTTTGTATTAGACTAACGGAGAAATGGTTTGAATAATAAAACAAACAAAACAACCAGAATAAAATCCTAACACAGCCTTGACAAAACTTAAACAAATTGATATGACAAACTGGAACGATAAGAAGGTTTGACACAAGACAATATTCGGATTACAACCCTAAGAATAATCCGGACAACAGAAATGACAACAAAATAAACCACCAACAGCTTCTCTCTTGCTAACCAAGGAACGGAGCGTCCCCCCATTTTATCAAAATTGGCATCTTAGCCACTAAGCTTTGCATTAGTATTGCCAAAACCATTATCAGCTTCCATATCATCAACCTCCGTCAACAAGTTCTCGATAGGGTTCGAGTGCTCCATGTCACTGTTATCGATCACAATCCGCCCTTCTTGGATCATTTTCTCTACTTCCTTTTTCAAATTACGACAACTCTCAATGTTGTGCCCTATGACATTGGAGTGGTACGCGCATCGCGCTGCCGGATCAAAGTTTCTTGCATGTGGATCTGGAGTATATGCGGGGAGCGGCTCAATCAAGCCAGCATGCTTTAGCCTTTCAAACAGACTTGCATAAGATACTCCGATAGGGGTGAGAGCCTTTCCTCGTTTCAGCAACCTTTCGTTCCTAAATGCTTGATTGGGCCGGAAACCTGATCCAGGGGGCTTCCGGTAGGCTTGTGAGGGTGGATAGGCCTTCTGTGGAGCTGGGTATTTGGAAAGTGAAGCCCGTCTTTGGGAATCTCGTGGAGAGAAGTAGCATTGGGGAGGGGAGTAGCGTGGACGAGTGATGGAGCTACTCGGGTAGCTAGGAAAGCTGTCATAAGTGGGTTGGGATGGAGAGTATGGGGGATGGGTAATGCCAGAGTTTGAAAAGCTTGGCGGTGGTGGGGGTGGTGCTTTCCCAGTTATCCATGCCTGATACATGTCTGCCACATGTTGTCTCAGCATTTTCACTTCTTCTACCAACCCGTTGTTCTGTTCGACCAATTGTTGTCGGTCATCAGTACCGACCCACCCTGTTCTGAGGTTCTGTGTCATTTGCTTTGCAGGGAGGAGTTACCACAACCAACCACTTTTCTATATATGAACACAGCAAAGGGAAGCCATCACGTTAGTGTCAGGGCATTTGACAGATAATCATATATTAGAGATGCAATGCACCTAAGCAGTTAAATCGTTCTATCAGAGATGCGATGCACTTGCGCTTTCCTTTATTTTTCTTTCTTCCCTTTTTTTTTCTTTTTCAGTGGTGGTCGAATCTTATGGAGATTGCCTACGTATCATGACCCCGCATGAATCAGACCTTGCGTAGTTCGGACCAATAAACAATAAACATTTTTTATCAATTTTCATATTAAAACAAACTGGGTTTCAATGGTTTGAAGATTACCTACAAACTTGAAAATCAAACAACCCACATATTTTAATCAAAAGATTTATACTCTCAAAACAAAAAAGGCCAGCTTCCTTTCCCCGTTTGACAAATGCAACCAAACGGCTATTTTTGCAAATGTGGCCCCTTCCAAATCTCACATGAATTTTGAGGCCGGGGAGGATTATTTTGACACTTTACAAACTTGTCCGTTCTTTTACGAAAATAACCTTTCGACAACTGAAAGATACTCTAAGGTTATTTCGGCAAGAACGGTTTAAGACGCGGTCGAAGCTGGCTCGGCTTATTTTGGCCAAAAATCCAAACGGTATTCACCTGACCACTGACTCTTTGTTTTTTTTTTTCAAATTACAATAAAAACCGGGTTTTGCAAACACGGCCCTTCAGCGCCTTGGGGACGAAGATTTTTCAAGGCTGTGTGGGTCAACTGGCCCAAATCTTAACAAATGACCCAAAGGTGGCTGTTTATGCAAAGTCAGCCTTCCGTCGTCCCTTTCGGGAACATTCAGCTATGTCTTGATAAAACAGCATCACCCGACTTCTTTATGACAAAATTAAAATTTGACATATTTTTTTGGCTATTTTTTTAGCAAAAATGGGAGGTTGGACACCACCCGACTTATTTATGACAAAATTAAAATTTTGACACGTTTTTTATTTATTTATTGGTTTTTGGCTATTTTAGCAAAAGGGGGGTTGGACCCGATGAGGATTGCCTACGTATCTCACATCCGGTGAGAATCAAACCCGCGTAGTTCGGGTAGGTCATGAATAAAGTAAATAAACTAATTTTAATTTTTTTTTTTAATTTGTAAAAGAACTGCTTTAAAAGAAGAAGGGAAGTGTGTATATATATATATATATATATATATATTTTTGGATTTTTGATTGATTTTCTTTTTGAAAGAAAGACTTCTAAGAATTCATTTTCTTTTGATTTGAACTTTGAGAATTTCAAAAGTAAAAGGAAGATATTTTTTTTGTTTGAATTTTTATTTGTTTTCTCTTATTCTAAAGAAGAAAGAAAATATTTTTTGGAATTTTACCTCTAATAAAAGAAATGCTTTCTAAATTTTTTTTTTAATTTTGAATTTTCTTTTCAATTTTTTTTAAAAAGAAGGAAAATATTTTCGGATTTGTTTTATTTTATTATATATATATTTTTTAATAATTAAAAAGACTTTCTAAAGAAGTCAATAATGGAAAATATTTTTGGATTTTTTGTTTTGAAAATTGGGAGTCTAAAAAAAACTTTTCTAGACTTTTTGGCAGGACAAATATTTTTGCAACAAATAAAGATATATATACATTTTTTGGAAATAAAGAAAAACTTTTTGGATTTATATATATATATATATATATATATATATATATATATATATATATATATATTTGCAACAAATAATAAAACCACTTTCAACGCCCGACTCTTTTTATTTTATTATTTTGAATTTTTCAGAAACAAATAAATAAAACTATTTTAAAAGTAAGACTCTTTTTCATTGTCATTTTCAGGGGAAGACAAACTATTTTCCGTTTTATATTTTTTATTTATTTTTATTTTTTTTAAAAATAAGACAGAACAACGAATTTTTTTTTCCTTTGCTTTTTTAGTAAAAGAAACTCATAAAACATTTTTTTTATTTTCTCGAAATTTCGGCAGAGTTTTGACAATATTTGGGCATTGTTTTTTTTTCAAAAATAAACAATCAATTCCCTAACCGCTATTTCTTTTTTTTTCAATTTCAAAATATTATTCCTGATATTCAAAAGTCAGTCAACACACAAATCCGGATCAAATAAATGCGCAAGTAGCAGCAAGTAAGATGCATCAGGATGGTCATTTTCATTTTTTGGTACACCTGTCCTAGACAGACCCAACCCCTGTGTTGAGCCTCCAAAGTCAAATGCACGTGATGCAAACAAACGTTCCTACTAGGGATCCGGCATGAAGCTGAGTTATTCTAAGTGAAAAAACCTGAGGCATATTGTTCTAGCCCTGGCTCACCCAAGTGGACAGCTTGAGCCGAAGTGGGGGCAACGTACCGGGAGCACGAAAGTCTGCCCGGCCTAGTTACTTGTCCCAACTTCGTCTTATTTGGTATGACTTCTAACAGAAAGGTGGGTCACGCGCACGTGTACACCATAAATTTAGAAGACTCAGAAAGAAGAAGGGTTTCGTAGCAGTTTTATATACACAATTCAGATAATATTAAAGCGGTAAAAGCATCATTTAGCACATTAAGCATATATCATGTAAAAATCAGATAATAAATAAAGCCAACTATAACAGTTATTTTAAGCTCGAATTCTTGAACCCTGAACCAGTGGTTCTAGGTCAACTCCCCAGCAGAGTCGCCAGAGCTGTCGCACCTCCTTTTTCCGCCCCCGCGAGGGCGTAGGGGAGTTTTTTCCAATTAAAGGACAGTCGAAACGGGATTTGTTTATTTATTTCAGAGTCGCCACTTGGGAGATTTAGGGTGTCCCAAGTCACCAGTTTAATCCCGAATCGAGGAAAAGAATGACTCTGTATTACAGTCCGCGAACCAGAAATCCGGATAAGGAATTCTGTTAACCCGGGAGAAGGTGTTAGGCATTCCCGAGTTCCGTGGTTCTAGCACGGTCGCTCAACTGTTATATTTGGCTTGATTATCTGATATAATACGTATTATAAACTTATGTGCAAATTTATCCCTTAGCCGCTTTTATTATTATTATTATTATTATTATTATTATTATTATTTTATTATTATTTATTGTTATTATTTTACGAAGAATTGCAACATTGTGAAAACGTATTTCAAATCACGTCGCAATCAATGCACCCGTGATTATCGACACATTTCGACTCCGTTGAGATTTAGATTTGGGTTACATAAATGCACACCCGTATTTAAGAAAATAACATTATTAAATACGCGCCTAGAGCGACTAGCGTATCATTATTTTGGGTAGGGCCGTGAAATTTGCTAAAACGGCTCCTCCCTAATTCTAAGCGATTAAATGTACATTTATTGAGGGCCCCGCAATCTATACATTTCATTAAGCGAGGCTCATCTCATTTATTTTAAATGGACAAATCTTAAAGCGACTACATTTTTCTATAAAAATTAGTCTCTAAAATAAAGAAAGAAAATCCTAATTAATTACTAGCTTTTTATTATTTCAAGAAAACATGACATGCTAATTGCTTGATTAATACAAATATTGATGAAAAAGGAATTTTACTCTTAATTTCGAAATTATAAATAAAATAAAAAATCAACAACTAATATTCAAAATAAACAAATATAGGTAGATTAAAACTCAGCATTGTTATTTTTTTAAAAAATATTATTGAGATTAATTATTCACAATCATTTGAAACTAGATTTAACCATAATTACTAAAGCTTATTAGAAAGTTTATTAGACTTAAACGTTCTTCTAATCTTGCTTAAGCTCAAGTCATGCCTTAATGCCTAATTTACGATGTTTAATTTAAATTCGTGTCTTAGCTAAATTTAGCTACTTGTTCATGATCAACCTATAATCTTGAAGCCTTCATAACTAGTGAATTAACCTATTTTGCCGAACTGATTTATTACAGACTAACTTATGATATTATTTTCTTATTCCAGTTATTATTTAGTAATTCATGAAATAGCTTAAATACAATCAACAAAAGGAACAAAGAAATAAAAACGAAATTAAAACTTCAAATTTTCATTCTTCATATGTATTCACGCTTCATATTTCGGATTACAATAAACAGCTTTTCAGTTGTGTACCTGATATTGGAAGCAAAAGAAAATGAATATGAGAATCAGCAGCAGCAGTAAAATCAGTACAACACAGCAACAATAGCCCAGCAACAGTAACAACCCAGTAACAGACCGGTGGAGTAGTAATCCCAAAAAAACAAAAGCTTCCAGCTTTGATGAAACAACAATTAATTCTGATTTCAAACAACAAAAGAAAGCAGAATATTTTTTTAGTTTTTTTTTTATTTGAAAGCTTAAATATTTTTTCGGAATTTTCTCTCTATTAAATGTTCATCCTTTTTCTCTCTCTTATTTTCAGATTTGTTTCTCTCTCCCGTTTTTTTCTCTTCTGTCTGTGTATATTTTTTTTTTCTATTCTGATTTCAAGACATCTTATAACTCATCCCATAAATCTTTCAATTAATTAAAATCAATACTTTTTCTCTACCCAACCCATTATCTTCCCACTCATCCCCATTACATTAAATAAACATATCACACCACCCCATTATATTTTGTCCCCCATGCCTAACATAAATAAATACAAGATTCCCCCACTAAATTTTGTCTTGTCCCCCCTTTATATTAAATAATCACATCACAACCCACCCCATTTCATTTTGTCCCCCATGCTTCATATAAACAATTACAAAATGTACAATTCCTAAACTACCCCTCCGACCTTATTACAATTACTATTTTACCCCTGAACGTACTACAAATTACCAAAATACCCCATCAGCTATAACAAACAATTAATCAAACTTAACCAAAATATAGACAATATGATCAATTTCTAACAATGTTCAAACAACAATATGAACACGGATGAACATCATAACAACAATATCACATGAACACAAATTGAACAACAAAGAACAACTAAAATTTGATTGAACAATATTTTTAGCAACAACAAGCCTATTTTCGGATTCAACAACAACAACAATCAAACAAGTATATTTAGATTTCTAACTTCAATATTAACTCTAACAACATTACAACAAACAATTCCTATATTAAACTTTAAACAAGATTATGAGACAAATTCAAGAAATAATCATAAATGGTAAACAAGAAATCAAGCTATATAAATTTCGGATTCAAGAATAATCAAACAAAGTATGAACATGAATTAAATATATTTTAAACAACAAACATGATGGATTCAAACGATTAAACCAACATATTTCTCTAACACAACTAAATTCTTTTAGACAAATAACAAGATCGACGAAGAAACAATTATGAATTTAAACTTGAACTTAACAATATTAATAATTTCTAAAAATACATAAAACACATGAAACAAATTGAAGAAACAATTAATTAAACTTCAATTTGTATCTCACCAACATTAAACTAACAACTTTTACCTAAACAATAAAACAAATACGAAATAAACATGAAAAACCACTAATTAACTTTCCATTTGAAATCTAAAAATTAATTCAATCAAAACACATGAACAAACTAAAAATTAATTCAACGATGAACAACGAACAAAACAAGAATCAAATATTTAACGATTTTAACTTTGAGAAATATAAAAACTAAATATGGACAAAAATAAAACTCCAAAACAACTAACCGGAGATGAATCAACGACGAACTCGATCGTAAACAAATCTGTCCGGGTTTCGACTCAAATAAAAAATAAACCTTCGAACTTTGACGAGACGAAGAAGATGAAGCAACGTGAAGCAGAAACACGAAGCAACTGCTGCGACGAGCAGCAGCAACAGTCCATCGAGTGAGGAAGAAGAAGCAACATGAAGCAGTAGGGGAGGTCGACGGACAACGAACCAAAATCAGCAGCTAGACGCAGCTGAAACAACCTGCGAATGGAGATGCATCAACGTTTTTTGGAGCAGCCATGGCTGCTCGTAGCAGCTGGACGCGACAAAGAAAACTGAAGCAATAGCAGCTGCTTAGCAGCAGTAGCAGCTGCATGAGCGGACAACAACCATGGTGGAAACAGTGAAGGCGATGGGCATCATGACGAGGAAGATGAAGCGGAATGAAGCAGTGGCGACCATGGATGTCGAGCTCGAGCTTGAGCTCAACGAAGAGGACGAAGGCAGACGCGGCGACAAGAAGCTGAAGCAGAAACGTGACCAGCAACAGCAATGGTGAAGCTGAAGACGCAGCGACGCAGCAGCACGATGGAGCTGAAGCGAGCTTCGCGTTGGGTTGTTCATAGTTTTTGAGGTCGTTCATGGGAGGGCAGCTTGGAGACGACGTGCGTGTGTGTGCTTGCATTTTTATGTGTGTGTAAGTATGTGTTTGCTGTGTGTGTTGGAGAAGGAGAAGGAGGGCAGCCATTAATGGAGCTTAGTGAAGCTTGAGGAGGAAGAAGAAAGAAAGAGAGAGGGGGGGGATGAGTTAGTTTTAGGGTTTTCTTCTTCTTTTTTTTGTTTTGTTTGTAAAATGTAAGCCAATAGGATGTTGGGTTATGGACTGGGTCGACCCAGTTCGAAATGGACTGGGTCGTTTGGGAAGATTGGGCCATTTTTTGGGCCTGTGGCTTGAAATCGAAGAAGAGGCCCAATTCCGACTTTCTTTATATTTTCGCTCTCTTTTCTTCTTTTATTTCTCTAAAACTAAATTATAAAAATACTTAAACTATTATTAAGAACTAAATTAAGTTATAAAAGTGCAAATTAACTCCAAATAACAATTAACGCACAATTAAGTAATAATTAAGCATAAAATTGTATATTTGGACATTAAATGCTAAAAATGCAAAAGATGCCTATTTTTGTAATTTTCATTTTTTTTAAACAAATTTAATTAGTAACAATTATAGAATTAAATCCTACATGCAAATGCGACATATTTTTGTATTTTTTATTAATTTAACAAATAAACAAACACAGACAAATACAAATAATTATCCAAAATATCACAAAATCACACAAAATTTCACACCAAGGAAAATCATTTTATTTTGAATTTTTTGGGAGTAATTCTCATATAGGGCAAAAATCACGTGCTTACACAAATCATAGAGGGTTTCTAATCTATTGTTGCACCTATGACCAGATTGACCAAGAAGGGTGCTCCGTTCAGGTGGGCTGTGGAGTGTGAGGAGAGATTTCAAAATCTCAAGACTGCTTTAACTACAACCCAAGTGTTGGTCTTACCTATATGTTTGGGGTCTTATACTGTATACTGAGATACATCGCGTGTTGGCCTCTACGGTGTTGATGCAAGATGGTAGGGTGATTGCCTACGTGTCTAGATAGCTGAAGACGCATGACATGAACTATCCTATCCACGACCTTGAGTTAACAGCTATTTTTCATGCGTTAAAGATTTGGTGGCACTATTTGTACGGTATCCCTTGTGGGGTCTATGCCGACCACTAGAGTCTCTAGTATCTGTGAAAACAAAAGGATCTTAACTTGCATCAACGGAGGTGGTTAGAGTTGCTTAAGGACTATGATATCACCATCCTATATCATCCCGGAAAGGCCAATATGTTGGATGATGCCTTGAGTCGCAAGGCAGAGAGCTTGGGTAGTTTAGCATATCTACTGGCAGCAGAGAGGTCGTTAGCCTTGGATGTTCAGGACATTGCCAGCCAATTTGTTAGATTTAATGTTTTGGAGCCGAGTCAAGGTTTGGCTTGTGTGTTTTCTCGGTTTTCTCTTATTGATAATATCAAAGAGCGTTAGTATGATGACCTCCATCTGCTTGTCCTCAAAGACACGGTTCAACATGGTGATGCCAAGGAGGTCACTATTAGGGATGACAGCGTATTAAGTATGCAGGGTAGGCTATGTGTGCTCAATGTAGATGGTTTTCGTGAGTTGATTCTTCAGGAGGCCCACACTTTGCGGTACTTCATTCATCTGAGTGTCGCCAAGATGTATTAGGACTTGAAGCAGCACTATTGGTGGCGACGAATGAAGAACGACATAATAGAGTATGTAGCTTGGTACCTAAATTGTTAGTAGGTGAAGTATGAGAATCATCGGCCAGGCGGATTGCTTCAGAGGCTACAGTATCCAGAGTGGAAATCGGAGCAGGTTACTATATATTTTGTTGTTAGGCTCCCACAAACTCAGAGGAAGTTCGATGCAGTATGGGTGCTTGTGGATAGGTTGACCAAGTCGTCTCATTTTATTCCAGTTGTGACTACTTTTTCCTTAGAGCAGCTAGCTAAGGTTTATATTCGCAAGATTGACAGGATTTATTTCATGCCAGTACCCATCATCTCTAATTGGGGTATGCAGTTTACATCGCAGTTCTAGAGGGTCGTACATCATGAGTTAGGCACACGGGTGGAGTTGAGTATATTATTTCACCCTCGGACATATGGACAGTCCGAGCGCACTGTTCAGATACTGGAGGATATGCTTTGTGTGTGTGTGATGGAGTTTGGGGGTTTTTGGGATCAGTTCTTGCCGCTTGAGAAGTTTGCCTACAACAACAGCTACAAGTTAAGCATTCAGATGGCTCCGTATGAGGCCTTGTATGGGAGATGGTGTTGGTCTCTAGTGGGTTAGTTCGAGCTGGGTGAGGCTAGGCTATTGGGTACAAACTTGGTTCAGGATACTTTGGAAAACATTAAATTAATTCAAGATCGGCTTTGCATAGCCTAAATCCAGACTGAAGAGTTATGTGAATCGGAAGGTTTGCGACGTTGCATTCATGGTTGGGGAGTGGGTCTTGCTCCCGGTTTTGCCCATGAAGGGTGTTGTGAGGTTCGAAAAGAAGGGCAAGTTGAGCCCTAGGTATATCGGACCTTTTGAGATTCCTGAGAGGATTGGAACGGTGGCTTACAAGCTTGCACTAGCACCTAGTCTAGCTGTAGTTCATCTCGTATTCCATGTTTCTATGCTTCGTAAGTATCATGGTGATCCATCTCATGTGTTGGATTTTAGCTCAGTCCAGTTGGACAAGGATTTGTGTTATGTTTAGGAGCCAGTGGACATTTTGGATAGGCAGGTTCGAAAGTTGAGGTCGAAGAACATTGCTCCAGTGAAGGTTTAGTGTAGGGGTAAACAATCGAGGAGGCGACTTGGGAGATCGAGCATGATATGCGTAGCCATTATCCTCATCTTTTCACCACCTCAAGTATGTCTCTATACTCGTTCGAGGATGAATGTTTGTTTTAAAAGGGGGGAGGATGTAACAACCCGGCTGGTCATTTTGAGTATTTTAGCCTTGATCCCTTATTTATTGCCTCCTCTATGTTATATTGTGGTTATGCGACTTATTGGGTGTTTGGTTTTGGTTTCGGGTGAGTTCTGAAGTGAAATGGGATACATAATCCCTAAGTTGGAGGTTTAAGTTGAAGGAGTTCTTAGTTTGACTTTTGTATAGACGACTTTGGAATAGAGTTTTAATGGTTCCAATAGCTCCGTATCGTGATTTTAGACTTAGGAGCATGTGCGGATGTGGTTTGGAGGTCTGTGGGTCGTTTCGGTGTGAATTGGCGAAAGTTAGAAAAATTAAGGTCTGGAAGATTTGGAAATTTTGACCCGGAGTTGACTTTATTGATATCAGGGTCGGATCCTAATTCTAGAAGTTGGAATAGGACTATAATTTCATTTACGACTTGTGTGCAAAATTTGAAGTAAATCGGAGTTAGTTTGGTATGAATCGACATTGGATTCGTAATTTAGAAATTCATCATTCATAGGCTTGAATTTAGGTTGCGATTCATAGAATCGATGTTGTTTGATGTGATTTTTAGCCTCAAGTAGGTCCGTTATATATTTTGGGACTTGTTGGTATTTTCCGATGGGGTCCCTGGGTGTGTTTCGGATCAAATTCGAAACAAATTGGACTTAACCTCACTACTTAAGCTGAGTTGTTCTGGTGCAATCGCACCTGTGCACTATTGGCCGCAGGTGTGGGATCTCAAATGCGAGGGCTTGATCACACAAGCAATTGGTGGCTTGCCCAGCTGGGACCACAGATACTGTCAGAGTCTCGCAGAAGCGGTGAGGAAGCGCAAAAGCGAAAGTGGCTGTCCAAGCCTAGGGTCGCAGCAGCGGAAAATTATCCGCATGAGCGCACTCATGGGTGCGAGATTTTATCCGCAGAAGTGGAATCCCCTGAGCTTGAGTGGAATCTGCAACTGTGATGGTTTTTCCACAGGTGCGGCATGCAGAAATGACACAAAGGCCGTAGAAGTAGTTTTGCTGGGCAGGAAAGAGGGATTTTTGGGGGTTTAATTCATAATCCATTTTTGGACTTAGAGAGCTCGGGGAAAGGTGAATTTTCAAAGGTTTTACAGAGAGATCATTGGGGTAAGCAATCCTAAATCATATTTGGTTAATTTACATGAATCTGTTGTTAATTTCATCATTTAATTAGTGAATTGAGTTGGAAAATTGGGGGAAAATAGTAGAAACTTCCTAGGCTAAAATTTTGAGTTTTGAAAGGTGATTTTTGGTCGGATTTGAGTAATTCTTGTATGGTTGGACTCACTATCGAATAGGTATTCAGATTTTGTAATTTTGGTCGGGTTCCGAGATGCTGGCACGGGTTGACTTTTTAAGTTTACTTTTTAATTCTTTGTAAAGACCATAATTTTATTGTTCGAATTAGGTTCCTATAGTTATATTTATAGTATATAGTTGTTTTGGCTAGATTCGAGCCGTTCAAAGTTGGATAATCGAGGGAAAGACCTACTAGTTATTTGAGTTAGCATTATTTGAGGTAAGTGACTTGCCTATGTTTGTGTGGGGGAGTTACCCCTTAGGATTGGTGCTGTTTGTGATATTTGTGATGTGTGGAAGCTGTGTACGCAAGGTGACGAGTGTGTATACGGGATAAATGTGGAAATTACCGATTTTAACTCTATAGATTCCTTCCATGTCTTATTTGAGTTGTCTTAATATGTTATCTTCATTATCAATAGTATAATTTCACATGCTCTACTTGTCTTATCCCTTACTTGGTATTTGCTCTACATGTTTTGTTGAAGTTCTTTTTTCCTTTATTCCGTATTCATTATTTAACTTTTGAAGTCTTTACTTGAAGTTACCATTCTCGAAATATCTTATTGCTGAAATTGGTATTGAGTTACAAAGATTGAGGCAAAGTGTTTAGTTGTGCAATATCATTCTGTTAAGTTATTCACTTTCTGTTGTTATTGTTGTTACTTTGTGTATATTGTGGCTGAGTCGTGGTCCCCTTATTATGAAAAATACTATATTTCTTAGTTTCTTTTGGCAAGTTGTGATATTGGGCACTTGAGATATGATTTGTGATACGTTGTGATATTGATACGCATGAGGTGGTATCAGGTTTTAGGGTTGAAACGCATACGGTGAGATAAGATGAGCTTGATACGTATGGCTAGTAGGGGAACTACTAGAAGCCATGCGACGTGATAAAGTGAGCTAAAATGCGGGATGCTATTTCCGAAAAAGGATTTTCAAAACTAAATGTAAAGGCTCCCCCGGTGATATAAGGAACGATTGTGACTTATTCTATGATTTGAGACTACGAGGTGATACCTCGGTAGTGACTCTTATTGGCATTTTCTCCATTGTTGCACTTGTCTTTGGTTGTTATTTCTTTAGCGTATTATATTTATTTTCTTCGTATTGCACTAATTGCTTAGTTCCGTTTAGCTAATCCTGATATGCTATTTGTTATTTCAATTTCATTACTGTCATTATTACACAGTCTTACACTTGCTCGGTCTTTTTATTTATTCCAGTAGGACCATGACCTGACCTCGTCACTACTTTACCGAGGTTAGGCTTGCACTTACTGGGTACTATTTTGGTGCACTCATGCTACTCTTCTGCACATCTTTTTATGCAAATCCAGGTACTTCCTATCATCCCAGGCATTAGCTAGGATTCTGTTGTGCAGACTTCAAGGTATACCTGTGTAATACCCTATATTCTTAAATAAGGGTGTATTGGTCATAATAATAATAATAATAATAATAATAATAATAATAATAATAATAATAATAATAATAATAATAATAATAATAATAATAATAATAATAATATAAAGTAACTACAAAAGAAGGGATAAGTAAGGTAAAAAGAGCCGAAGCCTAATTGCCAAAAGAAAAGAAAGGGCAAAGGAGGGCTACCGATTACATTGAAGCAGAAGCTTCAGAATGCCGAGAAAACAAAATTCCAAAAGGAAGAAGAAGAAGAAGAAGAAGGTTGGAACCAAACCTTGAGAAATTTTAAATACGCACTGGTTCTTACAGGTAATACTTGAATTTCTCATCTAGGTTCTTTTCTCCTGGTAATTGTTTTTAATCTCAGTTCATATATTTGAAGGGTTTCACAAGGTATAAGAAATTTAATACCAATTAGAGTTATTCTGGGCAAATTATGCAATTGCAAGTTGGTCAATATTATTGCAGGATAAATTCACTTGGAAAAAGAAGGGTATTGATGTATTTGTACTTAAACTAGTCTCATTATATATGATCTTTGTTAGGTGTAAATTAAGTTAGGGTACAAGGATTGAGTTTTGGTGTTTAACTGTATTGCAATGACAATATTGAATTTGGGATTGAATGTTATAAGTCTAGTATTAAGTAGAAAAGATAGGTACTAATTAAGAAGGAATATTATGGACAATAAAGTTATTTCAGTTTCAATTTATGCACACGATTAAAGAAATTGAACAGTAAAGGAAATAAACCATATAAATACCTTTTTATTTAAAAGATTTTGGACTAATTTAAATTACTCATAGCATAGGTAAATATAATTCGGCGAATTGATGATAAAGTATAAAACTCGGAGGATTGGGGTATTCTAAAATAGCTATGAATTAGCCTAAAAAGGGAAATTAACATGAGATCGATATTATGTAATTATAGATTGATGGGAGGAATTTGTACGAGTTACTTGAGGTGAAGCAGTTGGTATTTCGGTACGAGTACTGTGAGTAGTAATCTTACCGCAATTTGTGTTTTCATAACTTGCATGATTTACACATGATTTTAATATGAATATGGTACCGATTATTTTGAGTTACATGTGGGACAAGTCTTTTACTCGATATGATACCGAAATAGTTATTTGAGATGAATACCGTGGTTTTAAATATTTTCGTTGTCAGTAGATCTATTTTATCATTACTTGAATTTACTGTTATCGAAAAGAAATTATATGATTTGATAAGAACCGAAATTCCCTATATTAATTTAAAAACGTTTCTACTACGGATTACAGAGATAAGTATAAATGGGAGTAGACACTGAAGGATCTTGTAGCTAATGATGGGTTCTTTAGACCTGGTGCACCTTGTAATTACCGATTACTGTTATAGCTCTCGCTAGTGGGAAGGTAGAACTAGCATACCGTTACCGATTTCCCTCGAGTAGGGACTACCGTTACATATGACTTCTTACAAAGAAGTCTACAGTTATACTGATTACATGATCTGTTCATTGAAACTTCCCAAAATGTGAATATTGATATTATACAGTGGTTACCGAGCTTATTACTGAATTGTTAATTATATTATACTACAAGAAAAGTGTGATGAGACTGAAAATTATTTATTGTTTCTGAAAGGGCATTTTATGTTATTTTTGTTTGAGATACTAGCATGTTTCTGACTTGTCCCTAATAAAAACGGTTGTGGTTAAGTATTATTACCCACTGAGCTAGCGACTCATTCCCCGCTAATTTTTTTTACAGAGACAACAGTTAACGCGGGCGAGGATTTTGTTAATTAGAGCGCACATGTTGATAGTTCTTGGTGAGCCTTGCACTTGTTCGCGTAGACGGAGATTTTATTTATTGTTATGGTCTTTATTTGAACTCTTAGGGTCGCTCCATAGTCAATATTTTAGTGTCATGAGTATTATTTTGTTATTATAGTTTTATGTTAGTATCGTTCTTTAGTATCAAAGTTGGAGATAATTTGTATTTCTGGTTTTTAGTGGGTTGATTAGTAATGGTGGAGACTTGTTTTGATATATTTATAAGTTGTCAATTGTTTGGTATGATATTAAGATGTTTAGTTACTAATTTGAGATAGAAACTTTTTGGGATAGTCCAAAACAGGGGAAACTCTATCCGATTTTCTATAAAATACTGATGAGTCTTACTTGGGGGCACTTGATCCTAAGTGTCGGTCATGATCCTAAATTGGGTTGTGACAAAAATTGGTAACAGCTTAGGCTTTAAGTCCCGAGTCATGGAGCAATGTTTAGTAGAGTCTTGTTCATGGGTATGTAGGCGCCATACTTATGGTCTCGAGGCTACTGAACATTTAGGAATGTTTTCCCTTCTTTATTCTTTGATCGTGCGTTGAGATAACTTGCGATTGACTTTGAAATATTTCTTTCGTAGATGGCTAGGACACGCACACCCTCATCTGCTGGACGTGGTACTACCTGGGGTGGAGGTCAAGTTGGGATTCATCGAACTAGAAGACAGACTACTCCTCAACTTGATGTTAGGAACATGGCTCAACCCCAAGCTGTTATGCCAGATCAAGTGCAAGGGCATGGAGTTCAGGATGCTCCACCACCAGTGCCAACTATTGTACCTACTGTTGCCTTACCTGTAGATGCAGTGGCAAGGTTATTGAATGTGTTAGAGGCATTGGTGCCTACTCAGGGAGGAAGTTCAGCTCCTTAGACTACTTTACAAACACAAGCACCTGCACAGACTCAAACTTTTGAGAGTAAGGAAGTATTCCTACATTCCTGAAATTGAAATGACCAAAATTCACAAGTTCCAATAATTCAGCAGATCCTCAAAGTTTCTTGGATGGGACACTCAAAGCATTGCGTGCCCTAGGATGTTCTAGTGAGAGAGATATGGAGCTCGCAATATACAAACTAGAGGATATGGCCAACACATGGTATGAAACTGTATTGCTAGGAAGGCCAGCAGGAGCAGCACCACTAACATAGGACGAGTTCACTAAGTTGTTCAAGAATCATTTCCTTCCCGACAGCCTGATGCAAAAATATGCTAGAGACTTTGCGAGATTGGTTTAGACTCCAGATATTGATGCGTCACCATATAACACTAAGTTTTGTAAGCTGGATATATATGCTTCTTACTTAGTGCGTACTGAAGAAGCTTGAGTTCAAAGATGTGTTGATGGATTGGTTGGTCACCTATACACTGCAGTAGCCCCACAGATGAAAACTTTATCCTACTCTGATGTAGTTGACCTTGCTAGAAAGATTGAAAACAAGGGGCATGATGAGCGTGCAGCTAGTGATTTACGTAAGAAGGCCAAGATAGGAGGGTCTTTCAGTGGCAGTTTTAGTGAAAATTGAAGATCAGGAAATCAGGGTCAACAACAACAGGGTTCTCAGACAGGAACACACCTGTCTTCGCAGTCCATATACATACCACATTATAGACAGGGTACTAGGGGACCATCAGCATCTGGACATCGTAATTCTGGGCAGATATATGCCATTACTCCAGCCTGCCAGACCTGTGGTAGATCACATTTGGGCCAATGTCATGTTCTAACTAGAGAG